>NC_064283.1:2307935-2636145 GCF_019186545.1 Solanum stenotomum
AAAAAAAAAAAAAAATCACTACAAAATTATTTCATGTGAAAATGAAATAGAGGTCAGTTAATTTTATATTGTATTATTTGTTTTTATTTATTTTACTTTTTGTGCAAATCATATATAAGAAAAACGACTGTTGAAGGAATGAAGGACAATTATTTTTATATTTGATAAATTTTAAAAAATTATTTTCTTTGTACCTAATCAATATGAAGGGAAAAAACCTTTGAACTATTCATTGCTATGAATTTAAGTCGATTTTGTTCTGTTGTGGAGATTTTTTATTTGTGATTAGAACTGTGGAGCAAGTGAACTACAAAGAATATGAAATATCTTATTGTCATGTATTTTTTGAAATTTTATATTCTATTACTTAGTTTAAACCTACATTATTAGAAATTATTGTTTTTTTAAAAAATAAAATTTTACGAATACAAATTTGATCTAGCTAACACGTTCATATTTTTCATCCAACTACCCTAATTTATTATTATTATTATGATATTAATAGACATATTTTTATTGTTGATATTAATATTTATCATGGTTCTACATCTTTTATCTCTCAAATTAATTTTAACTAATATATTGTAGCATAAATTCATTTAAATTTTTTCACGAAATAACCGTGTGAAGCACAATCGAATTCCCTTGTGTTAAAAAAAGGAGAAAATAGATAAATAGGAATGATGACCATTGAGAGGTGCCACATCAGCCTGGTCTACATTCAACTTTATATATATAGATCTCCTTTTTCTTTAAAGATAAATTTAGAAAAAAAAAATTAATGATAGTAAAATTAATTATTGTAACAAATCTGAAGGATAGGAATGAGGAACTTTCTTCCTTGTCTATTTAAGGAAGCAAAATTGCTTCTGTTGTTTTCAATTTCTTGGCTTTCCCTAATCATAGTTTGATGGATGATTATGTAGCTAATTTTCCTGAGGATATAGTGAATGAGATTTTGTTAAGGTGTCCTGTCAAGTCGTCGTTGCGATTCAAATGTGCCTGCAAGAACTTGTACGCTCTTATCAAAACCCCTAAATTCATTCAACAACACTTGAAGAAGAATCGTAGCCCCTTACAACTCCTGATTTATGATATTGGTGACATTGATGATGATTCCTGTCCCATGACTTTGATTTCTGAAGAAAATTCCCAAACGTTCCTAGGTATGCAAGACCTCATAGGTTATGTGGACGGCTTGTTCTTAATGTACGGAAAAATTAATAGTGCCACTTCTTGTGCATTGTGGAATCATGCTACTAGGGAGGTGAGATCCCTCCATCTCTCTTCACCCATAATCGATTATTCCCCTAACTTCGGGTTGGGAATAGACCCATTGACTAATGATTATAAAGTTGTTTACTTTCTTGGCTATGAAGCAGCAGTCTATTCATGTCGTAGGGACTCATGGAGAGTTTTCAAAATTGAAGATTTCGACAAACCACCCCCATTTGACAAAGAGGTGAGACGCACATGTGGTACTGCTTATTTGAATGGAAATTATTACTGGCTGCTAATTAAGAACAATATCAGCACCATTCTTTTATTCAACTTTGGGAGAGAAATGTTTGAATAGATTGAAGGGCCAGATCCAGATCCTAAATCTCCTTATGTTTATGCATTTGGTATGATGTTGCTTGATGATTCCATTGCCATCTCGAACAAGAAAATGGTTGAAAATTTTTATTATGATATATGGATAATGATCCAACCAGGGGTCTGGAACAAACTTATTACCTTTCAATGCTGCCCACATTTTATCTCTTGCTATGATAGCTCTCTTATTTTTGTAACTAGAGCTTCTCGACTGTTCTTCTATAATGTTCGGACTAACAAGACATCTTGGATTTCAACATTCGCGCTTGAAAGATGATGCAGCAATTGGTTATAGTGGTTGTGGAGTTTTTTTATTATAAGGAGCGCTTAATAACAATTAAACAACAAGAGGATGGAGAGGTGCAGGGGCGTATCTAGAGGGGGTGATGTGGGTTCACGTGAACCCATGCTTCCCTCTCTAGATCATATATAGTAGTGTTATATTTTTAAAAAAATATTTAAATATAGATGTGTGAACCCACGTTCAGAATATCATATAATAATATGATGATGATGATTGGGTGCACCTCTCTAAATGAGGATAAAAATTTAAATCTTATATCTATCTTCTATTTTTGAGTAACACCTCTCCAATTGGTTATCAGTTACGCTTTTGGCGTTTCAACTAATTTTCTTTTATTTTTTCCTTAATTCTTTCAAAATTTTCAAGTGTTACGTTGAAAATTCCTAAAAAATTTAGCACTGTAAATTTTTTTATATTACTAAATCAAATGTGTATATTAAAATTTAAAACTAGTAGTACTATATATTTTGGACCTATAATTTTTAAAATTTAATGAATCATATTAAGAACCTAAAAGTCAAACTGATCAAATTTATATTTAAGAAGCATTTTTTTGTAATCGTGCACCCATCTTACTGAAATTCTGGATACGCCTCTGGTCAGAGTTGGACCATTAACTGAAGTGCAAAAGCGGATGAGCTTATAAGTATTGTTTTAAGTATGTAATTGTTAAAGAATGACAAAAGTCCCACATCGGTGGTTAATGAGATGGGTGGACTCCTTATAAGGCTTGGGCAATCCTCCTCCCTTTGAGCTAGCTTTTGGGGTGTGAGTTAGGCCTAAGACCTAATTTAACAGTAATATGTTCACTCAATTTCATAGTTTGCATAAAGTGTTTGTCATTGCAATCTCTATCACATTTTCTCATACAGTTAATGCTATTATCCTCTGCTTATTCTGAATGCTCAGTATCTATGTCGTGAACAAAGGTGACTCCATAAACACTTTGGGCTAAATATAGTTCATGTCAAGATGTATAAAATTTTCATTGTCTATGATCAAAAGTTATAGATGTAGACTAGCCTATCTCATATTCCAATTATGTATTTCAAATGAATTAAAAATGTACTTGAATGATGCCTTAAAGTTTCTCAAATTGATCAGTTATCATGCCTCAGTCCTTTACTGTTTGTTTGGAATATTGAAATCCAAAAGTTGAATGCAGATCCTTATCTAGCTGATTGATGGCTTACTTAATCCAAAAGCACATTATACTTGGAATTTATGTAGCACCAGAAGCATTGAATTTGAAAGTGCCAGTGGAAAGTTGCAGAATTATCGGCATCATGAAAGAAAGCACCTCAAATGTGTCTTGTTCCCCTTCCTCCCGGTGGTTATGAGACTCCAGTAAGATGGCCTGAAGTTGTTAGATTCAAACACTAGGTGTATGCCTGGCTGGTTTGAGATGATACTGCTAACAGTAGTATGATTATTTACTTATTTAGTTGTCAGTTGAATGCTACTTGCGAAGTCTCTCCTTGTGTTTGATGTGTGAATTGACATTGTAGATTGGTAGATGGCACCAAACATTGAATGGGGGAAGAATATCCGTGTTGTGCTGTATATTGGATGTAAAGATTCAAGCTTTGGGGCTTCTCTGCTTGAAAAGGATGTGTGTGTTAACACTTACTCTAGGCTTAAAAGATGACCTTGTGGATCTAACACAAGTTGCACTTGAGCGTGGTTTTCCAGCTACTGCATATGGTAACAGCTTGTGTTTATCATAGGTAATTGTCATGCTTTTTTAATTTCTTTCTCCTCACAAATGTTAAATTCCAATTACTTTATCTGCAACAGGTACGTGCCAATTAAATCTTGCTTGCACACAATTCATAGAACAACGAGGAACCGAGGAGTGGCCAAAGAGAGACTTGAAACTTATCCCGACTGGATGAACAATAGAGAGAAATTGATCGCGGACAGTGAGCACTGGAAAGCTATTGTTGGCAATTCTTATCTAGTTGGCTTGGGTATTGATTGGTCCAACATCCGGAATGTAATGGATATGAAAGCCATCAATGGAGGGTAAGCACCTAGCTTTGGTTAATCTGATGAAAGAGGCTCAAACATTAATTAAAATGTTATTTCCAGACTTCAAATTTTCTTCATAGCCTAATTAAGTGGTTCATTCACTGCACGCAGGTGCAAGCATCCCATTGTGATTGTGGTTGAGATGGACTGTATATATATACTACGGCCTGGTGTCTGGAGAATCATACGTGACAAGGTCGAAATACTTGATCCATTAGAGAAAATATTGAGAAGCTTGCACTGGAAGATACGAATGAGTTTCGCCAAAGATAAGAAAGGCCTCGCTCCTTGGAGACCGGCAAGTCATTTGATTATTTGGACTTATATCATTTTCTTGCTGCAAGATCTTCTGTATCTTGTATTGAGTAATTATTATAGATATATATATCAGTGTTTGTGTTGGAAATCGGATTAATTTGCTTCACAGTTCTCTTGTTTCTCTCATATATATCCATATATAGTATTCTCATCAGGACATCTTAGCTAGCTAGTCATTAAAATTGAAGAAGACGTACACAGGAAATAGGCGGAAGTAAGTAGAGATTACTATTTTTTTATACTAGGAGAACAGATACAGATACGTACGTGTAGTTCCATTTTATAACAAAAATTACTATGCATGACTATCGATCGATCAATAGAATTTTTCTTGGTCTGTAAATTGGACCACAACCTCGGGCGTCGAGGTTAGCCGCCGGGCAGTCGACAAATCTCCTCATCGTTTTGTCCATACAGAAATGAATGTCCTTCAAATACGCGAAAGAAACATTCTTGGGCGTACAAGAGATGTAGATTTTTTTCCTTGTCACTTTACCAAGAGGTATTTGTAGGTCACTCATTTCGTAAGCCTTTTCGTCATATTTGGAGAGCATGCTGGCAGTTGAAAAGCAGTTCATCACTCTTGCTAAAACATTTACTGTCTTTCCTTGTACTTGTCCTTGTTCTTGTTTTTGTCCTTTTATTTTTTTCGCAACGCTCATCGCTCTTGGAAAGTAGTCAGCAGCTGGAAGTGTCTGTTTAGTGCAGTAGCCGTGTACCTCCCATTCATGCGTCCAGAATGCCTCATCTCTATTCCTTAACAGAAAAGTAGGCCAGTAATTGTGTATGACGAAAATTCCTTACTGTGGTCTCATGACTTTGATTTCTGAAGAAAATTCCCAAACGTTCCTAGGTATGAAATACCTCATAGGTTATGTGGACGGCTTGTTCTTAATGTACGGAAATATGAATAGTGTCCTTTCATGTGCATTATTGAATCCTGCTACTAGGGAGGTGAGACGCTTCCCTGACCCTCTACCCATGATCGATCAATACCCTTACTTCGGTTTGGGAATAGACCCCTTGACTAATGACTTTAAAGTGGTAAACTTTTTTCACTTTCCGTGTGACCTTGCAGCAGTCTATTCCTGTCGTAGGGATTCATGGAGAATTTTCAAATTGAAGATTTCCACAAACCACTATCTGTATTTGACGTGAAACGCACATATGGTAATGCTTATTTGAATGGAAGTTATTACTGGCTGCTAACTAGGAACCATATCAGCATCATTCTTTTATTCAACTTCGGGAGAGAAATGTTTGAAGAGATTGAAGGGCCAGATCCAGTTGGTCGTGAATATGCAGATGGTATGATGTTGCTTGATGAGTCCATTGCCATCTTGAACTCGAAAATGAATCTAAGATTTCATTATGATTTATGGGTAATGATCCAACCAGCGGTCTGGAACAAACTTATTACCTTTCAATGCTTCCCACATTTTATCTCTTTCTATGATGGCTCTCTCATTTTTGTATCTAGAGCTTCTCGACTGTTCTCCTATAATGTTCGCACTAACAAGACAAGACATCTTGGATTTCAACATTCGCGCTTGAAAAATGATGGAGCATTTGGTGATGGTTGTTGTGGGGTTTATTATTATAAGGAGAGCTTAATAACAATCGAATGTGGTCATTCTTCTATCTGAAAAATTGAATATTGCTCTAAAAAGGTGACTCATAGTCCCTTTTCGAGTATTATCTATCCAGTCAGTGTGTGTATGATCTAACAATTTCCACCTCTTTTTGGGCTATAATCCCTTCTTGTCCGCCATACCCCTTCATCCATTAGAGAAGCTTGCACTGGAAGATACGAATGACTAAGGAAGGCATCCTTTGTGCTCAAAAGACAATGTGGAGACCTTGATATTGTATACAATCCTCTACTTGTTTTGAAAATACAGTATGTTGTGAATCAAGCTAACTCCGTTCTAAATATTGGATCGAGAGTAAAAATTTTGAGAGTTTTATTTGGGATCGAGATCAATTACCATTTGTTGAAAAGGACATAGAGTTAGAAGAACAATTATGAAAATTATTATATTGACTATCTGGTATCTCTCATCCCCTTCTATGGTCTTGTATCTCATCCTCCTCTAATTACTTAATCTCTCCTTAGTTAATATGTTATCACTTTGTTGTGTGTATTCTAGGTTGTAACTTGTATTGAGTAATTATAATAGATATATCAATGTTTGTATTGGAAATCGAATTAATTTCTCTTGTTTCTCTCATATCCAGATAACATATTTTTTTTATTAAGAGATTAGGAAAATCAGCTTACAGATTTTTCGGTGAAAAATGAAGTTCAATAATAAGCCGGAAGTCATTTTCTCTTCTCCTTTAGTTTTGTGGTAGTTTGCTGAAGGTTGGTTAAGGTGCTTGCGGGTTCAATTCTATATTGAATAAGTAAAAATGAATGAATGAGTATTGTTTATGTATTTCTCTTTTCCTTTTAAGATATAAAATATATTCTTTCTCATACTTCCTCACTCCCATATTATTTTTTCGCTTTACTAATTATTAATCCCAAATTATCTGTCAATTTATAAAATAAAATTAATTAAAAAAAATTATATTTTCCCATAAAATAATTGTTTGAATAAGACCTAAATAGAATAATTTTAAAAGAATTATAGGATAAAATTAGTACAAATTTTAGTCTTATTCCTTAAATAGCTGATAAAGGGAAAAATAGTCAAAGTAATATGAGAAAGAGGAAGTAGTATTTAAATTTGCATGACTAAATGCAGAATAAAATTTAATTAATATGAGAAATATAGTCAAAGTTTTTCTATTTGAATGACTAAAAGCTGAACAAAATTTAATGGTGACATAAATGAGCAATTTCTTGCTTGTTTATTTAAAGAAGCTGATTGCTGGTTGAATCCCTCTCGTAGCACTATGGATGATTAGTGTGGCTAATTTCCCCGAAGATATAGCAAGAAAATTTTGTTGTGGTGTCCTGTCAAGTCATTGTTGAGATTCAAATGCGTATGTAAGAATTGGTCCACTCTTATCAAAATCCCTAAATTCATTCAACAACACTTGAAAAATCGTAACCCACCACAACTCATGACTTATGAAAATGGTGACATTATTAATGATGATAATCATGATGATTTTCGTTCCATAACTTTGATTTCTGAAGAAAATTTGCAAATGTTCATAGGTATGAAACATCTCTTAGGTTCTGTGGACGACTTGTTTTTTATGGTTGGAGCAATTGATTGTGATGTTTCATGTGCATTGTGGCATCCTTGCGACTACGGAGGTGAAACCCCTTCATCTCCCTATCCCTGTAGCCACAATCCATGATACCCCTGTGTTTGGGTTTGGATTGGACCTCTTGACTAATGACTATAAAGTGATTTACTTTCATATTAATTATTTGTGTGAATATTATGCATCGATTTATTCATGTTCTAGGGAGTCATGGAAAATTTTCAAACCTGAAATCCCCTTCTTTACAGACGTGAACCATATGGTACTACTTATTTAAATGGAGCTTATTATTGGCTGCTAACTTAGCAGCCAGTAATAAGCTACGTTCAAATAAGCAGTACCATATATGTGTGTCTCACCTCTTTGTCAAATGGGGGTGGTTTGTCGAAACCTTCAATTTTTTGAAAATTCTCCATGAGTCCCTACGACAAGAATAGACTGTTGCTGCATAGTCAAGAAAGGAAACCACTTTATAGTCATTAGTCAAGGGGTCTATTCCCAAACCGAAGTTAGGGGAATCATCGATTATGGGTGCAGGGAGATGAAGGGAGTCTCACCTCCCTAGTAGCAGAATTCCACAATGCACACGAAATGACACGATTAATTTCTCTGTACATTAAGAACAAGCCGTCCACATAACCTATGAGGTATTTCATACCTAGGAACGTTTGGGAATTTTCTTTAGAAATCAAAGTCATGGGACAGGAATCATCATCAATGTCACCATTATCATAAATCAGGAGTTGTAAGGGGCTACGATTCTTCTTCAAGTGTTGTTAAATGAATTTAGGGGTTTTGATAAGAGCGTACCAGTTCTTGTAGGCACATTTGAATCGCAACAACGACTTGACAGGACACCTCAACAAAATCTCCTTCACTATATCCTCAGAAAAATTAGCTACACAATCATCCATCAAACTATGATTGGGGAAAGCCAAGAAATTGGATTCAACAAAAGCAATTTTGCTTCCTTAAATAGACAGGAAGAAAGTTCCCCATTCCTATCCTTCAAATCTGTTACCATAATTCCTTTTTTTTTTGTTTTCATCCGGTGTCCGAAGCCCGCATTAAAGCTCCGATTAAATTCGAATCGCACACTACAGGGCATTCAGAGGTGGCACTCCCAACAGGATAAACTTAAATTTATCTTAAAAGAAAAAGGGAAATACATCAATAGTAGGATAACAAGTAATTATTACATCCTACATTTCATTTTTATGGACCTTCATATTTTAAAAAAAAATCATTTTATTGACCTCTATATACTAAAAATAAATGTCCACTTAAAAAAAAGGGAAAGAATTATTATTTTTTCCAAACAAGATAGTAGTCGTTTACTTGCATTATTTTCCAGTCAAATCTTAGATTAGTCAATCTAAGATTAAAATTTTGAAGGATATCCCATTCTAGTCTTGGCAAGTGTTTTAATTACTATAGTATACAATATTAGTCTCTCCACATATTTTTATACTCATTAATTTCCCTACCCTTTCCTTCCCTAAATCCGTATGAGTAAGAAAAACGTTTGTTTGGTAAGAAATTTCTGAGATTATGATATCTTAAGTTGTATATTTATGTAATTTTTTCATCTTTTTAACCGGTTAAGTGTATTATGTCATAAATTATTTTGTTGTGTTGTTATTTGTTAATCACAAATCTGATGATAAAATCACAAAAGAATTGAACATTTTTTCACCTTATCATTATTTTGGGTATCAAAACATCCAGAAGTTCTAGGCACCATGTAAAACTTCATTACTATGGCTACGATTTGGCTTAGTTTCATTCAAAAGAATTTACAGACAAAACACAATCATCTATAGTGGCTAGCAAGAAATATGATTTGCTTCTCTTCTATCCTGAAAAAGATCGCAATTTTTTTATCAGATCTGCTGCGAACATATATGTATTTACTGAGAATAAGATGATGAGCAAAATGAAAGGGTAGATAAAATGCCCTCGGTGTTCACAAATGAAATTCCACTTGACAAGCTGTAATATGAGGCTTTATCAAAAAAAAAAATCAAGTTGATTCATTTCTCAAACCCCCTAGTCTTAGCTGATTGTAATTTGTAACTCGCGCAAACTTTATATACCCTTAGGATAACCTCCCTCCACCACATCATATGAGCTTTTTTCTGAAGGCATTATTAAAGCCAACGGATCCTTTGAATCCTTTCCTTCATCAGTTGCTTCATCGAATAGATCATCATACGTGACAGGCATCCTTATTCTATCATGAACAGATGCACGTTTGGCTCCACTATTTGACTGTTCAATAGGTTCTTGCTGCAGCAAAACATCTGAAGAACTAGCTGTAATCTCGTCTCCCATTGTCTCACTAGATCTCTCCAAAGAAGCTTCTTTGTTTTGGAGCGGTTCTTGCTTGAGATTAGCCTGCTTAAACTGCTTCTGCAAAATTATGTTCTTAATGAGCACTGGAATATAGGGACGCACAATAGGACAATAAGCAACTAGAAGATCAACAGTTCAAATTATGAATGCAATTGTTTAGAAAACACAGCATACTTATCTGAAAAAATCATTAGTCTTAAGAAAAATAGCAATCAGCAAACAGAGATTCACATTTTTTATGGGAGAGGTAAGTATTGTCCTCGGCAACAGGAAATGACCATAGCTGACCCAAGGGCAGGAGGATTTTTCCCAATAATATGCATTTTATTCAAGGAAGTGATCCACAATATAGATAATCACTTAAAATTCAAAATTTTAACATATCCAAATAGGCAGCGTGAAATTGAGGGCATTTCAATGGAGCAATGAGAAGAGATGCATCGGTAATTGCATTATATTTGTCTTGCAATGAATACTGCAGAGTGCAGTCATAATAAACTATATATAAAAGCACCTCCATAAGGCCTTTACTAAAGGTTCTTTCCTTTCTTTAAGGTTACCCACTTTATTTTTTATCCGTTTGTTTGAGATAGAACAAAAACCTTCAGCATTGTCAAAAATATTCTTGTTTACTGATCCTGATAATGGAAAATCCGTAATCAATGATGTTGACTACCTAGTTTCCAGGTTGGGCAATAAAACTGCCACATGCACTAGGGATAAATAAGTACTAAATAAAGCGTAAAGAATTATGACCCACCTCAAACTCCTTCCCTTTCTTCATTATCTCTTTGTATGCATTTGGATCTCGTACTTTAAGGATGCTCCACAATATTCCACCACCTGTTCGGAAACGCCTGCCATCAGCAGTCTTCTGGCCGCCACAAGTCTGAATTGCATCCACCTGTAAAGTTTACAACATCATCATCAACTGACTCATAATTGGAGAACTCAAAAATCATATAAATTGGGTTCCAGCAAGCAAGATCTCCCTCGAAGAGAAGGGAAAAAAAGAGGGAAGAGGAGAGGCAGCAAGCAAGAGGTTCTAGCTAATTTGGGGAAAACACAAAATGTCCATTATTTGTCAAATTAATACACAAACAATTTTCACTACTTAAACTAGGAGCTCTTATTGATAGAGTTGTTTGGCATAACGGGACAAATAGGAATTAGAAGATCCCACATATGAAAAAACTTACACCTAATGCTTCAGCCGTTGTTCCCACTTACTTTCTAAAATACTTTCTCCACTTCTCCATCAACCCTCTGACTCCCATAAGAAAAAAAACATAAGGGAAAAAAAGAAAGAGGAAAAAGATGCAAATTTTCAGCATATATTGCTATGTGCATACCATGAGGTAAAACAACAAGGACAGGCAAAAACATTGAAATCAATCCAAATAGACACCACAAAGTAGTTCCGCCAGAAGCTATCTTGGAAGAAAGGTCCATGAGACTGAAAGGAGTGAAAATGGCTTCACCAGGAGGCATCTGTGAGTGTATTACAACATTGAGCATCAGAAACTACAAAAAACATTAGACCTTAAATAAATCGTGTTAAGAGTTAGGCCCATCCTTTACCTCTTAGCAATCACAGTTAGGCCCATCCTTTACCTCTTAGCAATCACTGATAATTCTCAATCTAGCCAAAACCAAGGGGTAAAATAATTCTAGAATGCCCAATCTCTGGTAGCAAGAAACAGAATGAAAAGACCAGCGTTATTGGCACCAACATGGAGATAGGAGGCCCATAAGCTTTAGCGAATATGAACTAGGTGATCGTAAGTGTTTCTGAGGCTAATAAGGGTATTTGGTTTAAATTTCACACTTCCCATCGAGAATGCAATGCCTTCTAAAACAGTAAAAATCATTTGCATTGAAAAAAAATAGTAATGTTGCTCTTCATAGGATAGTTCTCCTAATAAACCCCAAGTATTACTCCAAACAAAAAAGTGAACTTGATTTGTTTTTTTTGAGATAAGGGTAGCTTTAAAAAGTGAACTTGATTTGTCATCCGTTCGACCTTACCAACTCAAAAATCTGAATTTGTGGGTCTGTGTGACAAAAACATGAACTTATTTATTAACTTTATTTGGGGAGGGGTGGGGCAGTTTATTGAAGATATGCTAGCACTATTTTATTTTATTTTGATAACCGAGAAATCTGCCTGTGATGAGTCACAGCCTTCAAAATAAAAAAAATCCGGATCACCTCGAAAAGTCCCACATTGGATTATGCTAGGCACTATTTCTAAATGCAAAATTAAGTTTATCAGTAAAACCATCAACGAAATTGACAAGCAAAAATCATCATTCAAGAAAACAAGCGTGCAGAACAAAAGGCATACCTCTTTGACAAGATCACTCAAAGCAGAGAGGCCGAGACAACCAACTGCATTCCATATAAGATAAGATTTCCTCTCTTTCAAGCGTCTTCCGACATCCAAAACAAATCTAAAGTAAAAAATTCAAAGACAGAAAATTCAGAGCCTTAATACAACAAAGAAAAAGATGCAAATTCGTGTAACAGACAAGGGTATACAAACTGAAGCAACTTAGACCAAAATGTTAACCTTTGACACAACAGCAACAGAGTGGTAGATGGCAATATAAAATTCCATGAGTTCACTTCCCAAACCAAAGGAACGAATATTAACAGGGTAACAAAGCAAATAAACCTATGCATCAGTCATATGGTATCCAAGACAACTATCTTCCCTTGATTACTCTAAGGCAATCATCCTGTTAATTATATCCAACTGTATGCCCCTAGTCCATGCACAATAACGCTTTCACTATGGAAATAAAAGTAGTAAGCATTGGGTTATCATAATATAACAACTATGATTAGCATAACGAACCTGTTAATGTCTGTGATTGGACCTGAAGAGACTCTCTTTCGTTTGTTCTTCCCCTTGTTCTTCCTGCGTCTCCGATTTTTTTTGCCTGGAAGAGGATTTTCAGAGCTGGCACATGCACCACCAGTTTCCTCTAATCCAGTCTTGGAAATCTTCTCAACCAGTTCTCCTTCCTCAATATCATTCATTTTAACATCTTCATCATCCTCAAAGCTCTCATCTTCATCAGAGAAATTTAAAACGCTATCCTCTAGCTCCATTGAATTAGAGAAAAAACTGCACGAGATTAAAGAAATATTATTCCTCTACAACACCAAAAGAATCACAGCAAAGACATTACTTTCCACAGCAAAGTTATGGGTCATAAACATCTCTATTACATGATTACTGATTTTTTTTCCCACCCCACAAACAGAGGATCAATAGTATTCTCACTTACTCACCCAAGTAACTCAAACTCTCAATTACCGATGGTGGAGGTGCTCAACCACTTGAGCAAGCCCCAATTATTCCTCCAATCAGTAACAAAGCATCCCAATTCGATTTATACAATAGACATTTAAAATAGATATATATATATATCCAACATGGATGAAAATTTTATTTTTTTTTATAAAATGTAAAATCAATTTGGTTTGAAAAATGACACAGGATACAGATTCTGGGCTTTATATAGAGATTTGATGAAAGAAAAAAAAGACAAAACGAGTCGAACCCTTACCGAGTTCTCCTTGTTGGGAGATTGCAATTGCCTTCTGGGTTTGATGGGTTTTACAGATAGGGTTTTTGGAGGGATATTTTGGGGAAGAAAGCTGATGGGTTTAGTGTCAAAGCTTCAACTTATACAAAAATGGTGATGCAAAGATTAAATCGAAAATACCCCCAACAATGTAAAACTCACTCAGATCATTTTCAAAGGGAAGGCAGCACCAATGATTGGAGAAAAGAGGGAATTCGCTCACTAATAAGATAAGTACCAAGTAACAATCTTCCTAAATTAATAATGAGAATCAATTAGCATACTAAAATTACCATAAGTAATTAAATACCAACTGTTAAGAATCTGAAATCATATAAGCAATATATTGATTATTCCCAGAATCAGACTCGAGCCAAAATAGTTCATAATCACGAACATAATCAAGTTCACATCATGAATAAACATAATCAATTTAAAGGTATTTAAGCATGATGATAAAAAAAATCGATAGCAAAGCCATGAACTAACCTGAATCTAATTTAAACACGCCACATATAGTATGATAACACGCACATGAATCAAAAAAAAAAAATCTCAATTGTTCATGCTTCACACAAGATTCTTGCTTAAACAAGGTTCACAACTACTATCGATTTTGAGTACACATTCATAAAATATAGCAGAAAATTATAGTCGAATTTAAGCTATTTTTAGAAGACAAATAATAATAAACAAAGACAAACCTGGACGGATCTGTCGAAACCCGTTTTGTGCAAAATTCCAGAATCTCGAGCCTCGCCGGAGCTTCTCGCTTAGTCGGAGCTGCTCGCTGCTGGTTCGTTTCGTTGCTGCTACTGCTTTGCTCGCGGGAAAATGGAGGAGCTGAGACGAGGGGGAGAGAAATATCTCGCCAGTTGTTCGCCTTCGCCCGAGCTGCTGCTGTCCGGAGCTCGCCGGTGATTGTCGGAGCAGCTGGGTGCCGGTGCCGTTCGCTGGAGAGACGAGAGAGAGCAAGGAGGAGAGAGAGAGAATAGGAGCGACGGGGAAAGAGAGCCGGAAAAGGGAGGAGAACGGAAGAGAGGGGTGGAGGCTGGGCGGCGGTCTGGCAGCTGCTCTTGCCGGAGCAAAATGGAGAGGAGTAAGGGTGGGGCGGCGCTTGGTGTGAAGAGGGGATTTTAGTTTTGAAATAAGGAAGGATTTGATGATTCGATTTGAACCGTAGGATTAGTTTAGATGAGCGGCTAGGATTTAATTTAAAGGAATGGACGGATGAGATGAGAGTTGGAATGGATTTGAATGGCCAAAATTGATATGGAATTGGTTAGAATTGAAATGAAAGGGTGGGTATAAATGAAATACAAATAGAATTGAATAGGCTAGAATTGAAAGAAATTAGAATAAAATAGATTAAACTTTAAATGATTTAGGGAACTTAAAGAAATGCTATTTAATTAAGATACTACAATATTATAATATTTTTATATAATTAAAATCACTTAAATTTTAAAAATTTGAATAAAATTATTATTTCGAGTTTAAATGTCGATAAAAATAATTTAAGTGAATAATTTAATAATATTTACAATAATTTTTATAAAGCATGCGTACTAAAATATCTAATTTTAGGCAAAATCGACTAAAATTTTAAATTTGAAATATATTTTGAAAATACGTATTTAATCAAATAGCATTTCACAAAAGATTTAAAGTTCGGTCAAAATTGGGTGTCAACAGGGAATATTAATATTTCAGCCAAAATTTTAATAGGGCACACTTGTAAAGTGTTGTTTTTAGATTTTCAAATATAGCACACTTAAAAGTGTTGTTATATGTATAAATAAGCGTTGTCAATTATTATTTTTATTTGACAACGCTTATAACGTGTAACTAATAATTACAAAGAGCACACTTTAAAAGTGATGCCAAAAACCCTACACAAAAGTCACGCCTTGAAAGCGTTCCCTTAGGTATTTTTGGCAACACTTTCTAAACGTTGTCTGCAGTTGATGTGCTCTTAGACCAAATTTGGTGTAGTGTGAATTGAATAATTTATTTTCCTTAAACCCTAACCGGACAATTTTGGTACTTTAAATTTGTCAAAACATAAGTACTAGTAATATTTTTCACATATATATAACATATTTAACAAAATTATAGGTTTATTGAGGGAATTTACGTATTAGTGTAATTCTATAAAGGGAAAAGGGCTTGATATATCCCTCAACTTTATCAATTAGAGCTGATATACCCTTCATTATGAAAGTGGCTCATATATGCCCTTATTGCTATATAAATGGCTCACATATACCCTTTTCCTTTAACGGAAGTGAAAAAATTAATTTTAATTTAATATTTTAATTATTAATAATTTTTTAAAAAGTATAATCCCATATGGGTATATTTAATCCTCCTCACACATAATTTTTTTGACTTTTTTTGTTTCAACAACTAATTTAAAGTTATTATTTGGATGGTCAAATTTATTTATGTTTCACTAATTTTCTTGTAAACTTTATTATAGATGACCCAATTTTTTTTAATACAAAAACTAAATAACAATATAGTAAAAAAAAATAGTTTTAAATTATAATATAGCCACAAAAAAATTAGTTTTAAAATTTTCTCTTTACACTAACGAACGAAAGAAAAAAAATAAAATAAGAATAAGAAACTCAAAAAATGATAATCAAAGACGTCAAAAAATAATTTATGTATAAAAAAGATTAAAATATACCTTGAAATTCGCTAAAAGGATCATATATACCTCTACATGATTTTTTTTAAATTTAAAAGTCAAAAACATAAATTTCACTATTTTTTCACTTCCGTTAAATTAAGGGTATATGTGAGCTCATTTTGTAACGGTAGGGGTAAATGTGAGTCATTTGTATAACGGTAAGGGTATATATGAGTCACTTTCATAACGAGGGGCATATCGGCTCCAAATGACAAAGTTGAGGGGTATATCAGACCCTTTTCCCTTCTATAAATGAAGTCTAGAAAGAATGGAGTACGTGCAAGTTACAAACATACCTTTGTATTATAAAGGTATAGACGTTATACGTTATGAAATGTAGAGAGATGGTATCCAATAAGGTAATCGACTCAAGTAAAACATATCAATATCAGTAGGAAGATAAATTAGTAGTGAAGAAGTCCTGTATAATATAGTAGAGAGAAGAATAATAGCGGCAACAAGTAACATGACAATTGAAACAAACAAACAAAAAAAAACTTGTAATAATAAAATCAAATAATAATACGATAATAGAAGAATAAGAATGACACTAATAAGGAAATCAAACAATGTTGATCATCGCCTACTAATCGTCTACTCTAATCCTCGACTTCCAGATAGCTTTATGATTATGTCATTACAAAGTTGCATCTGTAGATGTGTCATGTCGTGTAATCACCCCGTTCAAATGAAAGAAAAAATAAATCCTTTCTTATCTTCTTTCTCGAGAGTATAAGAGAAAGAGGGTCTTATAGAGGGAATGGGGAGGGAAAAGGCTTGGGCCTACCTATCCCGATAGAATCCCATAAAAGAACGAGAGTTGTTGACAGGTTTCATATTGTCGAGACGAAAGATAACACTTTTGTACATAATTGTAGTATGTCACGTTGTCTCGTATCCTGTTGCATCAAAGAAAACCTATGCACTATCATTTGATTCACTGACACGGAAGATAGCGTTAGGGTGAGGGGTCTACGATGTCAACAATTTTTAAGTGGATCTCTATCTCTACTCATATTTATCATCGCCAACTTTTCACACCTTTTCATTTGGACATCAATGCATTTCATTTGCCGCTAGTTATGAAAAGAAAATTTGCAAAATCTTACTTTTAGAATGTTGTTTATGTTATTTTAGAGTTTAATACAATTTTTTTTAAGGTATAAAGTAGTATTTTTTTAGTGTCTAGAACAATTTTTTGTCTAGCATATATTTAAAATTTGATGAGACTTTTTTTTTGTTTATGATTAAAAGAAGTTTATAGTTTATTTTGACATTAATTAAAAACAATTCATTTTTTACAATTTTAACAAGAGACTATTTTGAACCTGCCTTAAACCTAAGGGACCATATTGTCATTTTCTCTAACATAAAGAAAGAAGAAAGGGATACTCAAAAGAGAACTTTTGCCGCCATTGATGCACTGAGATCAAAGCTCAAAGCTTTCTCTTGAACACGTAACAATATTATAGTAGCTAAAGATCAAAGCTTGTAACAACAAATCCTAAAATACCCATCATGTCCCTATCACTTTCTTCTTACCCCATGTGCTTCGCCATCCTCACGCTCCTCTCCGCCACCACAGTCTTCTTCTTCTACAAATCATGCAGGCATCAAAGTGCGAAGTTGGATTACCTTTTTGCCCCTACACTAAATTAAAATGTTGTAAAGTATTTATATTAATTAATTATTAACTACTAATCCAACACAAAAGTTAATTTTTTATTCATTAGTTATGAGTTACACCTCCTCCAATATGGCTTTTAACTTTTGTGGATTTGATCTAGAGATTACTGTCTAATAATTGGCATTCTGTACTAATTAATGGACAATCGCATGGTTTCTTTCATTCCACCAGAGGGGTTAAGCAAGGAGATCCTCTTTCTCAGGTTTTGTTTATTTTATCAGCTGAAGTTCTTTCTAGAGGGTTGAATGCTTTATTTGAGGATGGTCGTTTTGTGGGATATGGGATGCCAGGGGCGGCTCAACATAATTTGTGGCCTAAAGCGAAATTTTTATTAGAAGCCTAAAATCTATATAAATTTTATCTATGTCTATTTATTTTTCTAAATTTGTAGATGTAAATTACTACTTAATATCTTTTATATAAATGATTTTTCAAACAGTTTTTTTTTAATTATTAGTTTTAAGTAAGTTTTTATCAATTCAACATTGAAAAACATCTTTTTATTGAGACAATTATTATATGAATTATTAACACAATTTTATAAGTAATAAGTTGATAAACTTTAAAGATAAGAGTTAGAATCATAGAATTTGATTCAAAAAGTTGATAACTTGGTATACCTACTTTAATATGAAAATTAAGAAATAAATTTTAAAAAAAAAGAATTTGTAATGCACTTTGTTTAACGAAGAAAATGTAAGAATCCAAAACAGTGTTTCCTTAATTTCTTCTATTTGAATGGGGTTAAGATACATAATTTTTTATTTATAAAAATTTGAGGCCCCCAAAGGCCAATGCCTAAAATTTTATAGGTAAGAGCTGGCCCTGTGGGATGCCTAAGTGGAGTACGAAGATTAATCATCTTTCATATGCAAATGATACTATTATTTTTACGTCTGCTGATAGGTATTCTTTGAAGAAGATTGTTTTAGTTTTGCAAGCTTATGAGACACAATCAGGACAGAAAATCAACAAGGAGAAGAGTGGCTTTTTCATGCATCAAAATGCAGCTGCAACACATAAGCAATTGGTTGAAAAGTGCACAAGTATATCTAGAGGTCAATTTCCATTGAAGTATCTTGGTTGTCCTATTTCCCATGCCAGGAAAAGAAAGATACATTATGCAGATCTAATTCAAAAAGTTAAGTCAAGGTTACAGGCTTGGAAAGGTAACATGCTCTCTTATGGGGGAAAAGAGGTTCTTATTTCTAGTGTTCTTCAAAGTGTCCCTATTCATATCCTTTCTGTTGTTGTACCACCTATTTGCGTAATGAAAGAGCTACATAGAATTTTTGCTAAGTTTTTTTGGAGCAATAAGGTTGAGGGTAAGAGAAAACATTGGGCTGCCTGGGAGAAAGTTTGCTTACCAAAACAAGAAGGGGGTTTGGGTTTCAGATCTATTTTTGAAGTGTCAAAAGCTATGCATGCTAAGCTTTGGTGGAAGTTTAGGACACAGAACACTGTTTGGGCTAACTTCATGTGGAATAAGTATTGTAAAAAGCAAATACCTTCACTTGTTCAATGGAAGGGAGGATCTCAGTTATGGAAAAACATGTTACAGAATAGGGAGGTTATTGAAAAATTTCTCTGGTGGGAACCTAAAAGAGGTACTTTATCAGTTTGGTATGATAATTGGACTCAACTTGGTCCATTATATAATCACCAAACAGAGTACAATCTTGTCATTCATTGAGGGATATTGAAGTTTTTATGAAGGAAACGGGTTGGAACTATGAGGAAATGCAACATCACCTACCTATTAATGTTATTGATCATGTTAAACAACGCTTGAATCATGTGAGGCAATCTGATGAGGGAGATAAGCTTTGGTGGATCAAGACGAGTTCCGGCAAGTTTACAGTTAAGAGTGCATGGGATGTGTTGAGAAAAAGAGAAGAGATAAATGGTTTTTTTCAGAAAATTTGGATGCAAGAGATTCCATTTAAAATCTCTTTTTTTGGCTGGAAGGTTTGGACAAATAGGGTACCAGTAGCTGCTGTTTTAGCTTAATGGAATCCCAATCAAAACTTTGTTCTGTTTAATGCTAGATGATACATGTAATGAACGATATAATGTTGTCTAAACTAAGTTTTGTTGGTTATACATATCATGCACCTGGTGAGAGATTTAGGTGAGAGTAAGTTTTAAGCATTTTCAGTTTTCTAAGCATCAAGATAATTTTCAGCTTTCTGGACGTTTATTTAATTAAATTAAATCGAATGGTACAACAGATGCATGAAATCTTTTTAGTTAGGAATATGAACAACTAACTTCATTAAATCTATATATATTGTAATCTATTATCATTTCTTTACTTTTTGTCCTCTCTATATAGTTCTTGATATTTATTGTATTTGTTTTTCTTTAATATATATATTTTCTTGATTTGTTTTTGTTAATTATTAATTCTTATTTATTTTTCTTATGTTTCAGATTTTTATCTTACGATTTTGAATTCCTCACTTCTCATTCACATCATCAGGTAAGTATTAGGTACGATGTTTCACATAAATATAATATAATATAATTTGTAGGAAAATAGTGATATGTGTGACATTTATGTTCGTTTCACATAAATATAATATAATATGTAGGAAAATAGTGATATGTGTGACATTTTTTAGTAGTGTAAATGATATAGACTTTAGATTCATACAAAATTATTATTTCTTTGAGTGGGTGTTTTTTTGAAGATGTACACCCAATATTTTTAAATAAGATATTTTAAATATTTCAACCATTTATATCAAGTTTCTTATTCGTGAGCATAGATCGATTATATTATATTTCGTAATATGATTATTTTAAACTAATTTAATTAATATTTTCCTGTCAATTTTACATATGAAAGGACTCATAATCTTGAATCAAATAAAGAAAGTTGCACGTGCAATTGGAATTTTATATATCGATTAAATTTTCTAATGCCACTAATTATTAACTATCTCTATCACAAATCAACACTATTTTCCCCCATGAAATTGACAATGATACATTATCCACCTTAAAGAAACATATGTTGATCATTATTTGTACAACATGAAATACGACTTTTATTCGGCAACAACTTCTTGATATGCATGTGTCTATAAAAAGGAGGTTACAATTTCTTACACAAGATACAAACTTTAAGATGTGTGAAACACTTGCAAACATAATCAACGTTATTTATGTCACATATAAACTATTTGTTGTTGAATTATTAAAAAAAAAATAAGGGACATGATGTACTAAGTATAAGATATATTAGAATTATATAAGAAAAATATCACATATACCAATTCAATTGATTGTGTATAACTACAAACAATTATACTTCTCTTTCACAATTTAGTTGCTCAATATTACTTGCAAGTTTTAGTAGCATCTATATCATTTAATTTTTTTGTACTAATTAACACAGGACACACATGCAACGCACATGTCTAGAAACTAGTATTACTATAAGTGGGAACAAAAAAAGTTAAAACTTGAATTGCGATTTTACCCCTACTATAAATTAAAATGTTATAAAAACATTTAACTATTTAATTCAACTATTAAATTGTATCATTTTAATAAAAATGTTAACGACTTTTGCACTTCCTTAGATTAATTCCTAATTAAATATCTAATTTAAGAGTAATATTTATCATCTATAATCTATATGTATACTATAATTTAATCATCATATCATCATCATATCATATATCATATTATATATTATTATTATATTATCATATTTCATATTTATACTAAAAGTGGGAAGAATGTTAGGCAAAAGTTAAATTACCATTTTGTCCCTATATCAAATACAAATACTATTAATCATCTAATAACTTTTAAATTAAATATTAAATAGTAAATTTTAATTAATACAAGGGAGAGTTACACATTAAGCCAATATCAAATTTATCAAATTCTTTCGGTTACAATTTATTCATGTTGTATGGTGAATTAATATTAAACTAGGAGACTTGGCAGCGCTTCGCACGGTTAAGAAAGATCTCTTTAGATTTACAAACTAATCTTTTACTATTTCAAAAAAGTAAAAATATTTTAAAATAATTATATAGTCTCCAAATTCAAATAAATTAGATTTTAATTTAATTTTAATTTGTTTAACCTTTCATTACCTAAAACTTAGTTGTTAGAAAATAAAGTTCATCCAAAAAAAAAAAGAGATTCCTTTAAATTTTCAACATCATTATTTGTGTTATGGTGTAGTGACATTCTTTTGCTTAATTAAAAAAAATTATATCTTAAAAAGAAAAGTATTTTGCACATAATCATGATTTAGTAATAATGGTGTTCAATAGTTTCATTAAATTTCTACGATAGTACATTTTATAATTTTGAGAAAGTTGTATAAATATTTATTCGTTACAAATGTTTAGAGGTTTTGCCTATTTCAAGTTCTTACATAATTCAAATAAATTCTTATATTTAACTTCTTCTTTTTTTAAAAAAAAAAGTGATAACATTTACAATATAAATATAAACGCTAAAAATTTACAGTTTAACAGAAAATATGCATATTTTTTTTTTTGTAAGTAAACTAAAGTACACATATTTGTTAGCCTCCTATGAAAGCTTAACAATAATATTTGAGACTTCATTCTTACAATAAGATGTACGAGCAAAAATGAAAAAAAAATTATTCAAAAATAAATCAAAACTAATTGATGGCAACAAATTAATTAAAAAATTACAGTTTATATATTACATCGTTAGTTAATTAAAATTTAAAAACACTTCTTGAAATTCAAATAATCTGCATATTATTCGGAGATCTGCAAGAACAAAAAGAAAAAGAATGAAGAATTTGAAGTTAGCTATAAGATAATATATGTTGAATTTTCTGAAGATACAACAATAATATGTTATGTTGAATTTTGTGGATATATAACAATGATTTAAGAAGACTCTTAATAGTAGAAGACAACTTATGATCGCCACATATTCATTTTTTTTAGCACCATCCAGGAACTAATTCATCATTGCATATTCTTCTAGTTTAGTATATTTGTGGTATACATAAATTTGTATGTAAGAATTCATTAAAATTATAATAAATTATGAAAGTGAACTCATGACTTAAAAATATAACAAATTAGTGCTAAATCATTAAACGTTAAATATATAATATTTAAATCATGGCTCCGGCTTAATATCATGATATATATACCACTTGCTCTCACCCTCACACGCATAAAAAAAAATTGGATCTTCAAAAATACAACGTAAAAAAATATCAAAAGTTAGTACTAAAAACTTTAAATATTAAATACATAAAATTTAAATTTTGAATTCACCTATATCTCTTCATATCACACAACACTTGCTTTCACCACACAAAAACCAAAAAAAAATATTACCCACGCTATTGTTTTGAATCTATATGAAAAGTATTGAAATTTTCTTGATCCTCCTTTGTAAATCATAAAGAATCATTCTAATTTTATAATTACGATAATCAATAAAAAAAAAAGTCATAAGATAAAAGTCATTTAGTATTAGCAGATAATGAAAAAACTAAAAAACCATACAAATAAGACTAACAAAGAAAAATCTACATAAAAAGCAACCTTAATAGATTGGGAGGGATTATATAAATCACACAAGCCCCAATAAAAACTCCAATAAAAAAACCCAAATCCTTTCTTTTTATTTTTGAGAATTCATTTTTCTTTACCATTAAATATTTTCTTCCACAATCCACAAAGTCCCGTGCACTTTTAGAAATGGATCTATAAAGTGCAGTAAAACAGGATGTTCAACGTGCAGTCATTGACTATTAATTTAGGAGTTATAATTGTCAAGAGTTGTGTGGAGTAATGAAAATAAAAATAATTAAACTTTTATTTTAAAGAAAATAAATAAATGAAAAAGTAATAGTTGACACATTCATTCATTTCTATATAACAATAAAATGAATAAAAAGATACTTTTTAATTACAAATAAAATTATGATACAAAAATCATTCTTAAGATCCTACAATATATTACTATTTAAATTTCAAAAAAAAATATTAATTAAAAAAAGGTACCTGATAAATGCCAATGATTCACATCAAACATGAGACAATTGATAAAAAAAATTAAAAAATTCCATGATATATATAGCTCAAGATTTATAGGAGAAGATGAAAAAGTGAGGAGTTATATAAATTAATTTTTAGAAGTTAATGAAGGGATGTGGGGTACACGGTTACAACATACAATTAAAATTTGCATTTACATGGAAATGAGACTGTTACAATTAAAATTTGGAAAAGTATCTTCCTCTTTACAATTAATTAGAATCTATTAATTATTACAGCCTTAATTAAAAGCTATTTACATGGAAAAATAGAGAGAGAAAAAACAAAAATAGATAAGTAGATTTTCTGATCATAGAGGCATGCCACGTCAGCTGATTGAAGATCCTCCTTTATATATATATATATATATATATATATATATATATATATATACAAAAAGACTCATAATTAAATTGTTCAATGAATTAAGGTGAAGACCAAACGTTACATAATTACGTAGGAAACTGATGGACCTCTTTTATTTTTTTCCTTTCATCTCCCCTAACCTAAGTTTTTCCTATCTAAAGTCACCTACAAAGGGAAATGAATTTACAAATCTCATGTCTGATCTTCTTATTAAAGTATGTTAATGGCAATACTCTCTTATAAATTAAGATCTATTTTCTCATCTTTGGTATATCATTTTTTTCTTCTTTTTTGGTATCCTTTCTGGTCATAGTCATAAACCGCAAAAGAAAAGTTGGCATCAATCTTTGTAGAAATGTTAAGGGCAATAACATTATTGTTGTATTTGGATCAGAGGCGTTATGGTTGATTGATAATTAATTGTAAAGAATGTTTGGAAGAAAATAATATTTTTTTAATCATGTTGTATGAATTACAACAAAATAATGAATTATTTGTACTATTTTATGTAAAGTGCTTATAGTGATGACTATTTGTAAGTGATTTTTGTATTAGTTTTAAATGTTCTTTTATAATGTATTATTTTCTTATTCCTTTTTAGTTAAATATGTTCTTTGCTTATATAAAGAAATTTGTGTCTAGATTACAACTAAATAGATATTACTTATTAGACTTTATATAATTATTGGCATGGAACATATACAATATTATATTTCTTATTTCCAAATGAAATTAAAAATTATCTCAATGAAAGATTAGATATTTTATTATATGCCAGATTGTTTTACATGGATAATATGAAATATTTGGCAAATCTGTTGAATGACTATACATACATTTATAATTATCTCATGAATTAATATATTGCCTCTTTAATTAATAATAAAGAGATCTAAAAGTATAAAGTTCATTATCAATGATCCATATAGAATTAGACAACTATTTTAATTTCCAAACAAACACTCTTACTCTAACAATTATATGTGTAACACTAATTGGTAAAAATTCTTTCTATATCCACCATCATTTATACTTTTTACTGCAACATAAATTCTATAAATACTTAACATTTACAAGTCAAACATTATAATAAGATATCTAAGGACTTGTGTGGAGCACAATTGTCATATTCTATAAGTTTATAGTAATTGGTAAACTTGGCTACACGTGCGGCGCGCGTACCCAGAAACTAGTATTAAATAAAAGGGAAAAAGTACTAATATACCCGAATTATCGTAAATGATATGCAGATACCTTCCGTCATACTTTTGGGATATCGGTGCTCCTGCCGTCCAAAAAATAGTGCATATATACCCTTTATACTAACGGACATACACATATCATAATCGTATCGACCGACCCGACATTTATTAAATATCAGACGGACGAATAAGATTGTGCCACGTGTCCCTATTTAGTCTTCTTGTTATCGCTCTCGTGGTTTTTCAGGAAATTAGCCATCATCGTAGTGTCAAACATCAAAATCGAATAAATTTTTCAGAAGCAAATGGTGATATTAACAAATTACCAGCCCTTAATTCATTTATTTTGGACCGAAATGAGTAGTAACCACAAATCTCTACTTGTACGACATCATTTGATATCGAGTTAAACTATTACTAGTAAAAACATGCATACTGAAGCAAGCACAGTTGATAAACTTTGTCTAACACTTAGACTAAACATACTTGACAGAAACATTCTATTACTTACAGAGCCACATATTTCCCTAATTTGTCCAGTTCGTCCCGTGAGGACCCCAACATTCCCTAATTTTACCATCGATGCAGCAAAATCCTCGTAGAAAAGATGAGGGTACAAGCTGTAAGATTTGACCATATCAGCTGTCTGAGAATTTGACATTAGAGCTTGATCTGATTCAAGTAGTCCTGAGTTGTTCATAAGGTTTCTGTAATACGCATTGTCAAATCTCGTAACAGATTGTACGTCTAAAGGAGTAAGCGTGGTGTTGGATTCATCCGTGTCAGGACAAGTGCATTGCAAATTCGACAACATTGAAGAATCGAGATTTGGATCTGGCTTTCCTGAGTCTTGATAGTTGAAAAGTCTCCCCTTGAATGTGAAACATTGAGCAAAACCAATTGTGTGCGCTCCTGTATAAGTCGCAGAGTCAGAACTTTCATTAAGAAGAATGCAGGACGGCCACACCTAAACTAATGAAAACTTTTGAATTTTACTAAAGATACCTGAAAGAACTACTAAATCCTTTAGATCAAGACCTTTATCAGAAAACTTGGCCGCGATTTTATCCAGAGGCTCAAATGGCGAAGGTAATTGTTCAATTGCTGCTTTCTCATAAGCAGATAGTCCATCTCGTCGACCAAGTAAAACAGGCCAAAATGGTCCTCCTGCCTGTAAAGCAAGAAAGGAAAATTTATCGTATTTGGTTTAATCATTTCCAAGCATTACAACAACTCATCTGTTACTTACCATGACAACAACTTCTCTAGCTGCAAGAGTTAATATATCCACACAAGATACAGTTAACGGGCAAGCTCTTTCAACGTGTGCTTTTATGATATCAATCGTCTCATATCCTCTGACTGAATTGCGGTTTGGTGCAGCATTCTTCTCACCCTTGAAATAGTACGTGTCATCAAGCAGCACGGATCCATCACAACCCTAACAAAATCATAACCATAAATTGATCATGAAAATGATTATCAGACAAATGAAATAAGATGTTGTACTTACTACTTACATTAACAAAACAATCGTGGAAGTGCAAACGAAGGAGGGATGCAGCTATTCTGGAGTCACTACGGAGTGCTTCCCAAACATTCCAACGAACAATCCTATGCAAGCTCGGACATGCTCTCTCATAGTAACTATAATCAAGCTGACCATCACTAAAGGGAGCTAGAATACTCATCACACAGAACAAAACAGTAAGGCAGGGGAACAAACAACGACTCGCCATAACTTTCGAGTATTAAAGGCTAAGAACAATGCTTCAAATTATTCTTGTGACTTAAGTTGTGTTGCAGTATAACAGTTTATATATGTACTGAGAATAAACTAAGTTACATTAGTGGACTCAATAATGGGAATGCCATTATGCACATAAAAGCTTTACAATTTTATATGACAACCAGAATATTTTAGTAACTAAAGTTCAGTAGTAATGAAGTTATCCACTTTTGACTATATATTAAGCTCTAGTACGTTAGTTAAATAACAAGAACAGATGAAATTAAAGTATGTTAGTTAAATAACAAGAACAGATGAAATTAAAGTGATTCTCTATCTGATAATCTAACACTCTTACAAAATCAGATGACTTCATACAACAAATTAGAGCAAGTAATGGTCAGGGTTATAAGAAAAAAATAGTAGTAGTACTTTTGTGGCTGCTAAGGATCGAGTCTTGGATCAGTCATCGGGTGTCAATGTTGGGGTCAGGATTAAGTCCTGTTCAAATGTCGGGTTCCGAGTCAGGAGTCATATTTCGGGTCCAGAGTCGAAGTCAGGTCCCAAATTAGGTGTTGAGTTTGGATCCCGGATCAGTCGTCAGAGGTTGGATGTCGCCGATTTGGAAGTTCGTTCCGGGTCGGTTGTTGGGGTCGGATTCGATTCGGGTGTCGAGGTCGAATCCCAATTCAAATGTCGGTTCCCAAGTTGTAGTGAATCCCGAGATGGAAGTCGGGTCCCTAATCGGGAGTCGGGGTCTCGGGTTTAGTTTTATGACACAATAAAACTAATCATAAAACTAAATGAAGTATTTTCAACATTTTTCATCTTAAAAAAAAAACACTATTTACGCATGAAAATATGGGTAAATATGTGTCAAACATGTATTTTACCAAATCCATTTTTAATTATTACTCATTTTATATTAACCTATTTTCAATCCGCTCAATTTTAACTCAACCCGCCTATTTACCACCACTTGCGAGGGTTCTAAGAAAAAAAGTTTAGTATTTTGTGGCTGCTAGGGATATAAGAAAAATATTAGTAGTACTTTTGTGGCTGCTAAGGGTATAAGAAAAAAGTTAGCACTTTTGTCTATCACCTAAGAAAAATAGTGATGGATACTGCATTGCCACTCTGTATATTGTATCTTTAATATATATATTTAATTAAATATTAAATAATAATTATAGCATATTATTTATATCATCACCATATTACATCATATCATATATCATCATATTATACTTTAACTATAAAATGGCTTTTGATTCCTTCAAACAAATAATACCATAATGCTAATAATTTGGTACAATGATGGAATGTACACACATCGTAATAATAAAAAAAAAAAGGCCTAACCCATCGGTGGCCCCTTAAATTTGGCACGAAATTTCACTTAGGCACCTCAAGTGGATGATGTTCATTTTAGACACCTCATGTAGGGTTTCGCTGTGTCATTTTGACACTTTTTGCTTACATGGCATAGTGAGTGTAATACACTTATTGAGCGCGCGTGAAAATCTATTTAGTCGATTTTTTAATTATTTTTTTCTTCTTCTTTTCCATTTTCAGCCACCATTTTTGCAAACTTAAATATCCAACATGGTGAATAAAAATAGATAAAGTAAAATGATGGAAACTATTTTAGAAATTTAGATCAAACATCTCGAAAACCCCACTACAGTACGTCCAAAAGGGAATCACAAAAAAGTATAGAAAGATCAAATGGTTCACTCCTGAATTACAGAACGAGAATTGAAGAAAAGAAAGAAAATAACGAAAGAATTGGGAATTTTTGAGTTGGGTTTCAGGGATATAGAAAAGTGACAAATGAGAGTTGCATTGGTTTATTAGGGAAGCCGGCAATGGAGATTACAGAGGCAGTGGGGAAGAAGGAAACAAGGAATTTTGTCTGTCTCTAATGGAGAAATTTTTTTGGAAATTTGTTGGGTGTCTGAGGAGTGAAGAAGCAGTAGTATAATAGTGTGAATTTTAAAGAGGAGTAAGTTTAATTTTTGGTGAATTTTAAACTTGCTAATTAGGGTAAAAAAGAAATTTTTTTTGAAGAAGAGTAGGGGTATTTGGAGAAGACTCGAGGGGGGGGGGGGGTTGTTTCTGCAAATGGGTATGGTTTTTCTGCAAATGAGTAGGGATATTTGGAGGAGGCGGCGGCGGCGGTGGCGGGTGTTTCTGCAAATGGGTATGGGTTATTGGAGAAGACAATTGCGGGGGTGGGGTGTGGGGGGGGGGGGGGGGCATGTGGGGACTTTATTGATTTAATTTGTTTTAAAAAAATTATTTGGGCAAAAATACACGTGTCATTGAGTCATTGGTTACTTTATATTTTTACTCAAAATTCATTATCTACAAATTGTTTTTTGACAAATGTCGTCATTTAATTTGCCACTTTACACGTCATCCGCGAGTGTAAACACACCCCTCATATATTTTTGTTGATTGGCAAAAGAGTGTCAAAATGACACAGCGAAACCCTACATGAGGTGTCTAAAATGAACATCACCCACTTGAGGTGCCTAAGTGAAATTTCGTGCCAAGTTTAAGGGGCCACCGATGGGTTAGCCCAAAAAAAAAAGTGAAGGAGAAAAAAACATTCGAATGGTTAGCATGTTGTTATGGTGGTACATTTAATGAATAATGATGGTACATTTAAAAACTCAACATTTTCATGGTAGATCAAAATTAAGCAGTTGAAGAAAATTTTAAATTACACAATTTAATTGTTGATGAAATTATTTCAAAAAATAATTAAATTATGATAAAAGCTTTATTTGTATAAGTAGAATTTGAAATCAATCGAGATGTTCTACCTAATTTTCATTAGAACTCTGTAAATTGAGCATTAGCCATTAGTTTGAGCTTTTACTTGAAGCAGTTTACTTTAACTTTGTAAAACGGTTTACTTTAACGTTTGATCATGTCATATATGCATCTCGTGTATCACACTTGCATCTCGTGTATCACATGTGCATTTCATATCAATTAGTAAAAATATAAAAATATTTCAAAATCATGATATTGTTGTTAAATATGTGTGAGAGGTATATATCTAAAGTAAAAGGAAATTAATGGAAGCTCAACATGATAAAGGATAATCTCATCATTTCGTCTAACTTGCTAATTAAACTCAAATTTATTGGACATTAATGTTTAATTTCTTGAAATAGTTTGATGAGTATATGAAACTACTACAATGAACATTTTATTTTATTCTTAGCTTAGTTCAATAATTTTAAAAGTAAAAAGATCTATAATTATAACTTTACTTTTAGTAGCTATTGAAAAATTGGTCTCCATAAAATTTAGGATCTAAACACTTGCCTTAATTAACGGCTTGTGTATTAAGCCGGCCATCTTGATTCCAAATATAATAGCTACGTAATTAATTATATTACAAAAATAATATAGTCTTGCATGTAGTGATCGATCGATGTTTGTCAAATTATATTATTATTTGTATGTACGTAGGCCATTTATGTTAAGAAAGTCAAGATGACAAGTTAATTAATCCGATACATGAGTATGAACAGATTGACGATCTGATCCTTCAATCTCTTTAAACATTTCACTCCCAAAATCGAATAAATTAAAGAATGTTGTAGACACTCCCATTAGCAGCCAGTAATAAGCTCTATTTGAATAAGCGGTATCAAATGCATGGTTTAATCTGTAAAGAAGGGAATTTTAGGTTTGAAAATTCTCCATAATAAATCCCTAGAACATGAATAAATCGATGCATAATATTCATACAAATGATTAACAATGAAAGTAAACCACTTTATAGTCATTAGTCAAGAGGTCCAATCCAAACTATTATCATATTATACTTTAAATATTAAATGACTTTTGATTCCTTCAAACAAATAATACCATAATAGTAATATTTTGGTACAATGATGGAATGTACACATCCTAATAATAATAAAAAAAAAGAGACATTCGAATGGTTAGCATGTTGTTATGGTAATATATTTAATAAATAATGATGGCTTCTACAATAAAGTAAGTTTCTTAATAATGTTCATATTCATAGGACTTAGAAGGAAAAGAGAAATACATAAACAGTACTCAAAATGACTTCCTGCTTATTATTGAACTTCATTTTGCCAAAGAATCTGCAAGCTGATTATCCTAACACAATTTTTTCATATTTAGCTAGTCTTTTCTCTTGTAGGAAAAGATTTGTTTTGCTAGTTTTTGCGTAACACTTATTTTTTCGATCTTAACAAAAACCTCCTTGGAAACTCAAAAAGATTGTTGAGATATATGTAGCCCATGAGAACATGATCCACTTAATTCAACCCATCGAAAAAATTGACTGATAGATAGTTTAAATTAACTTATGACGAAAAACCTTATCAAAATATTTATAAAAAGAAATATATTTTTAATTTAAAAAGATCACTTGTTAACCTTCTTAACCATATCATGTGCAAATTTACTCTAGTTTTATATATGTAATCTATTCTAGTTTTTTGGTGTTACACGGGGAGGTTTTCGATTTTATGTTCCTCTTTTTGTAATTATTTCAAATAAAACAAGGTAGGGGCCAATGTTGAACCCCATTTTAATTTTTTTTTTTTTTAAAAAAGGATGACCCTGCCCAATGGGGTTAAAAATTGGTTGAAGAAAGACCAACATTCAAGATTCGAGATGAAAGAAAATTATTTTGATGATGATGAATTATTCTTGGAGTTTTTGGTTACGATATTTGTAGCATATATGAAATTTTCACATAACGTAGCAAACATAACTACTTATCTACTATATTTAGCTATAGTTTTAAAATATTATCAAATATAGCTATAATTAAAGTTTTACCGTAAATCTCTCTCCTCTGTCCCCCTCTCTCACCTTTCTATCTCGCTCTCTTGTTGTATCAATTGTATTCTGCCAAATATAGGAATGAATACATAGAAAAACAAGAATATTACAAATTGTATCAATTGATACAAGTTAATGAATACAACTGCATCACTCTAATGGTTATGTCAAACATGTATCTATTAGCCTATATTAGTTTGTGTATTAAATATAACTTGTATCAATGAATATTTGAGTTCTTCACACTTGCAATGATAATGCTCCCTATGGATATTACTTTTACACCACTTTCATTTTGCTGGATACTCAGTGTAACAATAAGAAAATCAAACTAAATTTGAAATCAAAACTTTATAAAGGATCACAAAAGGAAGAGTTTTTTTATAGAACAAGTTGAGGCCATATATAATCAGCTTTTGACAGACCAAAACCAAGTACTATGAAATTGTGTGAACATATAAGTTCAATTACATACTTAAAACAATTAAATGATTAGGTCACATATTATTTGTTGTACTCGTTGAAAAGCTCAATTAACGGTCCGGCTCTCCATCCTCTTGTTGTTTGATTGTTACTAAGCTCTCCTTATAATAAGAAACCCCACAACCACCAAATGTTGGATGTTTACTCAAGCCCAAATGTTGAAATCCAAGATACATCATCTTATTAGTCCGAACATTATAAGAGACCAGTTGAGAAGCTTTAACTACCGAAATGAGATAGCTATCATAGCAAGACTTAATCGGTGTGAAGAGTTGAAAGGTCACAATTTTGTTCCAGACCCCTGGTTGGATCAAAGCCCAAATATCATAAGCAAGCATACTACATGGGTTATAGTTCAAGATGGTAATGGAATCATCAATCAACATCAAACCCAACGCAAAAGTATATACAATGTTTCCATCTGGCCCTTCGATCTCTTCAAACATCTCACTTCCAAATTCGAGTGAAAGAATGGTGTAATTACAATGGTTGCCCCCTCTTAGCAGCTAGTAATACGCTCCATTCAAATAAGCAGTACCAAATGTGTTTTTCACGTCTGTGTAGAAGGGTAGTGATTCTTTAGGTTTAAAAATTCTCCATGAGCCCCTAGAACAGGAATAGATTGATGTTGTATATTTATGCCAACAATCGCAATGAAAGTAAACAACTTTATAGTCATTAGTCAAGGGGTCCAACCCGAACCCCAACACAGGGACATCATATATTATGGGTGCAGAGAGTGGGAGACGGAGGGATCTCACCTTTCTAGTAGCAGGATTCCACAATGCACACGAAATCACAGATCAATTGTTTTGTACATTAAAAACAAGTTGTCCACAGAACCTATGAGGTGTGTCATACCTTTGAACGTTTGTGGATGTTCTTCAGAAATCAAAGTGATGGAACGAGAATCTTGACTAGCATCATCAGAGGTACCAACCGTATAGGTGAGGAATTGTGGGGGGCTTCCATTCTTCAAGTGTTGTTGAGCGAATTTAGGGTTTTTTATAAAAGCATACCAACTCTTGCTGACACATTTGAAGCGCAACAACGACTTCACTGGACATCTCAACAGAATATCCATTTGTATACCTTTAGGGAAATAAACCACACAATCATCCATTTTGAGGTTTCAACAAAAGCAATATTGCTTCTTCTTTAAATAGACAAGAAAGAAATTCCCCCATTCTTATCCTACATTTCTATTACCATAATTCATTTTACCACCATTAAATGTTATACTACCTTTAGTCATGCAAATCCAAAATACTTTGACTACATTTCTCATATTAAATTTTATTCTCTATTTAGTCATGGAAATCTAATTAATACTATATTCCTTCTTACTCAATTCAAATTTTGTTCCAAATTTAATCATGGAAATCGAAATACTACTTTCCTTCTTACTCAATTTAAATTTTGTTCCATATTTAATCATGGAAATCTAATTACTTTGACTACTTTCTAATGATACTTTGACTACATTTCTCATATTAAATTTTATATTCTGTATTTAGGTATGGAAATCTATTTACTACTTTCCTTCTTACTCAATTTAAATTTTATGTTCCAAAATCCAAATACTTTGACTACTTTCTAATATCACTTTGACTACTTCCCTTTAGCAGTCGTTTAAGAAATCATCAATAAGAATTAATATTTGTACTAGTTTTATCTATATATGTATTTTTTTACTAAGAGTTTGGTTGGATTGACTTAAAAGTTGGTCAAACATATGTTTAAATCATTTTTAGCTTTTAGGAGTACTGTTGACCAAGTTAAAAATAATTAATTTAAATAAGTTTAAAATGACTTTAAAAAGTTTTTAAGAAAAACAAAAGTAGGACTATCCCTACTTTTTATTTTTAGACTTAAATGTCATTTAAGTTTGACTTTTTTATTTTTTGACTTAAAAACTACTTTTTTTTAAGTCAATTCAAATCGGTTTTAAATGCATACGTGGGGAAAAAAATAATGGAGGAATTCTTTTGAAACTTCACAATGTGATGCACTTGATCAATACGGTGTACACATTTAAAAATAACTAATTTTAAGGGCAAAATAGAAAAAATAATATTTAATTATTTATGTCTTGATTTTACAAATTGATAAATAAATATTTTCAGTAATCTGGAAAAATAATATTGGACGGAGGGAGTAAGAAAAAGATAATATAAATTGTGACGAATATTTCTAGTAGCCTTGACAAATAATTTAGATCGTGCAAGCTAAATAAAAAAAAAGTTATTAGAAGTGTATACGCTTTATTGTAATATGAATTTGTTGAAGCTCATGTATAAATTAAGACAACATTGAAGAATAAAAATCATTATCTTGATAGTACTATAAACAAACATCGATTGATGTCTTTAATTAATATAGTAAAAAGCAACATCGTAGTGAAGGAACAAAATTATAATAGAAATTTTGAGTTCGAGCATTAGGTATGAAAAATATATTGATAGGGGTGCATTCTCTTCTTTAATGAGCTTTACTCGACATAAATTGAGATCCAATGTGATCATTGGACACTATACAGATAATAGTATACATACGGTATATAAAACAAATCTTGCCTATTCAAGGAAAATTAGGGATTGAATTTCGTGTGAGAGAATTTTATTTTCGATCGAGCTTACACCTATCAGACTAAAGAAAAAGTCAAGTCCATCAACTAATGAAGAGAAGAAGGAAATGTCTCTTGTTCCAATTAACGAATGAGGTTGACTGTCACTTTATTCATAAGAAGATTCAAGAAAACATAATTTCTACTTGCTATATGAAGACAAGAGAGAATTAGGTGATATATTCACGAAGCTTTAAATGAAACTAGAGTAAAATACCCTTAATTATATCAAGTTGGACATTATTAATAATATCTATGCTTCAACTTGAAAGGAAAAAAACTTTAATGAAATGTGCTATATATCATTTGCTCAAGTAATTTTATATACTTATAAGCTCAAATACAAACACTTTATGCATACAATAGAGTTATAACATTAAGTAAACATGCTTATACTTCACAAATAAATGATTAGGTCGCATATCATTTGATCTTTTGTACTCGTTTAGAAGCTCGATTAATGGTCCAATTCTCCATCATGACGTTGTTTAATTGTGACTAAACTCTCATTATAATAAAATACTCCACATCCACTAGCTTTTGCATGCTTTCCTATGCCTGGACGTTGAAATGCAAGATCCTTCAACTTGTTAGTTCGAACATTATAGGAGATCAGTCAAGAAGTTCTAGTTGCCAAAATGAGAGAGCTATCATAACAAGACTTAATAAATGGGAAGCATTGAAAGGTAACAAGTTTGTTCCAAACCCCTGGTTGGATCATTACCCATATAGCATAATCAGACATATTAAGGTCATTCAAACTTAAGATGGCAATGGAATCATCAACCAACATCAAACCAAATACATAAGTATGAATATGTGGCCCTTCAATTCCCTCAAACATCTCACTCCCAAAATCGAATAAAAGAACGGTGTAGTAACTATGGCGGCGCCCTCTTAGCAGCCAGTAATAAACTCCATTAGAATAAGCAGTACCAAATGTTTGTTCTACGCCTGTAAAGAAGGGGATTTTATGTTTGAAAATTCTCCATGAGTCCCTGGAACATGAATAGACCGCTGCTGAATTTTCACACAAATAGCAAACCACTTTATAGTCATTAGTCAAAAGGTCTAATCCTAACCCAAACACAGGGCGATCATTGATCATTGATGGAGGGAGATGGAGGAGTCTCACCTCCCTAGTAGCAGGATTCCACAATGCACACGAATGCACATGATCAATTACTCCAAACATTAAAAACAAGCCATTCACAGAACCTAAAAGGTATGCCATACCTTTAAACGTTTGGGGATTTTCTTCAGAAATCAAAGTTAGGGAACGAGAGTCATAACGATCACCATAGTTACCAGTATTATAAAGCAGGAGTTGTGGCGGATTATTCTTGCTACAGTTCAAGTGTTGTTGAACGAAGTTAGGGGTTTTGATAAAAGCATACCAATTCTTGTGGACACATTTGAATCGCAACAACGACTTTACAGGACACCTCAATAGAATCTCCTTCACTATATCTTCAGGAAAATTAGCCACACAATCATCCATCTTAATTTAGGTTTCAATAGAAGCTCTTTAAATAGACAAAGGAGAAAATTCTCTCATTCTTATCCTTCATTTTTGTTACCATAATTCAGTTTACCAGCATTAAATTTTGTTCTAAATGTAGTCATGGAAATGTAAATGCTATGTTCCTTCTTTTCTCATATTAAATAAATTGTGTTCTACATTTAGTTATGGAAATCTAAATACTTTGATTATTTTCTCAAATTACTTTGACCACTTTCTCATATTACTTTGACTATTTTATCTTTACAAACCATTTAAGAAATCAAAAATAAGAATTAACATTTTTTATTAATTTTATCCATATACTCTTCTGACTAAATGTATCCATGAAAAAACTATGGTTAAAAACTTAAATATACAATTTAAGCACCTAAATAACCCTTATATAACAATAGTTTAACTTTTCACCTACATAGCAATAGTTTTTTTTACAAAAACAAAAAAAATAAAAAAAATCGCTATAAATAATACAACAATACAGGTTCCTATATTAAATAAGATTTCATTCCTTATTTTTCTCTTATTTTGTTATTTACCTTCCACAAATCTCTCAATAATTAATCCCTCAATATTTTTATTTTCTTATTTTTCTCCCCTTTTCTAATCTTCTTCTTAAAATACTAAGCAAACGATTCTCTTTTTCTCTCCACCCTTTTTTTTCTAAACTCTCTCTCCCCTCGTCTCTTTCTCCTTTTTTTTCTTTTTACCTCATTTTATTTTCTGAAAAAATTCTCTGTTTTTCTTTAGTTCTCTCCCTTCAATTTTTTTGTTTAAATCCTTTTTTACACCAATGTAGTTAGAACATATAACCAATAATAAATTTATCATCAATGTATGGATTTATTTATTTTAATTTATTTGGTTATAATTTGGTATAATTCATTCATTATGGTAAAATTGAATTAGATTTATTTGAACTTGACATCAAAGTTAAATCATATTGTACACTATGTAAATTAATTTAATGATACTAAAAAATTGATATATACTTGATTAGATTATGGTATTACGTAGTATAGGGTTGTAAGTTGTAACATAACTAAAATCAACTTTACCATCAATTATAAATCAATATCTTTTATAGTTCTAAACCAACATATCACAAAAAAATTAGTCATACTTTACATCAAAGTATATATATACTATAACATATTGCAACTTTAAATCAACAAATTACCATTATTTTTTAACCAACAAATCCACCAATTATTTTTAGTTGTTATAGTTATTAAAATTTGAACTTGACACAAAGGTTACACCACATTGTACATCATGTAAATTAATTTGATGATTCTAAAAAGTTGGTATATACTTGATTAGATTATGGTGTTATGCATTACAGGGTTGGAACATATAACTAAAATCAACTTTACCATCAATTATAAATCAATTTCTTTTATTGTTCTAAATCAATATATCGCCAAAAAATTAGTCACACCATCCATCAAATGGAAATCAACAAATTACCAATATTTTAACTATACCATCCATCAAAATATATACACTAAAACATATTCCGGTTGATAACCAACAAATCACCGATTATTGCACCAGATCGCCACCAAAGTATATTCCTTAATACATATCACTATTTAAAATAACATATCATCAATAATTGTACCAAATTGACCACCATCCATCAAATTGAAATCAACAAATTATCAATATTTTAACTATACCATCCATCAAAATATATACACAAAAACATATTACGGTTAATAACCAACAAATCACCAATTATTATACCAAATCAGCTATCAAAGTATATTCCTTAATACATATCACTATTTAAAATAACATATCATCAATAATTGTACCAAATCGACAACCAAAGTGTAAACAAAAAAAATGTGTTTAAAAATTTTTCCGATAATTTATGGACCACATGATACAAATCATATTCACTATGTTAATGCGGATCTTCTTCAAATTAACAGTTGTAATTTTTGGTTTTGAACAAACAATCGGGCTCTTGACATCAATATAAGCCTTCATCAAATGAGGACTCTTTCCGGGAGCATTATCAAAAGCAACTTTCTTACTCATAATCGATTTATCCAAGGATTAAAAAAAAAATTGTGTTATAAGAGATGTTTTAAAAAAAAAACAAAAAGAAATATTTTCGAGTAGTTTCAAAACTTTTTTCTTGAAAAAAGATGGAAAAAAAAATGTGCAGCAATGCGTTTATCATGGAAAAAAAAGTGCATCAATGGTATTTCTTCCGTGTAAGGTTAACAGGAAAGAGAAAGTAAGATATTTATTAAAGAAAACGTATCTAAATATAATTGTGATTGAGATTCTAAAAATTAATTAAAATAAAAGATAAAATATTACTCCCAAAAATTTAGTCCACTAACCAATAAAATAGGACATAAAATCGTGTAGATTTTTAATTTATAATAAAATGCCATATTTATAATTAAAATGTTAATGTTATAAATAAAAAAACTAAAATAATATCAGGTAAATTAAGGTCTTAAATAGTATATTCTTGTAATTTTTCCAAAAAGGAGGGAAAACTAAACAATGGAGGAATTCCTTTGAAACTTTACGATATTCATGCACGTGATTGATACGATTTACACTTTTAAAAGAATTAGTTTTAAGGAAAAAATAAAATAATAATAATAATAATAACTAATTAAATATATCTTGATTCTATAAATTGATAAATGAATAACTTTAGTAATGTGAAAAAATAATATAAATTATGACGAATATTTTTAGTATTCTTGACAAATAATTTAGGTCTTGCAAGCTAAATAATAAAACATTATTAGAAAAGCATGTACGCTTTGTTGTAGTATGAATTTATTGAAGGTCATTTATTAATTAAGAAGGCAAAATGATCTGGGAGACCCCTATACTTGACTCCATTTGTCAGTTGAACCTTCCTACTCATCACTTTGCCAACCAAATCCTTAATCGCATCAGAACACAATATTTTAAACCCTTTTGACCATTGACCGAGCTTATGTGACATTAATAATGGTGAGTTGGAAATATGTGTGATTACACGCGCTTGAAAGCGAGTTAAAACAAAATTTTACTGTTAAAAAAATCAATTTAACAAAATTAAAAAATAAGATTTATCTTCTTCTACCCTCCTTCACCCACTCACCCACCTACCCCACAACTTTCTTCTTCTCCACCAGCCGTCTCTCTTTTACCCCTCACCACAGCCGTCATTTTTCTTCTTTCTCCGGCCCCACATTCACTCTTTTCCACCTCTTCTTCTTCTTCTTTTTTATACAAATCAGCAGCCTCAACTTCTTCTAAAATTTTCATTTGTTAGGTTTGAAAAATAATAGTATCATTATTTTGTTAGATGATTTCAACGAGGAGATGTGGATAATGTGAAGGATGATTGTGACTATTGAAAATTTTAAAACTCCATTGATAAGCTTGAAAAAGCTTAAAATATAATAAATGGGTATTGTGAAATTTGTAAATGGTCTATTTGATTTTTTATTTATTTTAGCACTTAATTTTGTGTGTGGCACTAAAAAATGATGTGGAATTCCACGTGTAATCACATCCATTACACGCACACTGATTGGAGGAGAAAAAAGCTTAAAATGTTGTGTTCTGATCGGTTTAAGGGTCTAGTTGGCAAAATGATGAGTATGAGGGTTCAATTGATAAACAGAGTCAAGTACAAGGGTCTCTCAGGTCATTCCGCCAATTAAGAACACATTGAAGAATAAAGATCATCAACTTGATAGTACTATAAACAAACATTGGTAGATATTTTTAACAAATATAGTAAATCTTAGTCAGCAGAACAAAATTATAGTAGAACTTTTGGATTGGAGTATTAAATATGAAAAACATATTGATAGGGGCATTTTCTTCTTCAATGAGTTTTACTCTATATAAATTGAGATCTAACGTGACCACTAAACACTATATAAAGATTTTACAAGTAAAAAGATTAAAATAGCATTATTTTAAATAGTTACTCCCTTTATTTCATATTAACTGAATTTTTTATTTTTTATTATTGAGTAATTAAATTATTCAAAGTTCAAGATGGATGTTTAAATTTTTTTTCATATTTGTCCTTTCTTGATATTTTTTAGGAGATAAATTACACTATTTACGAAATTATATTTTTATGATTTCACAAAGAACAATAGTGAAAAGTATAATTCAAATTATGTACTTAAATGTATTTTTTTAGTAATATATTGCCTCACAAATTTAATTAATACCAGAATAGACGGAGCATGTCAATGTACTTTGGAGATATTACTTGAAGATCACATACATAAAGAGATAAATCAGCACCCATTCAAAAATATATAAAGCTGTGTTACCAAATTTAGCTAAATATATTGTTTTTGTTTAATATGCAAAAGTAATACTAATATTCTAATCAGTCTTTGCTGGAAATTGAAACGCTTTCTCATTAGAATAAAACAAATATTTTCGACAATAATTGAGAACGTAAGAAACAGCATATGTTATGCATTATAATCATATTTTTTTAATTATAGATAGATTAAGAATTTGAAGTTTATTAATTTTTACGTTAACCTCGAGTTATAGATGACAATAATTATGAGTTCATAATCAAATATTTATTGATATTTCACAAATTTCTTAATATATTTTTAAAGAAGCGAATGTCATTTAAATATTAGGAGAGGAATTCTAGCCATTTTATCTTATATTATCCGTTGAGCGAAGATCGCTAGTCAATTAAGGATTATTTTAGGTGAGAAACTATTTGTTTTTTATATGCAAATGTTTTTATTTTACGACAATAGAGACCTTTTTTCTTGTTAATTTCAATAGTATAGAAAATTAGAGATTAAATTTCGTGTAAGTGAATTTTTATTTTCAATCGAGCTTACACCTATAAGACTAAAGAAAAAGCCAAATTCATCAAACTGATAAAAAGAATAAGGAAATGTATCTTATTCCGATCTACTCAATATAATATTGATGGAATTAATATATAGTATAGATTAAATTAATCTTGAACCTAATTATCATTTGAACAAATAAAATTTTTATACTGGTAATATAATTTCTCGTTTGCATCTTTATGGAGTTTTGAATATACAAAATCCGAATAAAATCTATTGAATTCATCTAAATTTTGTAACATATAAGCTAGCTCCACCTCTATCTATAATTTAACTACGTACCCTCCGGTTTTTTTTTTTACTTACATAGTACTCCATAACAAAATTATAAGTTTCTTCTAAGTGTGAAAATTAAAAATTAAAGTGAGAATACACATCATTCATCATCGATCGTTAAATAATATATACATACAGTATATAAAACAAATCTTTCCTATTTATTGTGTGAATATAAATATTTTGAAGTCAAAAACAAAAGTTGGTTGGTCCATTCAGAAGACCCAATAAATGATGAAATAATTTTATCACTGCAAAAGATTACAGAGAAGAAAAATACCTCACGTCTACCAAAATCATGAAAAGGACAAACTTTTTGACAATATATCAATTATCACCTCAAATTTCCTCTTTAGCAAAAGCAAATAAAAAGAAACTTCTTATTTAAACACCCTCTTTAGAATAAGAATCACCTAAATAAGTAAACTAGAGTGCAAGATACTTGTCATAACAATATATTCAATGTAATTATATAATGAATTTATAAAAATAGCATACGGTAACCTTATTCCCACTTTGAAGAGTTTGAAAAGGTAAATATACACAAATCTTATTCATACCTTTATGAAATAAAAAGATTATTTCTAATATATCCTCGATTCAAGAGAAAAGTTATCAAAATACAAATGCAAGAAAATACAATAATAAAATAGTAAGACATTGAGAATTTGAGATAATAGTACACATCAAAGAATAAGAAACTACACAACTACTATATTTAGGATGAGAGGAGATGAGAGACTAGCATCCTATCTCTTCCGCAAAAAATGTGACAATACTTGAAATATACCAAAATAATTTAATTTAACCTATGTTGATAGTAAAAAAAAAAGTTATATAAATAATATGTAATTATATATTTTATTATCAACTTACTAATCCCACTTATTATAAACAACTTTACTCTAACACAAAAAAAAACTACTTATTTTTTCAAGTTAATATACATAAATTATACGCTAATTATACACATATTAATCAAGTGCATGTTGCATGAATTGGTCTCTACAGAGCTTATCCGAGCACTAGTTGTTAGCATATAGAAACTAAACTCTAATGAATAAAACTACGTATTTTTAAGTTCAATATACATAAATTATATATTGATTATACACGACTATACACATATTAGTCAAATGCATGTTGCATGAATTGGTCTCTATACAGAACTTATCTAATTTTCTTGAAAGGAGATCACACTTAACACAAAAAGTCATTAACATGTCATATCACAATTCAATCCAGAGTGTAAAGCTAATAACCAATTCCTCCCTAACTAAAATGTTTCTCACAATTAAAATAGACATACTAAACACCAAAATAAAAATATTAAAAACTAATAGCACTAAGAATTAAACTAGGAAAGTAACAAAAACCAGTAGATGAAATTAAATTTACTTTGTTTCAAAAATTACCTAAAAGAAAAAGGGGATTCTTGAAACTTGATTTTTAGTAGCTCAACTGGTTTAGCACATCGACCACCATCGATCGATACAAGTCATGTTGGAGGATAAGTGGGAATATTGTTGATCGAAAAAATTAAATTAGCAACTCTTTCTTGGTTTGCTTTTTCTTCTAGCTCTGCTCCTTGTAGGTTGTTGTTGTTGCTTTTGTGGTTGTAAATTTTTTTCCTCTTCAAATTCATCTTCTTTTTTGTTTTCTCCTTGTGATTCTTCAACTTCATTTGTTTTGAGTTTCTTTAATTCAGCAGAAACTTCTTCTTCACCATCTTTAACAATACTAATAATCTTTCTTGGTCTTCCTCTTTTTCTTGGAGTAATTTGTTGTTGTGAATCTCCACTCATTGCTGATGATTCTGCTATTGCTACTGATAACTCCTTTGTTTTCTTCACAACTTTCTTCTTTCCCATCAATCTTTGTGACAATCCACTAAACTAATTTAGTCATTTTAAAAGCTTAGAAATTAGAATATGATAAAAATAGAATCTTGAAAAATTCCAAGAAATAAAAATTCAATTTTTGAGGTTTCTATTGCTCTCTTTTAGTATATATGATAACAAAATCCAATCTTGAAAACTACCCCAAAAAATAAAATTCCAAAGTTTAAGGTTTCTAGAGCTTTCTTTTTGTACATATGATAATTAAAATCCAATCTTGAAAACTACCCACAACATAAAAATCCAATCTTTAAGATTTCTAGTGTTTTCTTTTGCATATATAAACTACCCACAAAATAAAAATTCAATCTTTAAGGTTTTTAATGTTCTCTTTTGTATATTATTACCTTAAAAATCCAATCTTGAAATTACCCACAAAATAAAAATTCAATCTTTAATGTTTCTAGTGCTCTCATTTGCATATTTAGCCTTAAAAATCCAATCTTGAAACTACCCACAAAATAATAATTCAATCTTTAAGGTTTCTATTATTCTCTTTTGCGTATATTACCTTTAAAATCCAATCTTGAAAACTACCCACAAAATAAAAATTCAATCTTTTAAGGTTTCTATTGCTCTCTTTTGCATATATAACCTTAAAAATTCAATCTTGAAACTACCCACAAAATAAAGTCCTCTCCTTTGCATATATAACCTTGAAATCCAATCTTGAAACTACCCACTAAATAAAAATTCAATTTCTAAGGTTTCTAGTGTTCTCTTTTGCATATATAACCTTAAAAATTCAATCTTCAAAGTTTTTGGTGCTCTCTTTTGCATATAATTATACACTCTTAATAAAATCCAATCTTGAAAATTACTCAAAAACAAAAAAGGTCAAATCTTTAAGATTTTTGGTGCTCTCTTTTGCATATATCTATACACCCTTAATAGTATATATGATAAAGAAAATCCAATCTTGAAAATTACTCAAAAAAAAATAAAAAAATCTTTAAGGTGTATGCTGCTCTGTTTTGCATATATCTTGTACCCCCACTCCCTAGTAATTAACCAAAAAGATTAAAGACACAACATACCCAAAGCAAAGATGATAAGAAAAAGTAAAAGAAATGAATAACTTACTTTTGTGAGATGGTAGAGCCAATAATCATAAGAAATAACTCATATGTTTAGCTCTTTTGGTGCTAAGCAAAACCTTTCATCTTTTCATACAAAACCATAGAGAGAGACTTGAGTTGAACAAAAAAACAAGAGTCAATTATATATGAAAAATATTAGAAGCTACAAAGCAAATATTTCCTTTTTTCTTGACTTATCTATTCATTCAACCTTCAATTTTCCCCTCTTTGCTGCCAACATGGAAAACAATAGTTCCATTAGAATAAAAAAATAAATAAATATATATATATATATATATATATATATAATATGTACAAATTGTAATTGGCTGGACCAGCTGTTTAGCAAAGAAGGGCAGAGATAATAAGGTGGAAGGAAACAAAGGGGAAGGAAGAAAAAAGAAGTGAGACAAATAGGGGGTACTATGGTCAAGGAAATAATACTAGGAATCGTTGGTACGTGAAATAAGAATAAATTATTGAATTATGTTATTTCGAATTTGATTATAATATTAGTTAATTTTATTATTATAGTATTATAATGATGTGATTGATTATCTCGTATAAAACGTGAAATAATTAGTTCAATTAAAACTCATGAGATGTAATATATATACAAAGATAATACATTTTTAGTTATGAATATTATTTAGTTTCAAGATTATTTTACTTCCATCATTTAACTATTCCATATAAAAAAAAATGAATAATTAGTAATAATATATCCTTATTTATCCTATATCACGTACAAACACATGTTAATTTCAACGTCAGTCAAAACTAAAATGGAGGTAGTGTGGGAAACCGTGGGCTATCGTTTATTTTTTTTTAACTTATTTGTGAACGTATATACACGTTTGACAGAAGTCTTGTTTCTATACTTTTGACTAGAGCTTTTAATTTCAAATTATAAAAATGAAGTATTTTCAATATGAAACACTAAATCTCATAGTTTAATAAGGGTTTGATATATCCCTTAACTTTATCATTTAGAATTGAGATATCTCTCATTATGAAAGTGGCTCATATATATCCCTAATGCTATATAAATGGCTCACATTACCCTTTTTCCTCTAACAGAAGTAAAAAAAAATAATTAAAATTTAATTTTTTAATTATTTAAAAAATATATAATCCCATATGGATATATTTAATCCTCTTCAAACATATATTATTATTTTTAACTTTTTTTTTGTTTCAATGACTAATTTAGATTATTATTTTGATGGTCAAATTTATTTAAGTTTCGCTAATATTCTTGTAAAATTTATTATAGATGACCCAATTTTTTTCTTCAAATACAAAAACAATATTACAATATATCCGTAAAAAATAGTTTTAAATTATAATATAGCAACAAAAAAATAGTTTTAAAATGAAAGAAAAAAATAAAATAAGAATAAGAAATTCAAATAATGATAATCAAGAAGTCAAAAAATAATTTATGTCCGGAAAAAATTATAACATACCTTGAAATTTGCTAGAAAAATCATATATGCCCCTAAATAATTTTTAAAAAAAATCAAAAGTAAAAAAATATAAATTTAAAACTAATTTTTTCACTTCCGTTAAATGAAAGGTATATGTGAGCTCATTTTGTAACGGTAAGGGTATATGTGAGTTGTTTGTATAACGATAAGGGTATATATGAGCCACTTTCATAACGAGGGGAATATCAGCTCCAAATGACAAAGTTTGGGTATATCAGACCTTTTTCCCTAATTTAATAAATAAAATTATTATGTAAATTTGAATTAATTAAATTAATAATTTCACACATAATAATTTTTTTATAAAAAAAGTGATGAAGGTGTGGGGTATTTTTAGTGATCAGTGTCACAGTCTGACCATTTCTGTCGCCTTTGACGCATGTGGGGTTTTGATATTTGATTTTTTGAAAAATAAGAAATTGGTTTAAAATGGGTCTTATGTTAAATATTTATTTGTATTAGATAGTATTTTTTATTAATTATAAATTTATAATAATTAAATAATTTAGTGAGATAAAAATGTATATTAATCATATTTAAGTACTATAGTTTTGTATTTTTAATGTGTTATATGTCTATTGACTTGATATAAACATGATATGGTATAAAATATTTTTTTTAAAAAAAACAAATTGCAAGGTTGCCCCCAAGTATATATCACAAAATGTTTAAGTTTTTTGAATTGTTTTAGTCCAACTAATATCAAAGTTATTAGTTTGACGAGATAAATATGAAAATGACAAAATAATGACAGGACCGGATTTTAATCTCCTTGCTCATATTTAGGTTGGTATATAACCGGTTTTACTCATAACTTGAAAATACATGCGCAAAAAAATTGTGGGCTTTAGAGATCATAAATACTTTAAATTAGCAAAAGTCTTTGAGGATGGACACGTGAAATTTAGTGAGAGAGAGATGATTAATCAGGTGTGTGTGAACAAAATTTCATACAATAACAAAAGGAAAACACATATAAGATGTTGGAATGACGTGGGGTGGGTGAAAACTATGTTTGACTTAACGCAAAATGAACAATATTACAAGATATTAAAAGTATAGGCAGATGATAAATGGTAACATCATGATGTTGCATCATATTTTTTTCGGACTCAAATTTATAATTTTAAAAATATGATAAATTTAATTAAAAAAATTATAAAATTTAAATTTTAAATTTGTCGATCCGAGTCTATTACCAAACCGATAAACTCTTTAGTTGAAAAACTTAGAGCAATAATTCAATTATGTACTGGTGTGTGCATGCATATTGCTAGCTTTGTTTCATTAGCATTTAGTGGCAAGTTGAGTCTCGATAGAGGAGCCTATTTTTAGTTTATATATACATGTGAAATATCAATGGGACAAAAAAAAAAAAAAATTCTTAATTAAAAAACAGTATCATTAAGCAAGTGGGAGAACAAAGCAAAACCAATAGCAACTACATAATTATTAGATGAAAAGACATGTATCATCATTACAAATTCAGTCGGTTAGAATTACATAAGTATTAATAACTTATATTTTAATTAGCTATCAAATAATATTTAATTTGTATTTGTTTTCGAATTTGTGAATTCATATTTGAGTTTTTTATCCTAAAGTATATGTGTAAAATGTTTTTATGACATTAGTTTGCTATAACATTATTAATATTCAGACAGATAACATCATTATAAGGAAATTGTACTTTGCATTTCTAAGTTGGTACAGCTATAACAAGTCAGAAATAATTTATCTATTTTATAAAGATAAAAATAAATTTGCACATATTTTATTTTTTCTTTTTAAAAACTCACTCGCTTATACATTACACTAAATGTATTTTTATTGTTATACAAAATCCTACCATTAAAAATATTACAAAGAAAACAATTATTTGACATTTTGGATACATTGATAGCATATTGGCCCCCCACAAGAATTAGTGATGAGATAGACACTAGGCAATGTATGACCAGTGAATTTTTCAGCCTTAGAGTTTGGATTTATAAACAATAAAATAATATTTAAAAAATAATAATTTTACCCCGATAAATTATCAATCTTACAAAATCATTAAATCAATAGTTTCAAACCAATGAATTAATAACATTTTTTCGAATCGAGTTATTGATTTTACCCGATATATGCACATCCCTAGTTGGAGATAGAGAGTTGGTTTAGGTTAAGAGTGACAAAAATAACTATCTAACCCGTTTAAGTTTGAGCTGGTCATTAATACACAAACCAATCTATCAAGACGCTGAATGATGTATCTGAAAGCGAAACATGATGTATCAGGACATTGAGGAATGTATCCGAAAGCGGGACGCAATATGTCGGGAGCTCAGTTAATTATGACCCACCGGAATTTAGCCCATTTAGCTATTAAACCCCTACTTTAGCCCATTATGGAAAAACAGATTCGGAATATTAACCATTTAGCCCATCAGCTACTAGCCCACTAAAGTAAATAACGGCTTTGTCATCTAACTTTCGAGCTAATGTCCAATAAATTGATCCAACACTTGCCCTTTATGACTTGTGGAAATTTCGTTAGTTTGGAAGTTAATTATTTAGATATATATGAGTTTATAATATTACAAATCTTATCAGATTTTGGTGCGTCTAAATACTTCAAGATACATGTATCTATGGAATACATTGGGTCAAAATCAGGTGTAATTTGTTGTAGATACTGCATCCAAGTGGATTCACATGTATTTGGGATACATAGACAAATCTCGCTCACCAGTCTCATATCCCACTTGCGTATATGGTATCCTAGATACATGTGAATCACACCAGATGTATCTGGTGTGTTTCACATGCATTTGAGATACTTAAACAAATCTTACTCGCCTCTCTCCTTATTTCAGTGTATCTTGTAGCAAAAAAAAAAAAAAGACATGTATCTAGGTATATCTAACTTGAAAACTAATATGAAATTATTAATTAGTGAGATGAAATGTAATTATTTCAAACTATCGGGAGAATCAGTAAATATGATAAGAATATTTATGTAATTAAGTAGTTTCTAATAAATATAAGGGATCAACACTTGTCAACCACAAAAAATAGCTTTATTTTTTTTTTTTTCGCCCGGTGTTCATTGACTATATTAAAATCTCAACTAAATATGACTCACGTATTAAAAGACATATTACTTCTAGTTAAAGGTGGAACAATTTAACCATTACATCACAACCTATATTAATAGCTTTGTAGCTTTATTGCTTGCTACTATAATAAGTGAGGTTTCACGAAATAAACTAATTTTTTAAATTTAAATAAGGTAAACATTACATATTTAAATAGCTAGTTCTTTTTTCAAAAAAATTGACTAAGGGTAAGTTAGTAAGTTTGTCCTTTTCTTCAATTCAATTAAATAATAAACACTCAAAATTCGACAGTAGACGTGGTCTGCTTAGTGGTGTAGCGAATATGATTGCTTAACTTTTAATTAGAGGTTTTAAATTTGAATTTTAAGTATAATTTTTTTTAATAGGAAATGCTTCTCCCGATTGAGGTCTTACATAATGTGAATCTAAAATAATCAAACTTCAATACAGAGATCAAACACTAAATAAAAATAAAAATAAAGATGTGGTCTAAGTTCAAAGTTGGTCAAAATCTACGTTCTTCAAACCTAAATATCACTTTCAATTAAATTAAAGATGCCGACCTCGTAAAAATAATCCCCTTATCAGATAAGGTTCAATTCTAATTCAAGATCTATGAGTCACACCCCTTCAAAATCACCATGAATATTTCTTTTCTTTGGTTTTCGAATTATGTTTGATAATTATATTAAAATTTAATTAATTCAAATTCACATGACATAAGATTATAATAAAACAAAATGCATTTTAATCAAAAACAATTTCATATCTAGGCTCGAATTCAAAACTTGAAATTAAAGGAGGCCACATCCTTTTGGTGGTCAATATTTTTTTTATTTTTGTTGTGTATACACTTACTGATTGGATATTTTTTGTCAATAAACTTTTCCTGATTTATTTAAAGTCCATATATACATATTATATACACACACACTGAGAAAAAAAAGCTGATTTGTTGGGAGGAAGACTCCAAAAAGCAGCATCACTGTACTTTATTTTGGGCCACAAGATTTGGAGAAAGGCAATCAAAGGGAGCAAGCTCCTTCATTGGAATTTTGAAAGTGATTTGATAGATAATTTTGCACAATTTGGGAAGGTGAGCTTGTGGTTGTGGATTCAAGATTTGACCTTTGTAAGTTTATTAGGTTGAAAAAGATTTCACCTTTTGTCTGTATTAAGAATTTGAGTTAGGGGTATTTATTCTTGATGGCTTGCAATTTTATAGCATAATTTTGGGAGTGAAGGAGGTGAAAAAGTAGAAAAAGATTCAATCTTTATCACCTTTTAGACTTCTAATCTGTGGTTCTGCAGGTGGGGTTGTGTTTGATTTTGATTATTTTGTGTTTTCACCTTTCTTTTTTTTAATAACAAGATTAGTGATGAATTTGTGGATAATATTGTTCTGATGCAATTTTATAGCATAATTTTGGGAGTGAAAGAGGTGAAAAGGTAGAAAAAGATTCAATCTTTATTACTTTTTAAACTTCTAATCTATGGTTCTGCAGGTGGGGTTGTGTTTGATTTTGATTATTATGTGTTTTCACCTTTCTTTTGTTTAAAACAAAATTAATGATAAATTTGTGGATAATGTTGTTTTGATGCAATTTCTGGTTAAAAACAAAACAATTTGTGAGTAATTCATATGAAGCTTTCTTTTTTTTTTGTGAATCTTTATGTTTCTTGTTCGTGTGATCCCCTCTATGTTTGGAATAAATTACCTTTTAATCCTTTTTGTAAGGTAGTGTAGTTTTCTTTTTATAGCCTTGATTCTGTCTTTTCTGTTCCTTGTATCAAGGTATTCTGTTCCTGGAATTCTGGTTTTTTGTGGTACCTGACAAAATCTTCATGCCATTTATGCTTTCGGTTTCGGTTACGGTTCTTGTTTTGTTTTCTTTACAAACTATTAGTGCTATATGATTGTCTGATTGGAAAATGAATGGATGTATGTTGTCAGCCAGATCAAGATACTCGTGAAGGCACCGTGTTGAGTAGGGATTTGAATTGAAACACGGTTCCTAGGCCTACGGGGGTGCCAGATTTACAGTTCTATGATCATGTTCTTGTTATATGAGTACATGGTGAAGGATTTTAGTGAGGGATAAGCAGCTACGATACATGGAGAATTCACGTGAGTTTCTAAGCAATGGAAAACCAGCTGATCCTGGTCTTCAAATTATAAGGCACCCCTCTTACCAATCTTGTGGGAAATTATCGTTATCTTGGTTTGATATTAGAGTTTTTTACATCAGAATCAGCAATTTTATGGTCGATGATTCAACCCCAGAAAGTCTTACGCTTAACCATATCCCTCTAAGCCCCGATACGCTGCTTGAAGTAAATGGTAAAAGATGTTCTGTGTACTCAGAAGGAGCCTCTTGCTTTCTTCGAAGGGACCGTGTTGATAAGAAAGCTGAAGAAGCTACATTTGTGAGCACAGATAGTATAAGAGTGACTGGGAGTGTGAACTTTGAGGTTTCGTATAAAGATGATCTTTTTCTCTCTGGGACTTTGGAGATGGCCAACATCAATGATTCTCAAAACTGTCTTAGGAGATGGAGCATGAACTGTGAATCAGTTATGAGTGCTGGCACGGGATTTCTGAAGGGAAAACACATTGTGGGTTCTGAATCATTGTCACCGACAATTGAAGTCTATGTTACCGGTTGCTTCGCTGGTACACCTATCATCATAACTAAGACTTTGCAGCTAAATCACAGGAAGAAGCACCAAAGAAAGGGTATGTTAGACTCCATTCCAGAGCATGACACATCTGAACAGCATAAAGAAGTCTCATCTGGACATGATCTGCAGGTATTATTTGTTCCTCAGACCTTTTTTTCTTATGTAATCGAAATCTTAAACATGCAAAATGGTTGATATGGCATATGCTTACAGCCAAACTCTTTACATAGTTAACCAATAGGTGGAATGAGACAATCAACATCATTGCCTTCAGTTTATTTAGTGTCTTTCTGATATTTTTCGAGAGACCTAAAAATGTTTTAGGATCTGTCTTCCTCTTTGGTTCAAACTGAATTTGAAGTTATTTTAGTGGTGAAAACAAGCTGAAAAAGTTGAAAGTGGGAAAAGAGACTTTTAAAAATACATTGGGGCATGTCATCTTTGAAAGTTTCCTAATGGTTAGAGCCTATGTTGCTCCGACTCTTCAAAACTGTCACTAGGTGCGTGTTGGGTCCTTCAAAAGTAGTGTAATTTTGGAGGATCTGACATAGGTGCGGCAACATTTTTGGAGAGTCCGAACAACTTAGGTTAGGACTGCACAAATGATCAGCTAAAGTGACTTGAACATTTCTACAATTTCTCTTTTTCAAATGACAACAGGGGTACACTATACACAATTTCACTTGTGCGAATTGTATTTAAAAAATTCTTATACGTTAAGCCCCAAAATGTTTACGTCTCTTTTCCTTGTTGGTGATCTATCAAGAAGTAATGCATGATATCTTATACACAGCTCTTTCCTCAGAATTGTTATTATTGATTGCACAGACACCTTCAAAATATATGTCTTCTAACCAAAGGTAACTACATTAATGGTATTCCATTGACATAGTGGGGACTAATCAGTAAAAACACGACCCTGACAACTCGTCAGTCGTCATGGTTTACTCTACCATTGCATCTAGCTTCATAATGTTTCATACCATGAAACATGTTTATTTAATTTTGTTGCGAGCTACAAAAAGTTCGCATCTTTAAGGAGAACTACCTGACACTGGAAATAGAATCTTATCCTAAACATGTCAGAGGGTATGGGCAGCTCATACTTTTAAGTAATTGTTTAATATATAATTTCTCATTCTTTCTTATTGCATTGTCCCTACCTTCTAGAAACTGGCATGCATGGTAGGTTTTCATCAGGATGGCAACTAGATGGGCTGCCATCTTATTCTCATTTTCATTCCATTTCAGCTCATCAAGAGTACTTGACCATTCTGGTGTCTACCTTGAGCTAATTAGAATAGATTCTTCCGTCATAATCTCCATAAATTAGATGGACTTTTTTGTAGGTGGTCTGAATGCGTATTTATCTCGAAACTAAATGTCAGATGTAATACAACAATAATAACTATGATTCAGTCCCAAACAAGTCAATGTTAGCTATATGAATCCTCAATTTTTCATTTGAGCTCATTTCATATCATTATCATATTAAATAAAATAAAAGTGAGAAATATGTCCAATATATATTGAAATTATAATAATAATAATAATAATATTAAAAGTTCTCTAACGAGTCTAAAACAAATCCTCTACTAGTAGTTATCACATGTATGGATCTTTTTCTTCCATTGTAACCTATCTTTTGTTAATTTTGCATTGCTACCGAGCATTTGTAGCTCTTTTGAGAGAACTTCCTCCCAATTGTCTCTCAGTTGGACAATATTGAAGTGTCAGCTGCAAAAATCTAAGGCCATCCATCTTTCATCCCATGTGTAAATATTCTCATGTAGATAATTGAGTGTGAATTCGTCACGTGCTATCCATCTTCATGATTAATTTCAGAAATGCTATGATATATGAATTCTGCTTCTGATGATATCACTTGGCTCCTTACTCTGATGTTGTGTGATTGAATAGTGCCATCCAGTTTTGTTCTTACATTTTTTTGCACTCCATATGACAACCTTAATGATATTTGTTTCTTTTGGGATATCCAATCCATTACATAACGCATATTAGCTTGTTATACGTCAACGTTGTTCCAAACTCAAGTTGACCTTTCTTAAAAGTAAATCCAAAGTTTGAAATTTTCAGCTCACGCGTAAGTATTGCCTATGTGCTGCTTTAATTTTGAAGTTGACAAAAATTAGTCGCATTTCATCAACTGTTTCTGATTATTAAGTTTTCTGTGTCGTTTCGATTGAAACATATTATCATGGCAGTGGTTGGTTTTAGTAATTCTTTAGTACTTATTTATTTTGAACCACAAAGTAAGTTCAACAGGTGCAATTAATTAGATGAATCCCACAGCTTCTCAGACGCGTAATTACTTGATGGAAACTGCACAGCTTCTGAAGTTCATTTTGTGTTTCACAGGTAACAGAATACAACAGAAACTACAAACCAGAAAGCGAAGAAGACTACAACAGCATGTACTGGGGACGAACAGAACTTATGGATGGTGAAGACGGAGAAATGTCCTGGTTCAATGCTGGGGTCCGAGTTGGTGTTGGGATTGGCCTTGGCATTTGTGTAGGAGTTGGAGTAGGAGTTGGTTTATTAGTCCGTACTACACGAAACTTAAGAAGGCGCCTTATGTAATTACATAGTATACATATAAAGGCTAACAAAAGAGAGATACTTGTTTTAAAAATATATTGTACTTTTTTTGACATTTTCGACGTTGCTAACCATTTCCTTTTTCACGTGTAATCTGTTTGCTGCATTTTGGTGCTGAGGAGTGCAACAGTTGCTAAAGCTGTATGGACATGTTTTTAGGTAATATTATATCATGTTGAGATTGTTATTTAATGTGTAAATATTTATTTTGACAAAAAATAGGACGGATTTTCATGAGAGAACCTTATAGCCTGGTATTTGTGCCTTTTCAGCAATGATAATATATGGGGTGTTCATTTAATCAGTACAACTTGTCCTCAATATATGGGGTGTGCAATATAATAAATTATGTAAATAGTTGATGTTGAAGTGTATTGGAAATGTTTGCCCAACTATAGACGGAAGATTGAGACAAGACATGACACAACTTCAAACTAATGAAGGCCAAAGATTTTAACAGCCACAAATCTAACAACCTCTACCACAGATTTTAACAACCACAAATCCAACAACCTCAACCACGAAGCGTCAATAGTAAAATCTGCATACATCTAACAAACTTTTTGAAATAAAGAAATTAAAGAGGTAGAGGGGGGAATAGGAAGGCTTAAAAATTTAGTACTTTCTGATTTCTGCATAAATCAAAATACAACCTACAATCAAAGTTCATCTGAAATAAGCTAATGTCTGAGAACATGATCTTACATTCCTCGTTATTTATTTAAACTTAGTTAGGCATATAAGAGACTGAACTTTGTCAGTGGAGCAATCATTTAAGCTCAGGCAGTGGCTGGTAGAGTAAGAGATTAAGGTTCTGGAGCAACTTCTACTGCAGAGTAACTATCATTGCCACCGGGACCAGGGGGGTGTTTGTCCTTACCCCAAAACTTGGCGACCTTCACATCATCTTGAGCCATTTGCCTTGAGAACTCCTCGTGATCATAATTCAGTGTCGTCGCTGTTCCTCCAAACTCAGTAGGAAGATTATCCACGTCGAAGTATGACTTCATCAGTTCCGCGCTATCCTTGTTCTTTGGATACACAAACTTGACCTTTTGAAATGTTTTGGGATCCATAAAGTATTTGACAATCTGGAAAAGTAAAAAAAAGATGAGCTAGGTTTGTTCAACTAGCAGGAGGAGGTAAGAAAAACAAAGAGGACTAAAAACAAACCCTCCAAAATGTTTCAAAAAGTCGCGGTGGATTGTACAAAAGTGCTGCAGCGAGTCTCTCAGGGTAGTGGTTTTGCAAAATATTGATGGTCTCGCGAGCAGATTTTACAGGAACATTATTGGTTATAGACCATCCAGTGTAGTCAATTAACCAGGCCATCTGTTCTTGACCTTCTGGCAGATTAAAAATGGCATTCTCGATTAGATACACCAAATGCTTCATCTGGTTGTCTAGTGCTGCTGTGTTCTGCAAATATGAGCAACAATTTTAAGAATTTCACAAAATGGAATAGGAATTAAAAATATCAAAAGAAAAGTTTTTGAAGATATCAACTTGCTTGTACATTACCTGCATTCCTGGCCGCAATATTAGGACTGTCCTGCCATGGCGGTCACGAAAATTTGCTTTAAACACCTTCCCAGTCTCACCTTCTTTCGCTACTTCATTCTAACAATGCAACACCATTTCATGGTCAGCAGAAGCAATTGTAAACTAATATAATATTTTACAGGAAATTGTATCTGCAGAGGCCTAACTATGAAATTGGCAGAGCATAGAATGGTAAGGCAAATTGATTGTCGAGTGGTCAGTACAGTTTCAGTATCTCCTTTAGAATATCCACACAACATTGCAAAAGACTCATACTGCTTATATTTCAATATTAAAACTGGTCATGGTTATTAATGTGACCTCTTATGGCTTAAGGAAGTGGCCCAGTGTTGAGGCATGGAAGTCAAAACATGGAGATCCCATGTTTGAATCCCAGTACAACAGTAGGTGCGGGCCCACCAGCTGTAACCTTGGTGGCAGGACCTTGGTACTATGCTTATGGACTGGATAGTTCACCCCATAGACTAGTTGAGGTGCGAGCAAGCTGGTTCAAACATCACTAATATAAAATATAATAATTTTCCAACTAGATTTTTCATTCTAGCTCTCACTAACAAGCTTTTTTTTGTTCGATATGTAGCTCTGATAAACAAACAAGTTATCAACAAAAGATAACCACATTAGTGCAAACAACAAGAGATAACCACATTATTGCAAATCTATTGTTCCCTTACCCAGCGAATTTCTTCAGGTTTAAACGATAATCTCCATTTAAGCGTCTCCTCCAACATCTTCTTTGCTTTATCTACATTCCAGTTCCGTGCTTCCAAATACCTTTTTAAACATGCATCAGTGCAGAACTGTGCGCTGCGCCCTGAGAGTTGCCCCAGGGAAGCCCTAAGCTCCTTAACCTAAAAAAAAAGAAGACACGCAACCTCTAAGAGCTTATACAGGATAATAACAAGCTAACATAAGCCAATGCTTGAAAAATTCACTCTATATTTATCATCCTCGCCATGCAGCATCAAGAGGATTCAATCATCTTTCGTGAAACATTCGTAGGATAAGTATTAATTTTTCTGATAAAGTAAAATATTTTCATTCATAAACATGGCCAAAACAGTCGTATACAAAGGGTATACCAAAAAATAAGGATAAGTATTAATATGCAAGGACAATGCATGAACAGAACATGGCCAAAACAGTTGTATACAAAGGGTATACCGAATGGTAAGGATAAGTATTAATATGCAAGGACTACACATGCACAGAACACCAACACCTCTTCCACAGAGACAATGATAAGAAAACAATTCCCTAAAAATGTAGAATCACAACTACATGAGAAATCCAATCTATAATCTAATTGAAAGCAAGAGGATATTAACATACAAAGAAAAACAACAGGACTATTGGTTACCTTGAGCTGCTGGTCCTCAACCCCCTGTTCACTATTAGAGTGGTTCTTGCGACGAAACATGGTGTGAATGCTACTATAATTCGTCTCTTACTTGAGCTTTACCTGAAAAAATGATTAATTAAATAAGTAACAGATTGTTAATAGTTAATTTACCCATGTAGCAATGCAGATGTTTTTCTCACAGACAAACTGCCGACATAAACAGACAAGGGGAATTGGCTTTGGTAAGCAAGAATGTTGTAACCAGCCTTTTATTTAAATAAAACACTTAAGATTTGTAACAAAAATCTCTACACGCAGTTTATTGCTTCTATAAGAATCACTACAAGACAAAAAGGCAAACATATTGCCTAAATCCCAGATAGGCTTTTCTCAATTACAAAACAATTTACCATCGATATCAAAGAAAGATAATGTCGCAGTCTAATATGCTTCCCCGATCAACATTTATATGTTTTGTCAAAGAGGATAACGAAATTGAGAGGCAGAAAACTTGCCTAAAGTAAATTGCTAAAGGTGACTGAGTTATTACAGGTCCAGAAACCCCCATCAGGTATTGTCAATAAACACATATCATTTTATCAAGTTGTCCACTTTGAAGAATCAGATGCATCAGCAAGTATAAAAGTAAAGTGCAGATTCTCACGACATGATAGGTAATTAGGTATTTCTCTGTATTTAGAAGACAACTTGGCAATAGATTTGGGACGAGATCCTAATAAGTAATATGAAGAATGCTCAATGCATCTTTCACTAGGGATCTTTTTTATCAGGAGTTACCAGCTAATTCATGAAAGTACAAGAATCAGAGCAGCAAGAACACAAAATATTCACATTACCTATAAAAAAAATTGACATATCATATAGCATTCAACCACCAAGACTCCCCACCAGAAAGGGATCAATTTTCACTGCAAGCACATACGCTTGCACTATAAAACTTGTAGTTTGCAGTTTGCCATGTTTTCATAGAATGCAACAAGGCCTCAAATAAAAAAATGCTCAAGACTTCTACTAATTTAAGGTAAAGTAGACTTGAAGTGCTAAGGTATATCGCACAAAAAAAAAAAATATATCACATTCATTAATTAATGTAGGGTAAATTAGTGTCATGCATTCCACACTTCTAGCCTATGTTTTTATAGAACCACATTACGTTCACTGGCTTTCAAGCACAAAGGAACTATTTTTATCAAGTAATAATTCAAATACAAAGGTACTCGCAACTCTTTTTGATAAACAAACACTATTGCAAACTTCTTTGATTTCAACTTATCAAAACATGGCTTCTAGATAAACTGCAAATCGCAGCAAAATTAGTTACTATGCTTTCTTTGTTTTTTAAGTGCAAAATTCATCCTTTTGAGTATAAACTTCTCAAAACAAATTTTCATTATTCATCATTTAAAAAGAAAAAGAACTATCTGGAAGAAATACAAGTTAGGTGGTAGACCAACAAAAATCACCAAACATAACCTTAGCAGGGGTAGCCCCCTGCTGCTTGACTCGTGATCTACCAACAATAGAGAGGTGATTCATGAATAAGAACAATCGTTTCGTAATTTTCTACTTCAATTAGGGACTACAAGATTAGAAATATTGGAAAGAAAAAAAAAACTAAACTTCCCCTAAGCCATCACAAATTTAACACACCCTGTACAAATAATCTGCTGCCACTCAATCAACTACAAAATCATTTGTATCTATTCAGCTCCATCCAAGTTCATTTCAGCTATTCAGCCTAATTCGAGAGTAATTCAACATAAAAACAACAACAACATAACCATTGACATCTCCCAAATGGTGTACCTAGACCTTAGCCCTTCCTCGCGTAGAGAGGTTGTTTCTATAGATACTCAGTCAAATTACAGCAAGTCAAAGTAGTTATGACGGAAATCCCAAATCAAGTACTACTAATATTTAACCTTAGATTAACACAAACAAAATAAAAATCACCAACGCATATAACAAACAATCAACAGATCCAACAACTCCACTATAACAGCTAACACAATAATTAAAAAACTACAAAAAAAAAAATCAGAAACATGTCAAACCTACACCATACACAGCAAATAAATCAAACTGACAGAAAAACACATAAAACAGAGCAAACAAACAAACAAAACCCCAAATTCACAAACAAAAGTAAAAAAAAACACAAGTAAACCCTCCGCCACCCATGGCGGCGGCCGCCGACTCTGATCATACCTGACGCGAAACGGAAGAAGAAGCACAAAAAAGTGAGCTTGAGGTCCTTTTTCAACAGAATGTCATGCAAATTCTGCCAAAAAATAAAATAAATGGAAGAAAAATTAATTCATACACTCACGCACTTCTTTCTCTCTCTATATCTGAGGAGCAGAGTGAGAAGTAGACACACCTATTTCTCTCTCATATATATATACAAAATAATAAAAATATATATATAGCCAAATAAAAATAAAACACCGTAGGATATTTTTATTTTAAGAAGCTTTTCGGCAAATTGACTTTCCATATTGCTATTAAGTTNACAAAACCCCAAATTCACAAGCAAAAGTAAAAAAAAAAACACAGGTAAACCCTCCGCCACCCACGGCGGCGGCAGCCGACTCTGATTATACCTGACGAGAAATGGAAGAAGAAGAAGAAGCACAAAAAAGTGAGCTTGAGGTCCTTTTTCAACCGAATGTCATGCAAATTCTGCCAAAAAATAAAATAAATGGAAGAAAAATTAATTCATACACTCACGCACTTCTTTCTCTCTCTATATCTGAGGAGCAGAGTGAGAACTACACACACCTATTTCTCTCTCATATATATATACAAAAAAAAATAAATCAATAGCCAAATAAAAAAATAAAAATAAAATACCATAAGACATTTTTATGTTAAGAAGCTTTTCGGCAAATTCCTGGTACTCCTTCAATCCCTAATTACTTGTCCATTTTGATAGATAAAAAAGGGATAAATTTTTTTTCTCTATTATACCGTCAATTTATTACTTTAAAAAATATAAAACTTCTTGAAAATCTCAAATTTTTAATTCATTCACTTCATAATTAATAGGGGTAAAATAGTATACTTACTCTATCAATTATTGTTTTCTTAATAAGCGTGTCAATTCAAAAGTGGACAAGTAATTAGAGACAAATGGAGTATTAAGATCAACTAAATTTAAATTGACATAATACATAAATATGATTCTTAACTTAATTTTAGCTTGCAATTATGTTTTTCAATTTTGAGTGTGCATAAGTAGTCAATTAAATTTGTACACAATTAAACATAGATACATTTGTCCTACATGATGTCTTATATAACAATTTTGTGTCCTACTTGATGTCTTATGTGTATTATACCACGTCGGAGATGTGTGTGTCTACATATTAAATTTTATACAAATTTAAGTGTCTACTTATGCATATCTAAAATTAGAGAACATAGATGTTAGCTAAAATGAAATTGAAAGATGTATATGTGCATTATGCTATTTAAATTTAGCACAATGCAATAATATACTTTTTAACTTGTCTCCAACAGATATTTATGTCTTTCAATTTTGAGTTTGTCCAAGTACACACTTAAACTTATATAAAGTTGAATTAATAGGCACATTTGTCATACATAGCATAATACATGTAGGACGCTACTTATGACACAAAATTTTCATAGGACGCTATATAAGACGAATGTATCTATTTGATCAATTTTATACAGATTTAAGTGTCTACTTCTAAATACTCAAAGTTGAAAGATAAAAATATCAATTGAAACTAAATTAAAAAATTCGTTTATATATTATGTCATTTAATATTTAAATTTATATTTAAATGAAGTTAAGTAATATGAAACGGAGAAATTAACAAACTCAATAAATATGAAATGGAAAAAGTATATTGTTTTGTGAGAAAATTATGAGTCATTTATACGACTTATCGTGGTCGTTTCCTAATGACTAGTACTATATTTGTCTAGAAGGTGATATGTTTTTCAGTCACCGTCACCACGTGTCATTCAGATCTACGTCGTTGAGTCTTTGTAGTGAATATCCACCGTTGATTTTTCCGTGAGTGTGTTAAGATCTGTCACGTTAGTCAAATTTGCCGTGCGCTACAGGAGCAAATTTTGTTGACCCGATGACTCCGGGATCCATCTGATTTGTTTTTATTTTTTTAATTAAGCTTAGTCTTAATAAGATTGGATTTCTCTAATAAATTATTATGTGGCATCGTTAATTTAACAGCGATTTGTTGTTCAAAACAATTCTTAGATACTTTTGTTATTGTAAATTATTTCATTTAAAGGTAAAAATAAAATTTTAAAGTTACTCCTTCTGTTCAATTATAGTTGTCTATTATTGACTTACTACGAGATTAAGAAACAATAATTGATAGGGGTATTTTTAACAAATAGCCCTTATTAAATATAAGTCATTTAAATATTATAAAAATATATTTAATAATAATGATAAAATAGACACAATATGGTAAATTATTTCATTGATTTTATAAACTGGACAAATATTATTGGACTTCCAAAAATAGCATAGTAAATAAGAACAGATAGACGGAGGGAGCAAATTATTTCTAATTATAATAAAGTAATATTTTTTGTAATTAAGTAGAAAAAAAAGTGTAACATAAAATGAAATGTAGTTTATGATGGATTTGAAGCGTACTTTTTGTGTAGTGATAAATAAAGTAAAATGATATTTAATGGAGTGATTGTTTACCAAATAAAGATGGAACATTACTAACTATTTGAAATAATTTTATGACACACAAATCTTATAGAAATATGGCAATTTTTATTTGTCTTGGGGGGCGGAGGAATTGAAATGATATAAACATGTTTATTTATTTCCTTGTCCAAAAGAATAGCTTGTATTACTCAAACATCTCTTGTTCGATTGTAAATTTTAAAATTTCTATTAATTTTTTAGGAAAAATTGAGGTTTAGCGAGTGAAAGTCTCGAAATTTGATCTGATTCAGTTTTCGAGAACTTGAATATATTTGAAGATCTAAATTTTAAAATTTGATTAAACAGATATTTATAGATAAATTTCGAAATCTACTCTAAAATTATTGGTCAAACACTACATTATTTAATATTATTTAATAAATTTACAACCTAATAATACACGTTGGATCTAGTTGTTTGATTTATTTATTTTTTAATTGAAAGGAAGAAAAGGGGAAGATGCTAATACAAGATATTTAGAATCTTGCACTTAAAGATTTGATCCCTTTTATTATAATCTTTGATTTGATGCTCATCTTTTAGTTTCATACCTTTTAAATTTTGCATGTGTGATCTTCTTAAAGCATAATTAATATCAAATTAGATAAATAAAATGGTTTGTGATAAATCGATGATTGGTGTTAAAAATATCTTTAAGTATAATGTATACTCTTAATTTATATATCAAACTTAATTAATTTCGAATTGAAATGCAGTAGATGTTAATCATCAAAACAAATTATCACGGAGTTTATAAGGGAAAAACTTAGTCAAAGTAAAAAAATTGTTTATCTTTAATTTATGAGTTTAATTGTATATAACTTATAAGCAGTATAATTTGACCAATTTCTTTTTTAATTATTTCATCTCTTGTGTCTTTTGTTATTTGAAATACTCTTTAAAAGATATAATTGTTAATATATTTTTTCTTAATTTTTAAATATAAAAATATTTTAATCAAAAGATCCTAAGGATTTATTATTAGTTTCGACACTATTTATTTTAGCCTAAACTTCAATTTATTTTCTCTTTGAATTAGACCACATTATGTTAAGTTGAAAAAAATAATTAGATGTCAGACTAGAATTATAATTATTTTCTTAGAGTCAAATTCATCGCCTAAAACCCTATATCATAATGGCTTTTAAATTAAATTAAATAATCTCCACAAAATGTGGAAATTGTCAAAAAGACATTAAATAAAAGTGGGGGTCCATTGACTTGAATGATTTTTTTTACATTTTTTTTTCCATATACACATTGGAGTCGGACTAAATTTGAATTGCGCCGGAAAGTCCCACTTTTAGCTTAAAACACTCCCTAATTAAGACAACTTCATACACCAAAGAGACTCAAACCCAATACCTCTTGGTTAAGAGACGAGAAAGTACTTACGACTTCACCACAACACTTGTGGGTACCGTACATATGGCATATTACTAGAGTTTTTGTTTATATGAGTGGTTGAGAGATGCTCTAGAAAAATATCTAACGTTCATTGAAAACGAACCATAATTGATAATTTAAATCTAAAAATAATACTAATAATTTATCAATAATGATTTATTAGTTAATTAGGTCAATATTAATTTAGATATTATTTTTATCAAATGAATTATTGGCTCGTGATTCAAATTGTTTAATTTTCATAATAAATGAGTCGATAATTTGATAACAAAAATGACTTAATTTCAATTATCATCAGTGTCACTAACAATCTTCTAGCCCTTTGTTTATCTATCGAAGAGATCACTAAAACTTCAATTCAATGTTTTTCTTTAAATTAAGTGTGTGTTTTTTTCTCTAAATTTACGTTTTAATTCAAATCAACAAGTTCAATTAGCACAAAACAAATAAAAGTAATTGAGCAATGACCATGAGTACGAATAATTAACATGATATCCACGTTTTGTTGGAACATAGATCGTTTGGTACCTAACAATTAACATATCTTGATAAATGGATTTGAACTTTGTGTCATGTAATATCTAATCGTAATAATTAAATTGATAATTGAACCGTACCAATATATGATATATTAATTGGTTTTGTAATGATTTAGCATATTTACGAACCAATAATTGATAAGCAGAACTAATAACATTTAAAATCGAATTAAACTATCCGATAAATATACCGGTGATATGGTGACTCTTCATAAATAATAGAGGTGATATTACTATATTATCCTTTGACTTTATTAAATTTAATATTTTGATAAATGTGTTAGATGATAAATAATATTTAATAACAAAGGTAAAATAGAGACAAAACAATAAATTATCTTTTAATTTTTTAAATTGAACAACTATTTTTAATATAATAGATAGTTATTGTTAAACGGAAGGAGTATCAGAATGTATAATACAGTAATTAAATGGCGGAGTTCTCTAGAAAAATAAATTAAGAAATAATAAGTAATGGAAAAGAGAAATAATCCTATGATCCCACCATATAAAAAAGGATTTTTAATAATATAATATAATAAAATTTAAGTAGCAAACAAAATAAATATTATAATTAAAATAATTATGTAACAAAATACGATTGGTGACAACCATCCAAACAAGCTGACAGATCATCAGTGTCGGCCAATATTTAGGGCGGAGCCATGTGAGTTCGGTAGAATTCAATAGATTTTATTTAAATAATGTATTTGTATTGATAAATTTATTAAATAATATAAATATTAAATTTAGAACCCAATTATTATTACTTAAAATCTCATTGTAAAGTTGATGGTGACAAATGGCAGGTGGCAAGTATCGAATGAAATTAGTTGAGGTGCGCAAAAATTGGCTCGAAAACCACAATCATAAAAAATAAAAATATAAAAAAATAAAAAAAGAACTTCATTATAAAATTCAAAATTCATAAAGTTGGATTCTAGTTTTTCCTATGTCTATGTTACCGAGTGTCGGCCTATGTTGTTGGACGTCTGACTTTGTGGCTAGGTGTCGCTCAATAAAGATTTGAAATTTATGGATTCCTGAAGCTCAAATTGATTAGAAGTTATTGTTTTGCTTGGACATGTATTTAGATCTCTTAAATCGTATTTTTTCTCATAAACATGATTACCCCACAAGTTGTGATATTTTAAGAAATAAAATTCAATTCTAATATAATCTTATCAAATGAGCAAACCATGATCCCTAAATAAGATATCGATATATCCTAAGACGCTTTATTGATACATCATATATATTTCATAATTCCTTTTTATAAATGAATGTTTGCTATTATATCTATATATAATTTGAACTAGAATTGAAGGCCAACTCTATCAACAAACGAAAAATTGAATAATAATAAAAATAAATAAATAAAAAGAAAAAAACTTTAAATTATTTCGCAAAATGGCAGCAAAAGTAAGCAAAGTGGTTGTCAATTGTGACATTTCACTAATGTTATATCTGCCACATCTATCTAATGGGCAAAGGTCGTAGGTAAAAATAAATATTCATATTCAATAAAATAAAATAATTTAAATAGTCTTTTGAAAAAGAAAAGCCAAGTGAAGAATTATTTGCGTTGCAAAAATCAAAATGAACTCATCGAATAAACGAATAAATAAAAGAAGTTATTCAAAAAATATTTTGAAAAAATTATATAAATACACAACTTAAAATATCATAGTCTCTAAAATTTTCTATTATTTCAAAAAAATACAAAATAAATTCTCTCGAATACATCTCTCTCATTAAATAATATATTATTTGTAGTATCGAATAACCAAACAATGTATTCGAAAGCAATGAAAAATTTGAGATTTTTATAAAATTTTTGGGATAAAATGTAATTAGCCCCAAACGAATAGGAGTGCCGGGGTGCTAAATAAGACTTTTTGTTTTTCTCACATTCGATTGAAATTCTGATTATGACAATTTAACTATAATTTTTTATTTTTAAATTAACTCAAACAACTAACACTAATTAGTTTGATGTCAAACATTTAGGAGTAATTCAATAAGTTAAATTTAAAATAATAACATACTCTTTCACCAATTATATTTCATACATCCAACATTTTTTATCAAATTTTAAAATTGCTAGAATTATTTAATTCATATATCAACCATGGACTACAGAGTACCTTTTATCTTCTTTTTTTTCAAAAACAATCTAAATCTAGATGTTATTTCCCTCTTCTTCTTTTTCCTTTTTTCCTAACCTACACAATTTTTTTTTTATGGTTCATCTGGTGTATCGTATCCACATTAAAGCGCAATCAATTCAGTTTCACGTTGCGTAGGGCCACATTTTGGGGTAACACTTTCTCAATCTCTAATTAAGGAAAGAAAAATCTCATTCACTGTACCATATTCTTTAATCGTAACATACACAGCTTGCTCATGCACTACTACGATTAATTTGTTTTTTTTTTTTTTGACACCTCACGTACACATGTAGTTTATGAAAGGGTAAGAAATAAAGACAGGTTGGGGACCCAATAAACTGCCAAATGAAAATAAATATCATACTAACAAACAAGTTGGAATTTGTGGAAGAGAATAAAAAAACTTGCGTGTTTCTACCTTTATCGTTTTATTACAATGTCTCCAAAATTAAATGCATGTTTCATATTCATTTATTTCTTAATTTATTATTTTTTCCTTTTCTAGAAATAATAAATAATTTATTCTAAATTACTAAATAAATAAAAAATGAAAAAGCATTTGTTCTTGGAGGAAGCATCACAAGTTCCACTATCTCAAAGATTGCACATTGAATAAAGTTTTTTTTTTTTTTGGTTTATGTCCAATTCTTTAAGAGATTTTGGTTTTTATACGTAAAATCCAGAAAGAATCCTTACATAGTTATTATTTTTATTTAAATTGTAAAATTTTATTGAACTGTTTAAACATCAATAAGATTAACTCGGTCTTATTCTTTATATATATAATAAACATTTAATTAAAATTTGAATAGATTACACGTTGATTGAAAAGATATAAGAATATAATATGATAATTAAAATGAAAGGAATGGAGTAATAAAGTACTAGGATTTTGTGGAAGAGAATTCTTTTTTCTATTCCATTATTCGAAAAGAAGAATAATAAAAGCTCACAATATATCCCTCAACATTACTCTGTGAAATTGGCTCAAGATTGTAGATTAACTATCCTATTGAGGAAAATAAAATAGAGGGATTTAATTTTTAAGTCAATATCATTTTAAAACATATGAGCAAAAATTATTGGGTTTGACGACATAATAAAGAAGCTAGAAAAGAAAAGTGACACCTTAGTTATAAGAGTCTTTTAAAAAGAGATATTGATAAAAAAAAAATATATATATATATATACCTATATTAAGTTTATGCGAGTTTCACACTCCAATTATCACTTATTTTCTTTTATAAAACATCTTGAAGTTTGACTTTAGGCCACCAATAGTATTGAGTCAGCCCCTGATAATTTGATATAATTATGATAGAATAACTACGATCTCATTATCAAGAATGTCTAAGATTTCCATTGTATAAAAGAACATGCTAGAAATAATTTTTCTTATTTGTTTTAAGTCATGTATTTGCTATACTGATAATTTTATACCATATAATCTAATGTAGGAATTATTATTTTTTTGGTGGAAACTGAAATTGAATCATAAATTGGTACACAATAGCACTGTTCACAACAAGCCTCTTCAATAAAATTAAGCAAAAACTGAACATAAATTCTTTTTTTTGAGTGATACTCAAACGATTAAAGACGTTAACGGAATAATATTCTCAGTAAAATTGCAACAAATTTTTAACAATTTCATAATTCGTATGCCCTCGTTGATTAGGAAGAATTTATTTTTTCACCTTTTAGTGGGCTAGCAATGAGGATTGGACTCGCACACACAAGAAAGTTGGGCCACACGACATTGTATATAGGACAAATTACTTAACTATACTCCTTTACTTATCTTAATATCCATTTATCCCTATTTATTTCAAAAATTCCTTATTGACCTATGTATCCCGCATGTATCCCATGCACAACGCTATGTATCCCGCTATGTGAAATGTATCAAACGTTATTTANNAGTTGTTGGCACGGATACTTTAATTAATAACGGGCGGATACTTAAATTAACGGGCAGATGCATAATATAGCAGCGTGGATACTTTAATTAATAAGGGGCGGATACTTAAACTAATAAAGTATCCGATTAAGTTGAATTGGGGGAAAATAAGGGATTTTTGTATTTTAGTAAAAGAGTAGGGAAATATTGAGAATAGGTAAAGTAATGTTGTGTACTTAAGTAATTTGTCACCTTTTGGACAAATTACTTAACTACACTCCTTTACTTACCTTAATATCCATTTATCCCTATTTATTTCAAAAATTCCTTATTGACCTATGTATCCCGCATGTATCTCATGCACAACGCTATGTATCCCGCTATGTGAAATGTATCAAACGTTATTTATCCCATGCACAACGCTATGAATCTCGCATGTATCCCGTGCATGATGCTATGTATCCCGCTATATGGAATGTATCAAACCTAATGTATCCCGTGCACAACGCTATGTATCCCGCTATGTAAAATATATCAAACCTAATGTATCCCGTGCACAACACTATGTATTCCGAAAACATCATTTTTAAGGGATTTTTGGTAAATAGAAAACTAGAAGGGATAGAATGTTATTTAGTACTTATAATATATGGTTCCTATAATTTATACTTGTATATAAACGCAAACCATGATCCAAGTGTCAATTCTCCTTTATTCGCTTCCAGCTAAAAATTTTACACAAGCGAGAATGAACAATCCATAAAAAACTATAGGAAAAACTAAACATAAATTCTACATTCAAACTAGCAAAGATGATAACGGAATAATGTTCTCAACAAAACTGCTAGCATATTTAAACACTACAGTAGGAATCTTGCATTGTCCAACAAAACTACTAACAAATCTGAAGCAAAAAGGCTTTGAGGAAGAGGAAAACAGAGAAACAGGGGCACTAACAACAATTCTAAAGCAAAAAGACTAGAACCTCGAACTCATAAGCTTCAACTTCTGGCTTTGCTGACACTACCATAAGTCAATTTCAGATTTGATATCAAAATTCTACCCCAATTGTTACATCAAGCTAAAATATTATTCATAGTATATTTCTAACGCCCAATTGGTAAGCCATGAGATAGATCAATCTAGAAAAAAAAACTGAATAAAAATGCACAAAATCCATAAAAACAACTATAGCAGAAACCAAACATAAATTCTAATGACAAAACTGCTAACATATTCAAACACGACAAGAGGACTCTTGTTATACCAACGTCTACATTCAAACTAGTAAATACTTTAACGGGGTAATATTCTCAACAAATCTGCTAACAAATGTTATATTGGCATAAGGTCTCTTGGTTATGTTGCTATGCTCAGTAAATCTTATGCAATTAACCGGCATTGAAGCAGGAGCACCCACTACACTCGTTGTTGCAAAAATATACGTGTTCTTTGTCTTGTCATACATCTTTTCTGTTCCAAGCAATGCAGCAACGACATCAATATGCACAGGCAAGTTTTCTCTACTAATATAAACTTTCTCAAGAGTAATATATACCTCCTTCTTAATGTCCACGTACCCAAAATATTGTTGATCAGAGTTCCTCTTGATGCAATAGATAGCCAATTTTCCCCAAATTGCAGTATCCATGATACTTAAATGACTGAAATAAGTTTGTGGTGGCGGTAAAACATAACCAAACTCCTCATCTGCAAAGTTGAAATAAACCATATAATGCTCCGGCCAACCCAAATAAACAACTCCATTAAGGTAAATGCATTCATCACCAAAATCATCACATGAGATACTTCTATATGTAAACAAATCAATTTTTCTCCAAGTCGAGTTGGTTACTCCTAGCGTTAGAATTTTGGCCTCGAACGTGTAATCACGAGTAAACAAAAGTAGCAATTTGAAGTTTTCCGTCACCTGATCAAACCCTAGAACCAGTTTATCACATGGACAATTGAAGTTTGGTGTAATTCTTAATTCTTCATTCACGTAGGTTGGGAAAACTTTTATATCCCTTGTGGTGACATTGAATAAATAAAGTTGACTATCTTTATAGCTATACAAACAAACAAATCCATTGCAATGATTCGAACAAATAGCCATATCTTCATCGTTAAAAAAATAATCAAGTTGTAACCATAAATCTATCGATTCATGACCTCTACCCCAATGCCTTTTGGGACGTGTATTGAGTTGAAACAAAAGTCGGGAGGCTGAAGGGCGGACTTGAGAACGAGCATAGTGTAACCGGATAATATTGGGATCTTGCATAGTAGTATTCCAAGCTTTAGAAATACACTTGAATCGCATGAAAGACTTAGCTGGAAGATATGTTAGAATCTCCGATACTATGTCATGAGACAAATGTTGATCATGAGTCTCCATAACTCTAAGGCGAATGAGAGAAAACAAGGGAATGATATTAATGTAAATAGTAGTCTATATAGGCCATAAAATATTGATTAAATTTTACCTCTCCTTAATAGTTTAGAATTTGAATTAAAAAGAGATCCTCTTTGACGCAAACACTATCCCAAAAAAAAAAAAAGTTCAGAATTTGAATTAAAAAGAGATTCTCTCTGAAGTTGAAATAGACCACACTATCGTTCCAAGAGTACCAATAAACAACCTCATTGAAAAAAATACATTCCACAAAATAATTAAATGCTCTACTACCATTAATCTCATCAAATCACATCAATTTTCCTCCAAGATGAATTAGTTTCTTCTGGAGTTAGAATTTTGCCCTTAAATCTACATAGAAGATTTGAGAAAATATGAAGCAATTTGTCGTTTCCGTCAAATCCCAAAAACAACCTTGGTTGCTTAGTAAATATCTGACGTGATAGTATATCCTCATTCATAGAGGATGAGAAAGGTTTTATCTCCTTTGTGGTGACATTGTATAAATAAAGTAGATTATGTTTATAACTATACCAACAAACAAGGCCCATTGCAATTATTCGAGCAAATACTATTCTCAGAAAAGCAATCAAGCTCTAAGGTAAATACTTCAGATTTACTTGTTTCCGGATGATAGGACAGACACTACCTAAAGGAGGATATGTTCTGAGTTTAAAAAAAAGTCGGGTGGCTGAGGGGCGGGTTTGAGAACGAGCATAGTGGGATTGAATGAAGTTGGGATGTTGGGTCGAAGTATTACGAGCTTTAGAAATACACTTGAATGCATAAGAGATTTAGCAGGAAGGAATGTTAAAATCTCAATTAGTATGTCATCAGAACAAAATTGATGCGTCTCCATAACTTTGAAAGAATAGGAGGAATAAACCTAATTAATTACTAAACCTTATTAGCACATAAGAGACATATATAGCTCGGATTGAAAGACTTAGTTAGGGTTGACTACAATTATTAATCACTAAAAACATATCATATTTTGGGTTATTTTTTCTATGATATTTAGCATTGCTTTTTACCATGTTTAATTGGCATTTTTATTTGTAGTATAAATAAATAAATTCAGAAGCAAAGCTAGAATATTTAGTTTATGAATTCATAATTTTATTTTATTTAATGGGTGTTGAATAAATTAGTTATACAATTGTTGTGTATGATTTTTGCAAACTCAATAGCTTTGACTCATATCTATATATATTAATAAAAATTTCAGTAGCATTGAAGACTGGTAACTCAAATTCTATCACAAATTATGGACCAATTTAAATGGTATATTGTCGTATATTACACGATTCACTCTCGCTAATTTTAGTATCGATATTCGATTTAACTAGACAAAATTTAACGTCGACGATATAAAGAATGGATTCAAAACATGTCATCCCAATCCGGCGTGTACTCAATTCTAGTAAAAGAGGGGGATAATTCAAACTTAAAATTTGAATCTCCCAAATTCAATTCTAATACAAGGAAAAACTAAGAAATCATCACAATTTAATAAGTACAACATGTATAATCTAAGGATAAAAGCATGCGTTCACGTGAACTCATACCTTCTTTATAGATGTGTGCTTGAGAGGAGGCACTAACCACACATGTCGCTAAAACATGCCCTTCCTTCGTCTTGTCATCAATACTTTCTGCTCCGAGCAATGAAACTGCAAAGCAATTTCCTGTATCGGACAATTTCACTTCTGAAATGTAGATTTGACACAAAATACAGTGAAGGGGGATATGAAATACAGTGTACTAATTAAGGATCCAGGTGGATTCGAACCACCGACCTCTCGAATGAAAAAACATTGAGCGCTCCCCCAAAGACGAGCTCTTGGATCCATCAGACACAAACTACATATAACATCCCAAGATATATGTCGGATCCTCCAAAAGTAGCACAATTTTGATGAACCCAAATGTGGCAGAGCATTTTCAAGAGGTTGAACTACATAGGAACTAGGATACCAATATTATTTCATTATGCCAGTGATTAACAAGGTAAAAAATTGCATCGATGCACGTCGATGCATATCATGACGCTGAAAATTAATAGAAGTGTCCAATTTGCAAGAATAACAAGGTGCCAATTTCTATCGAAAAAGTAAATAAAACATACAATACAAGTAGCACATGGGATGGCCTCTTTAACCTTAATTGTAATTCCAAAAGCAATCCAAAAAGATGACATTGACTGAAACCTATTACAGCTACCATGACAGATTATTATATTTATAATCAGTAATATATCGACACTTGCAATAATAAGGAATCTATATCCCAGAGCTCAGAAAACTATACTACCATCATACCATTACACAATATTGGTAAATAAAAGTTCCCAACATGCCAGTTCTAATTTACACAGACAACTTGAACTCAAATTATCCCCAAGACTGGCAAAATTATTAACAATGATCCCGAATTTGACATCATACATTAAAGGAAAATTTAACAAGCTCACCAATAACAATCACCGCCAAGCCAGTACTAATACTGTATCGAAAAATACACTGCCATGACTCAATAGACATCAGGCACCCAGATAAATTATCACAACCTACTGGCAAAGAGTCTATCCCATCAATAATAGTGTCTTACGAAGAAACACCTAAACATTTGGAATTGCACCGAGAATAAGAGATGAACTTGTTAACATGCACAAAAACATTAGGAATGCAGAGTTTGCATACTGGACAAAACTTAATCCTCTGAAGAGCAGCACCAACATAAAACACCGTCAGATCTGCTCAAAACACCATCTGTCACAAAAACTAATCAAACAAAAATTGGCGAAAATATCCTAATGTAGATTGTAACACTCACATGTATATAAACAACAAAGTGCAAACCCGAGGGTTGTAAAATGGAAATAAACTGCATATCTAACAAAAGTGCATAAAGGAGAACAAAAATTTACTGTGATCCATCATTCAGGAGAGCTAAAAGTCAACCGTGGCGCACGGCTCAGACCACTCAGCCAGGAGGGACTCCCACCCCTGCTTGTCTGTTTCATTCAGAGATTAGCAGAAAGGCTTGTAATAGACTGATGCTCCAGATGACTATAGATAGACTGACATGGCTTTTTCAGGATGCAGCAGAATGAAAAACCAACCAGTGGTAAGATTTCTGGTAATAGACGGCACCAGATACAACAGAACCAATTGCTTCAGACAAACAAGAGCAGCAGCATCTAAGATTCTTGCATGTGCTATATACAGCAGACATGGTGGATCCAATCTTCAACAGCAAATACAGCAGCAGGAATAGCTTGAACATTTCTTGATACTTCCAGACAAAAGCAGTGGTTTACCTTCCATAAGTAGGAGGAACAGCAGTACACCAAGAGCAGCATGAATCAAGAATTCTCTGGACCTTAGGCCACATGACCAGGCCATTGATAACAATCATGGCCATCAACTATAATCTGACAAGCTTCAATTTGACCTAGAGACACTGAGCTGTTCAAGGCAGAACTTCCTAACCTACCAACCAAAGGGTACCCTCCCAAAGACTACAACAAGAGCACCATAACAACAACATCGATTGAAGTTTGATACAATTTCAAAACAGGCAAACGAGCTCCCACAGAACTTGTACACAAGTACATTTAGTTGAACAAGAGCAACTGTTGAAACAGCAATGAACTAGTACTTGCCTAGTCAAAGTTCAAGAAATGCAATAATCAAAATTTCCTACAAACGATTATAATGAAAATATAACTACCGTATCCTATCTTGGCTCTTCATCAAAAACCAGCTTTACTAGATTTCTATCATGCTTATCTCATCTGTCGTAGCTAAATCAACCAATTAAAACTAGATGTCTTGAGCTTAGGAGCTTAGAAAATTGAGATTGATTATTAGGCCAAAGTGATTTGCAGTGAAATGAAATACATGCAATTAGTAGTTGGTCTAATTGATCCTGTACGTGAGCCCAATGCATGACCCATTACTAGTTTTTGCAATACATATTCGTTAGTAGTTCAGGAAGCTTGAGGTCCTTATACCAATTTTATGGAACATTTGCATAAAAACTTGCAACGCTCAACCGACAGTTCTTATGAACATAGTTTTAGTTTCCAACTGGTTTGAAGCATAGCCACGAGTACAGTATAACCTATTAAACTAGGCTCAAAGCCCATACTTTAATCTAGTATGTACAAGTAATCCAATCGAAACACAGCAAGGCGAAAAAAATTATAACCCAGAACCCATACACTCAAAATCCTGGCTCAGCCTGATTGAGGCAACTTGCATCCAGTGGTCGAAGCAGATAATTTTCAGATTGATAAATAACTGAGTGAAATTAAGTATTTTAAGATTGTAAGCCCAGTAGTTCAAATACTAGATGGTATGAAAATAATGGTGCTTAGTTAACCATACTAGAAGAGAATTGATGATTGTACCTCTAAGGGAGTGCTGCAGTAGAATGTTGATTGTCCATCCCCATAATTAGCAAATTAACATGAGTTACGTCGTCTTTCAAGCTGACACAGTTCAGAAATAAACAAGACCAATTCGAGGACATGTAACCACGGAATTGATGAGAGTTATTGGAACCAGGAAAATATAGAAAGTGCAGGAAAAAATATAAAGAGACACGACACAGAGAGAGGAGAGCCGGGCAAAACCCCGTACCATCTCCCCTCAGACGCCAAAAATAAATACGTTTATTAGGTACTCGTGACCTGCCATGCGAGCGCACCCAACATGGCAAAGGCCTGGTAACATGAACAATAAAATACCTCACTTTTTCCTCTCATACCCCGATACATCGTTACAGACTCAATCTTTCATCCTCCCATACATAAGCAAGCATAAATAGAAAACTACTGGTGTATATAAATTATTCACATAAACATAGACATTAAATAAAACAATTAGAACCTTAGATGCCCTTCATAGATGAAATTGCAGCATTGAAAGATCAGCAATCCAATCCGTTTGATTTGTAGCAAATAGGATACCAATTCATTAGCGTCGCAGCTCTATGCGGATCTGCAGCATGTTGAAAGGATTAGCCAGTTTTCAGTTATCAACAACACATGACTTGCTCAAAACAGCTATTAGAGCAAACAATAAGAAGAAATTTAGCTCACAGATAACTCTCTCATAGCTAACGGTACAATCCTCGAAACGGTTGATCAAGCAATTAGTCCATATCCATGAATCTCTGCCAAAAGCTTCAGAACGACAACATCTACGTGAACCGTCGACGGTGCAAAAACAGCTACCACCGTTTACCAGCCATTCGACGAACGGTAGGACGAGGTTTTAGTGATTAAAATGAAAAGCAGAATCAAATTGCAATTTATTGAGGGTTAGGGAGGAATGGACGATTGAGATTAATTTAGGAATAGGTATTTAACGGTAGATAAGTTAAACCATAAAAGGCGGCAAAGAAGTTTCTCGAGGCGGCAAAGGGTACGCAAATACTTGGGCGGCAAAGAATGACTAAAAATGCGGTGAGAGGCTATGGAGCGTGTAGCGTTTTTGGCCACATGACTTTAGATACAAAACGTATCACTTTAAAAATGCATCTGGACAACTAAAATAAGTTACACTCTGTGATTCTTCAATCATTCTATTGACAACATTTTTTTTGTTTCATTGAAAAAAAATCGGGAAATGATAGTTTTAGTTCCTATCTTATTAGCTTATTGTGATTTTGGTCCTTATATTATTAGACTAAGTATATTTAATCTTTAATTAAATATAGTAAGTAATTTTAGTCCTTGCCTAACTTAAAGTTAACACCGTTAACTTTTGATATTTTCAAAAAATTAGTATTTCGGTAGGTAAAATAAATTATAATTAAATAAGTTTTAAAAATTATTCAGCTCTCATCTCCGCCATTTGATAATCCTGCATCCCCTAACAACCTACAATATTTATCAAAACATATTTTATATATTTTTATAATGTGTACACTTCAGCGAGTACAAAAAATATTTATCAAAAAACATTTTATATATTTTTATACTGTGTTCACTTCAGCAAGTACAAAAAAATAAGTGAGAAATTTACCATATTTTCCTTTCATACCAGAACACACCCTTAGATTAACTCCATTGAGAAAAAATAAAAGGTCAATTAATATCACAGTAAGAAGATTACAATAATTGAAGTTGGCTTTTTTTTAATTACATCTCAATAATACTTTTAAGAGTCCCAGAGGCAATTCTATGGATTGCAGAAGTCAGGAACCCTTCCAACAGTCTTCTCTCAACAGTAGTTTAAAAAAATTCGTGTACCCAACGAGAGAACAGCAAACTGTACGAAAAACTTTTAAGATAAAATGGTTAGTACAATAATGTGGGTATATGACATTTGATAATGACCTCATAATTACATAGCCATCAGGTAAGATCCCTAGAACTACTTGCCGTAACTATTTATAAACACGACCAGACTGACGACAAATTTTCAATTTCTGAACATGTTAATTCTATACAAAAAATCAAAAGGACACGACGAATTATTATACATAATACACCACTTAAATTAGGAATCCAGGTGGATTCGAACCACCGACCTCTCGACAACAAGCATCGAGCGCTCCACCGTGAACCGAGCTCTTGGATCCATCCGACAATGAAATTTAGGCGCTAGATAATGAATGAAAATAGGACCATTAAAAATTCATGGTGATAATAAATAATAAAGTTAAGCTACCATTGGTTTAAAACAAATATTAGGGACACAAATAATAACGGTTATTCAAAATCTTAATAGTCTTAATAGAAGTATGATCAACTCGTGAGAGTACAACCATTGGTTTAAAATAAATTTTAGGGCGATAAATAATAACCATGGTTATTCAAAGTCAATCTTAATAGAAGTATTGATCAACTCGTGAGTACAACTATCATGTTACAGGCCCCAAACAACGGTATAAGAAAGTAAAATAATCAATAACCACAATAACTCAAATATCATATTAAAAAGACAAATCTTTCACGACCAAGAAGACACCCCAAGCTACTCTCGACACAACATTCCGGCAAGCACGGACATTTTCTAGAAACGAAAAATACAGAGCCAAAAACCAAATTATCGGTATTCACACAGTTTACCCAAAAAGTAATCACTGTAGTATTAAAAATGAAACTTCAAACCATTACGCACAGCAGAACAGCACCTTCAAAAGAGGAGAATTAAACGCACCATCTGGCCTTCATGAGAACTGTTAATTGTGTCCATACATCATGAAAACACGTTTTACATTCCAGTCTAATAGAAATAAAGTCCTGACCTGCAGACAGGAAAAACTTCAATTAGGAAGTAATTAAAATTAAAATACAAACATCATGAAAAGTATCTACACAAATTCAACCAAATATATTTATAGAAATGAAGAAAAAGAAACAAATAACTACTAGATAAGACAGCTGATTTACCTCGAGNATGAAATTTAGACGCTAGATAATGAATGAAAATAGGACCATTAAAGATGCACACTCCTCCATGTGAAATATTCATCTTCATAGGAGCTTTTTGATAGTAGTCGTGACCAACAGAAATGACAGCAGCTTTTATCTTAAAAATTCATGGTAATAATAAATAATGAAGTTAAGCTACCATTGGTTTGAAACAAATATTAGGGACATAAATAATAACAACGGTTATTCAAAATCTTAATAGAAGTATGATCAACTCGTGAGAGTACAACCATTGGTTTAAAACAAATTTTAGGGCCATCAATAATAACCATGGTTATTCAAAGTCAACAATCTTAATAGCAGTATTGATCAACTCGTGAGTACAACTATCATGTTACAGGCCCCAAAACACGGTATAAGAATGTAAAATAATCATAACCACAATAACTCAAATATCCTACTAAAAAGACAATCTTTCACGACCAAGAAGGGACCCCAAGCTACTCTCGACACAACATTCCGGCAAAAGCACGGACATTTTCTAGAAATGAAAAATACAGAGCCAAAAACCTAATTATCGGTATTCACACAGTTTACCCAAAAAGTAATCACTGTAATATTAAAAATGAAACTTCAAACTATTACGCACAGCAGAACAACCTTCAAAAGAGGAGAGTTAAACGCACCATCTGGCCTTCATGAGAACTGTTAATTGTCCATACATCATGAAAACACGTTTTACATTCCAGTCTAATAGAAATAAAGTCCTGACCTGCAGACAGGAAAAACTTCAATTAGGAAGTAATTAAAATTAAAATACAAACATCATGAAAAGTATCTACACAAATTCAACCAAATATATTTACAGAAATTGAGAAAAAGAAACAAATAACTACTAGAAAAGACAGCTGATTTACCTCGAGTAGCAGCAGAATGATTAATAAAGACTCAAGAGGAGAAGATGGTTATCTGCTACAAGTTTTTTGAGAGCAAGTACTACAGGGGAAAAACTACAGCTTCTGCTCTTGCAATAATCTGGTATGAGAACAAGTATCCTGTTCTGAGAGTTCCTCGCGGAACAGAGAATGGCATACAGAATGACCAGGCCACTATTGCGTCTTACTGATTACACAATACAGCTTCTAACAAGCAACAGCGACAAGTTCAAGTGTCACGGAATCATCAAAATCAAGTAAATATACTCAACCACTGAACAAACCAAGAGTACAACTCAAATCTACAACTTCAACAGCAGCAGCAAACGAGTCTTCAGATCTTCGACTTCAACAGCAGCAGCAGCAGCAGCAGCTCAAACATTACTTGAGAACATCACTCAAAACATCCATGCATCAAGAAAGCAGCACTTTCCCAGCACAAGTTGAGACTTCAACCAGCACGAACAAGAAACAAAGATACTCCCAAGTTTTATGTTGCAAAAATATCCATCATCAACTGAGATGCGAAAGATCTAACCAGTACATCGGAATTGATTGAACAGTCAAAATCCCAAACCTGCCTAAAAAAGTACCCTTCCAGAGGGCTACAAAAGGGGAGCCATGACAGGAATCTCCCAATGATTGGAACACTTACAACACCAATTAAAAGAAACATAGTTGTTCCCCACTAGAACTCATACCACAGATATTACTGAAAGAAATTAACTCCTCTACAATGAAGAAAAGGTACTAATTGCCAATGAAAAAGAGAGCCACGTGATAAAATGAAAAAAGAGTTGTAACACAGCAATCCTCAAGCAAAAGAAATTGAAGATATAATGGTTTGAAGCCTTTCTTATGCCTTGATAATGGTTCTTACACGCAACTTATTTTGAGAAGACGGCTTTTTGAATAACATATTTTATATGTATATTTTATTCACCTAAAGATACCTAATAATATTCAAATAATACTTCAAAATTGAGCTGTTGGAAGGCTAAATAATTATTAGAACGAAGCCCAAGTCCGAACGCAACTAATAGTTGATGCCTTACAGAAGAATTAATGTCTTGTGTAGTTGTTAGTATTTCAATTTTTGAAGAAAAAAACAAGTGCATGACCTCCAATAACTATTAATTAGCGTAAATTTTCTAAAATAATATCATGGTTATATTGCATATCATGTAAGGATAAGTGAGAAAAGAGACTTGCCAAAATAATTTATAAAATAGTTTAAAGCTACTTCAATGAAAAGTTAAAGGTGATAAGAAATAAAAGTTTAGCTTTATAACAAAACGATGTGGAATAATTCTAAAACTAGCGATTAGAAATAATACGAGTATCAATTAGTGTCTTAGTGATTATAAAGGAAAGTAATTTAGATATGGAAGCTGATATGGAAAGTGTGAATGTAAAATTTCGCGAAGGGAATTAATATTATACCTCTGGTGGAGTGCTGCAGTAGAATCGTTGCTTTGTCCATCGCCTTATTAAGCAAATCAACATGAGTTACTTGTCCTTGAAAAACAAGTAACCACTGGATCGATGCAAAAATTGTTGGACGCAGGAGCAAGGGAAGAGCATGAAAAATAAAAAGGACGCGACACACAGAGAGAGGAGATCCGGGCAAAACCCCGTGCCTCTCCTCTCCAACACCAAAAAAAATATTTTTATTAGGTTCTTTTGACCTGCCATGCGAGCGCACCCAACATGGCAAAGGCCTGGTAACATGGAACAATAAATACCTCACTTTTTTCCTCTCATACCTCGCACGTCTTCACTCATTCTTTCATCTCTCGTACATATGCATGTATAAATTAAAAACTAACGCAAATAAAACATTTAAATAATTATAAACATCAAAATTAAACCATCATAACCTCAGATCCACCATCACGTTCTCTGAATCAACCTTCGGCCGATGATAACCGGTCAAAACTGTTTTATCCGTGACAACGAGGCACCAATTGGATATTCCTTGCATCTCTTATCAAATCTGCAACATGTAAGAAGACTTAGCACGTTTTCAACAGAGGTAATTTGCTTAATTCATCTTTTTCAAGCAAACAAAAACACAAAAAGAATATTTAGCTCACCAGTAAATCTCTTGCGAACAAAGGTTGAACAATCGCGAGGATAACACCTCGGTTGCTGAAACGTTAGCTCCAACCTCCACAAATCTATGAAGAACGAACAGATCTGATGCTCCACGATGCTCATCTACCTCAAACCAGCACAAAAAAGCACCAGATTTACTATCTCTTCGTCAACCGTCGGCCAAAGTCGACAAACATCGAACCGTCACGCCATTCGTCCGGCTAATCACTGTTCTGATACAGAACAACGGCAAATCCATATCCAAAACGTAGATCAAGGAACAATCTACACAGATCTGAAGATGAAAATTGAAGAAGATAAACTCCTTAGAAGAGATCTGGAGAAAAGAGGATGTTGGAGAGGAAAGAGATATGCATGAATAATATAAGAGGAGAGCGTAATTTATTGAGAAATTTGAGGGATTGAACGGCTGAGATTAATTTAAGATAAGATATTTAACGGTAGAGATGAGGCTAACCATATGAGGCGGCAAAGAGGTTGACGAGGAATAGGTACCGTAAATAGATAGACAGCTGTTATGGAATAAATTAATTAGTGGGAAGTTTCTGGATGTGTAATTTGAGTAGGACATCTTAACTTTTGTAACGTGTGATAACATGCTTCTCACGTCTAACACAATAATTTCAGAATTTTAGCAATTTAAAAAATATATATTCAATGTGAAAAAATATAATTAATTTTTATTTTTAGTGACTATGGTGAAAATTATATTTTTAGAAGGAGGAAAATATTTATAGTCAAACAAACTTGCAGTATAATTTATTTAGATGCTTAAATTAAGGTTTACTGAGACTTGGGAGTATTAGATATTTTCTATTTGAAATTTGAAAAAAAACTTGTGTGTGTAGTCTTAATTGTTCATGTGGATATTTTGAATAATAAGTGAGAATTTAATTTTTTTTTAAAAAAATGTTTGTTAAGTGGATAAATTGATTACTTAAAATATATTACTTTAAAAAAAAATTATAAACATCAACGACTTAATTTGAATAGATTTGAGATTTTATGGTTTATTGAGGTTGATGTGTAAAATTTAAAATATAACATATTTTTAGTGGTTAATTTATTTACGTATAGGCATTTGAAAACACGTGTAAAAAATTTTTAAATGGAAAGTGTTTAATTAATTGTTTAGCTATACTAAAAATTAGTTCGCGTCTGAATGGACGCATACCAAAAAGGAGAACTTTCGCATACAGCCACTCAAAAATAGCTTAATTACGCTTCATAACTATAGTTTACTAATTCCGATTCGTAGCTACATGTTATAGGGAGGAGAGAGACGAGCGAGAGTGGAGAGAGACGAATTGTATATGTATATTTGTCGAATTGTATATGTATATCTGTCAAATAATTGTATATATGTAACTAATATACATATGTATTTGTATATCTGGCGAGCGAGATTGGGAGAGTGAGGAGAGAGGTTAGCGAAATTGGGAGGGTGAGGAGAGAGGCGAGCGAGAGAGGGCAAAGAGTGGAGAGAAGCGAACTGTATATGTATATTTATCAAATAATTGTATAAATATAACCGATATATATATGTATTTGTATATTTGGCGAGAGAGAGAGAGGGAGGAGAGAGGCGAGCAAGATTGGGAGAGAGAGGAGAGAGGCGAGCGAGAAAGGTCAGAGAGTGGAGAGAGACTAATTGTATTTGTATATATGTCATATAATTGTATATATGTGTATAATTTGTATTTGTATATATATATATAAAAGAGGACAATTGATGTAATTAAAGCTAAAATTAAGTTGCAAGCCATAATTAATTAAAACTATAGTTATATTAGTTAATTAACTAGTATATGTTTGCTTTTCCGTGTAATTTTCCCTACCAAAATTAGTTTGCGTCTAAATGGACGCATTGATTCATATAAAGGTGTATGTAGAATATCAAAGAGAGTTATTCATGTTCAAGCAAATTTCAATAATACTATTATCATTATTACAGATGTACATCGTTGCGATCACATAGATATTTAATTATTTGGGTGATAATGATAGTATCTCTTATACGTGAATCGGTGGCTTACTTTTTTAAAATAATGAAAAAAGGAAAATACTTTTATCACGTTTTTACATAATAAGCACTTAAGAAAACCCCAAAATTTTATTCATCATCTTAGTTAACTTCGAAGTTTTTTGACACAAAGCTTCATGTAAGCCTATGTTGGGTTTTAGATTACATGAGGGGAAAGAAATTCAAACAAAGTTTATTTGTTACTCATTTGATATAAAAAGGAGAACTTATATGCTTATGTATAGTACTTTTTTTAACTCCTAAAGAGTTTGAGAAGAGAGTCTCTCCTCATGCCGTTGTTATTGCTCGATTCAAATTCGTGTGATCCGTTCTGTTGAAATTCTGCAGAATTTGCTTCCAATATTATAGAATAGAGCTTCATTCTATCATATAAGAAATTAATTCATAACCTTGGACGATATAATATTTCATTAGTCTGAAATCAAACGGATCACTTTTTAAAAGCAACAATGTCTAAAGAGATAAGACCAAAAGGGGAATGCGCTTGAAATCCAGCAGCAAATAATTTTCTTAATTGCTGGTGTATGTCAAACGACCGTTTGGCCATTTTTTTTAACAAAAAAAAGTTTGTTTGTTGCTTAAACATACATGACTTTGCCATTTTTTTTCTTTGGGAAAATACATAAAATTCTCTCTGAACTTGGCAGCAAAACTTACTTTAACATTTTAACTTTATGAGTAATTATTTACCCCCCTAATCTCTTTTCAAGTGAATTTAGTATCACTCTAAAATTATAATATCAGTCTCACAATGGCAAGTGCATTCCACACGCGCCATGTCATTGATATGTCAGTGCCACATCAGCGCCACGTAGAATATTATTAATTTTTTTTTGTTTCTTTTTATCTATTCTCAATTTTAGAAAGCAAAAAAATTTCAAAAAATGAGATCCATGTTCCTCAACTCAATCACGATTGCAATTGAACAAATTCAGTCACAGTTGAAAGATCAATCCAAAATGTCAAAATCATTCTCACAAAACACACATTCAATTTTTAAGACAATAAATAATGACTTAAAGTTTAATTTGAAATGAAGGAATTATAGATTTTTCATTAAAAAGAGCTTTAAGTTCATCACATTCAAACACTACCATAAACAATAATTTTGAAGCAAGAACAATTGTTGGCTTTTCTATTTTTTTCCTATTCATCACACTTTTACGGATCAAAAGGAAATGGAGATAGGGCGAGGGCATTCCAAAGAAAGAGAAAGAAGATGGAAAGTTCAACGAAGAAGAAGAACAAAAGGGTGATGCAATGGTGGTTGAGGCGGCAGATCCGAAGAGAAAGAAAGAGGGTGAGATTTCTAAGAGGAGAAATAGGGTCGAAATGGGGGTTTCGAAGAAGGAGAAATCAAAGAGGTGGGGACGGTGGTTGAGGGCAAGAGGGGTGATGGGGTGTGAGGAAGATGAAGGAAAGAAAGATTATTGGCTAAAAAGAAAAAAATGGGGCCCACTTATTATTTTTCTCTTTAATTTTTGCAATTTACGCGCAGTAAATTTTTTGACTTGCCACGTCAGCTATTTGGGTGCATTTAAATTCACTTGAAAAGAAATAAGGGGGTAAATAATTACTCGTAAAGTTAAAGTACTAAACTAAGTTTTGTTGTCAAGTTCAGGGGGGATTTTATGTATTTTCCCTTTTTCTTTAAACAAACAATTTTTAAAAAATGAAGTGAATGGCAAACGTCCAATTGACACTCATGTTAAGAAATTGGTTATCTAATCATCTCTTTTAATCTTCCTCAAAAAATATTGTCCCTCTTACATATTTACTTCAAAAAGTGGCTCAGACTTCGAACTTGGAGTTTCAATTAAGCATTGGAGGAATTAATCCACAACCCTCAACAATTATAAATGATTAAATTCATTATAGTTTTTCGTTCAATTTAAAACAAAATTATTCTATTAATTTTTTTATTTCTTCTACATTTCCAGTTTACTGTTTTGAACACGATTGGATAACACCTTATTTGTGAATACGAGAGTTGGTGATGGTTATGATAATAGAAGTTGGCGATTAAGATGATTGGTGGTGATAGACTACTTTTTTATGTAGTGTAAAAAGCCAATCAAGTTGAGTAAAAAAAAAAACACCTAATTAGGTTCATAACTTTCTAAAGAATATTTAAATAATTTGGACTTGGATCATCTCCCATTCCAGGGTAATTGAAAGTAGCTTTAGTTAAAGGTAGCCAACCCATACCCCAAATGAAAGCTGCAAATTCTCTAACATTTCAGCTGTAATAAAGCAAAAAAAAGAGCCATTGTATTCCTCTAGCCAAGGTATCACGCCACAAACCATGTTACACCCATACATGAGATCAACTTTAATCAAATCAAAGCAAACAAGTATATATGGGTTAACTTTCGTGCATCTCAATTATTTTATGGAATACTTGTTATCTTCCATCATCTCACCATTTAGTTTAGGTGTAACTTTTTTTGTTAGTGTTGAGATAGAATAGAATAAATCACCTAATTTCTCGAGTCTATAACTTTCATCACTCTTCATTTACCACTAGGCAAGTAGTTGTTGGTCAAGCTTTTGGAAACTCAAAATTGTAAAAAGTTATCATTTTTAAAATATGTTTATTTAGACGTGTGAGGTGTTTCGCTAAGCTTTTGGGAAAAAGAAAGGCATAATACGTAAATATGTCCATTAACTTGATTTTAGCTCACATTTATGTCCTCCAACTTTGAATGTGCACAAATACGCACTTAAATTTGTATAAAATTGAACAAATAGATACACATGTCATGCGTGACATCCTACATGACAATTTTCATCCTATGTGGTGTCCTATGCGTATTATGCCACGTAGGAGTCATGTGTCTACTTGTTCAATTCTATACAAGTTAAATTGTCTGTTTGTGTACACTCAAAGTTGGAAGACATAAATGTTAGCTAAGATCAAGTTAAATGACATATTTATGTATTACTCATAAATAAGTGTTTAGAATAGAAGTAGTGAAAAAAAATAATCTAAAAAAGCACTTTTAAGAATTTTGATCAAACATAAATTATTATTGTGAATTGATTAGTCAAACACAAATTGCAAATCACCAAACACGCTATTCCGAAACCCACTTTTGACAACAACAAAAAAACATTAGCAGATTTTAAAAGTTTGACCAAACACGCTATAATAAAGTAGAACAGAAAAGGAGATCAGTACTGTCAACAAAGAAAACTTTTATGTGAAGTTATTTGATGCCCATACAATACATTGCTTGGATTAAAATGAAAGCCAAGCAACCACAGTGATTCTGATAGAGAAAAAAAAGAACACTGAGTGATAGCTAAGCTAACTTTCAAGTCAATCTTTTCTATCTGGTGTGTGATTACAAATTTATTATTTTTAACTTGTTACTTTTTTCCACCTTTACCCAACACTGAAAAACCCTTCTCACCAAAACTGACATAACAACTTCACACACATTAACAAATTGACCTGCAACACAATCTAAGAATATTCTTCTTCTTTTTTTCACATTTATTTGCTTTTATTGAATTTTGAAGTTCCCTCTTATGGATGTTTAGTCCAAAAAAAACTCTGTTACATAGTAAGACAGAGGGAAAAAATATGTCAGGCAAGTCGGATTTCGCGCAGAAGCTGCTGCATGATCTTAAGCTTCGTAAGGAACGAGTGGCTGCTGCTCAAAATTCAGGCTATTCATACTCCACACCCAGAGGTAAACTAATTGAAATGCTAATGAACATGAATTTTTAAGATATCATGGTTAAATTATGCATGAGATTGCACGTCGAATTAGTGAATTGTATAGATTGAAATGTGTAAAATTCTATGGCAATATTACACTGTGAGATAGAATTTGTATGTTTTTTGAGTATTTGAGGTGATGTTGATGATAGTTAAAAGTATATAGCTCACTGTCATGTCCCGCTACTGAGCTTACAGGATCGTGAGTAAGTTGTCAAGTGCAGCACGAAGCTTTAGTAAGACTCTAAGTTGGATCCTCTAAAAGTAGCATTTTTGAAGGAACCAACAAGGATGCTAAGTCTCAGAGACTTTTGTGATGTAAATTACTAAGTTGTTAACCTATCAGATGATTATTCACACATCATTGATCTACATGATCTTTTCAGTTATTACTCTATGATTTTACAAATCCTTAATTTCTTATGAAAAAGGAGAAAACACTATCTTCAAGAGAAGATCATGACTTGTAATGAATGTTTAAAGAAAACATACTTGGAGTGTATATACAATTCACCAACATAATGTACATAATCAATTAAAAAATCCATTGTTTTCACATAGATGGAACAAATATTTCTCTGAGCCAGAATTTTAAGTTTATGAGTTCTGAATTCTAATAAAAAGTCAGTTTGTTGAATTCTGGATAAGTTATTTATACATATTAAATGAATTTCTTAACACAAATACAAGGTTTTGACCGAAGCTTCTGAATCCTATCAAACATGTAACTTCATTTCTAGCTCCGCCCCTGAGCTCCACATAGTGTAACGAAAGATGCTAGAAGCAGAAAAATTCTATAAGGAAAAAACTCAACAAAAAACAGTGTCAATTATTATTGCTAGCTTTAACTTTCTCTGGTTTTCATGGTTGTAAAGCTTGCAGAAGGATATGTTACAGATGATAGTGTTAACTAAACTTGTGATATGTTGAAATTGACAGATGCTCGTGCTAATCCGGGACAAACTTACAGAGGATCTCGACAGACAAAAACTCTAGAATCCGTAAGTTAACTTGACAATATCAGGACATCTTGATGATTACTTGTAACAATAAATCTCATTCGGCTTACATGTTACACTTTTCAGGTTAATTCAAGAGTAGGTAGCACCAGCAACAGATCATTTCGCGTTGAAGAATCTTCAGGACAGATTGTTACCTATGGTACTGGGAGAGTCCGAAATTCTGAGAAGGTGGGAGATCTTTCCATGGCCCTCGCTTTTGCTATTGAAAACGGAGGAAAGTTTACTAAAATGGACTCGGGCTCAAGCAGAAATCCTGTGCTAACTTTTCTCCATCAATTCAGCCAGAGATCAATGGACATAAGTAAGACGGACAGGAGAACGTATCATCTTCCAAATAGTCAGTTCCCTTCTGTCTCTCAAGTTCACATCAATGAAGTATCGAAAGGGATACAAAAACTAAACCAGATTCTAAAAGCCTGTTCCAATGGCCTGAATTTCGATAGGAACTCAATTGAAGTTGGGCAGGAGTTGTTGAAAGGAGCTATGGATTTGGAAGAGTCCCTGAGGATGCTCGTAAACCTCCAGGAAGCTTCGGATCATATGATCAAGCCTCAAAGCAAAAACAGGATCACATTACTTGACGAGGATGAGGATGAGGATGAGGATGTCAAGATAGTTGATCAGAAGCAACTAGACCTGCCAAGATTTTCATTTGATAAGCCCTCAAAAAACTCATATGTCAGCAAAGGGTCAGCAAAAAATGACATCAAACAGCGGCTCATGGCCCTGACATACCCCGATCAAACTCCTAAACTGCACGAAAAGCAACCTCTCAGCACTAACAAGTCGATGTCCCATAAAAGATCAGCTAGTTGTGCTCCAGACTTCAAAAATCTGGACCAGAAGAGCCAGTTGAAAGGAACAAAATCTGGATCAGAGAAAGGAAGAATTTCGAATGTCATTGCAAAACTAATGGGACTCGATGAACTCCCACAGAAGGAAGATAACAAGGCATCAAGGAAAGGATCAGATCCCAAAAAGAAGCAAGAGCCGGTACTAATGAGAAGTGCAGGTCCTATTGGCACCCGGGATGCTGAGAACAGGTCATCTCTTAATGTTGACAAAAACATGATAAGTGATATACTACCAGTTCAGGATGCAAAATTTGTGCGTAAGGCTGAGATTATCCGTACAACTCCAAGCAGGAACAATGATATGGTTTCTTCTGGTAGAGTTCAACAACAGGAGGAGCGGAGTATAGCGGTTAACAAAGATACAGGTCCAGTGCCCTCAGGCTCGCCAATGATCAACAACATGATGGATAAGCCACATAGCAAAAACATCCAAGTAAATCAAGTTAATTTCCAACAGAAACAGAAAGAACAAAACCAGACAAGTGTTAAGGGGAAAATCATAAAAACAGTCGAAATCAAGGAGACTATCTCACAGACAAAAAAACCACAAACATCGAGGGTGCCTCCAATCGATATTGTGTTACAAGAAGATACAATTCAGAAAGAAAAGAAAGAAACAGACAAATTTCCTTTGAGCAATGAACAGAAGGCCTTAGCAAAGGATGAAGTGCATCATGTGCAGAAGCTTAAAAAATCCGAGGGACGTGATGAGAAGCATCAAGCAGGTAAGAAAGAGAAGTTACCCTCAAACAAAACTATGCAGGCAAGGACACACAAAGCAAATCAAGTGGAAATCATAGCTTCACCAAACTCAAGGAATGGTGCAGCAAGTTTGAAGAAGAAGCAGTCTTCTCGGAACAAATCCATTCTTGGTACGAAAAATTCTACCAAGTCTAAAAATGGAGCACCTGCAAAATATTCTTCAAATGGAATAAATCAAGCTCTTGCCAAGCACCGGAACTCTTCTACCTCTGTAGGGATCATGCAAAGCAGCGAGAACAAAAATACCAATCAAAACGTGTTGTCAAAGGAAGTATTGGCTCGATCAGAGAAGCTAAACAACATCAGTCAATCATCTAAGCAAGAGAAGCCACTCAATCTGCCATCAACAGATAGGATGGATCATCATAACAAAATTCATAGAACCGAGACCTCTCCGAAAATAGATGAGTCATCCCCAACTTTGCAAGACACAAAGCTGCAGAAGGATGACAGAAGCTGCTCTGGTGGAGCAGAACAGTCAACTGAAAACCAGACAAGAGAAACAAATGTGGACAACATAGGATCTAATGAGCCAGATGTGAGCATGGAGATACTCGATTTCCAAACCGAGCTACTTGGTAAAATAGAAAACAGTACCTCCTGCAACACAACCATGGAAAAGGAATGTGACAACCTGACAGATTCTGGAACTGCGATTTCAAATGAAAATGTAAGTTCATCTGTGAGAAGGAAGTTAAACTTAATATGTGCCCTTGGCATGCTTTTAACGATTCAAGAGTAGTTTTCTATCTAGAAACCTACATCTACATGTGAAATATCTTCATAACATGCTTTGTTGGATTCCTGCAGCATCAAGAAAAAACGCCGCAAGAAGTTGAAATATCCATGGACCAGAAAGTCAGAGAAGATAGGCCAAAGATATCACAAGCTAAAGACCAATTTAATGGTATTTCATATCTTCTTATATATTAAGAAATGTAGCATTCTTAATTAACAAGTATACATAGCAGTCCTATTATCTCTATATCCCAATGATTAGCGCCTTTCAAACTCCAACCATGATAATCAAATATCATTGACATTTTATGATTATATGAAAAATTATTAGCTCATATACTGCAAACTGGTTCTTATGATCGATGTTGCAGGGATTCATCAAGAAGCCTCACAGAACAGTAAACTCTTCAATGATAAACAAAATAAAAGTTTTCCAGCCAAATTTACAGGTACTGATATAAAAATCTTATTTTGATTCATTTACATGTATTAAGATAAACATCATAGATGAATTTCCTCACCCTTTGATCATATTGAAGGAAAAGGAGGCATCAAAATCTCCAATGTTGTTAGAAATGATCAAGAAACAACTCTCCCATTAGTGGTACAAGAACCATTAACAGTTCCTGAAAAACACTTCAAGGAGTCGGTTATCAAAAATCAACTATTTCTAAACACAGCAGAGGCGCTTTTCAAGCTCAATATACCAATCAGCATTCTCCATGCCAGTGATCAAAATAACCAAGGGGAAGACGTTAAACTTATGATAGACTGCGGCTATGAGATAATGAAAAGGAAAGCGATAAGACAGGAGCTAGCAGTCCATCCGTATGCCACAATATCCATCGGATATACAAAGACAAGATCTTTGGACAATCTTATCAAGCAACTCTGCAATGATTTCGACACATTAAAATCTTATGGAGGCATTGGAAATGTGAGTGATGAACGCGATGAAGCAGACTACTTGCATAACATGATCGGTAAAGATATGTCGAACAGAAATCCAGATGTGAACTCCATGTGGGATTCTGGATGGAGTACTGAACAAATAATGTTTGGTTTCATTGAAAAGGATGATGTTGTAAAGGATGTGGAGAAGCATTTGCTCAATGGACTCATCAACGAGATCACGATGGATTTATTACGAATAGCCATTTTAGTTTGATTGTTTGATAGAGTAAGAAAGTCATTTCAGAAAAAGATTGTTGTTGGCCTTATAATTATTGTGCAGTTTAAGTAGAGTTGAAAGTTGATGAAGCAAGTCTGGTAAGTAGTAAATCATAAGGCAAAATTTATAAGTAACACATTTTTGGATTTCAAGTCTATTCTGATTCATTTTCAATCATCAAAGACATAAAGAAAATGTAATCAGACACTCAATATGATAGTATTGTAGTCTTAAATTTTGATCCTACCACCGTCCAAACAAGTCTACCTTGAGGCCAGAGACAGGTCCAGGATTTGAACTTGATGAGTTTGACATCTAAAGTTCACAGTAAAACTACATTTATAGTTTATCACATATATATAACTACTGGTGTGGATTAAACACTTAGCTCAAATGCTACATTCATCACGTTGAAGGCAAGAGATGAGTCTCAAGATTGGTAGACTCACCAAGCCCGCGACTTATAGGCATGTCTCACATGTGACAAACCTACCAACACCACACAATCCCCATTGGATCAGCTCACCATTCGTCGTGATCCAAGAGGACGTTACCTACAATTGACAATTTTCTACATCCTTTCAGCAGCTAAAAACATTCTTCTACAAAGGGACACATAATCTTTTCTCATATGATTTCACTCACTTGCAATTCTACTTGTACGTAGTTTAGCTCTCACTATTATCAATTTCTCCTTGTAACACACCTTAAAGCTTTAAACATTAGTAAACTATCACGAGTACAAGCTAAAATGTGGGTCATAACTCAACCCGTTCAATTTTTAATAAGTTATAATTGTGTTATTTGTTCTTTTATAACTTTTTAGTACCTAATAAAACTATAAAAAAAATTCTTTATTATGACTATATATAATTAACATATGTATAAAAAGAAGAGCAACTTTCACATATACTCCCTCCGTCCACAATTGTTTGTCAGGGTAAGGTCATGCACATCCCTCAAGGAAAATTTAATACAAGGTGTAATTTGACTAATATAACTCTACAATACCAAGAATACCAAAAGTCCACATGACTTTTCAATTGAACTACACTATCATTAAGGGCAAAATTGGAAAAAAGTGACTAATTATTTCTTGATTGTTTAAATTGACAATTAATCTTAGACATTTATTTTTAGTATACCTGCCAAACAATTGTGGACGGAGGGAGTAGCAAACAAAAAAATCATATTTGTATATTATAGCAAAGTTTGCATAATTGCGCTCCATAGCAAACATATATATGTATAATTCGCTATACATATACAATTGAAAACTATGTCTATTTCGCTATACATATATACAAAAAGAAGCAATTGTATAATTCGTGGCTCCTCTTCAGATTTGTATAATTTCGCTGGCAGGCCATTTGTATAAATTGTTGTTAGCCTCTCGTTTGTATAAATCGTTGACAAAAATATTTGTATAAAAAAAATTGCTCTCTCTTTCGCTTTATACAAACATAAATTATACATTATATTTGTATAATTTGTGTTTGTATAAAACGAGAAAGAGAGAAAGGCAAAAGAGAACTGGGCAAGGGAATATTTGTATTGTATAATTCTAAGTGTATAAGACGAATATATATGTATTTGCATGTGTATATACAATTTTCTCTCGCTTTATACACTTTATACAAACAGAAACGCAATTTATACAATTTTGTTGTATAAAGCGAGAGGCCAGCACAGAGGGAGAGTGGCGAGCGAGAATTTGGAGGGAGAGAGGCGACTGACAAACGCTTGCTACGGGGCGCAATGAAATCAAACAGAAGTTACTCCATTTATTTTAGATTATAAGTTGTCATTCTGTACAATTATCCCTAAAAAAAATTGTCCATTTGAAAATATATTTTGACAAGTTCTCCACATTCAATTTGAGGGGGTTAGGTTTTCATAGGCTAATTTTGCTACTTATGGACGACTAGGAATACCAATAAGATCTTTACAACTTTCTTTGTGATTGCTGAATTTTTAGCATTCACAATTACGAACACTTGTCTGCTGGTAAAGTATATTACATAAATGGATACAATTTCCTAAATTACATGGAAACTGTCACTCAAGAGAAAAGAGAACATATGTACATACAATCATCAATTATGCTACGAGACTGCCAAAAGTTGTGGTGTAGTGACATACTGACATAGTGACATTAATCCTCCATCCTTACCTTACATAAGTTTCGAGTTCAAACTGTTAATTTAATCTTTATTGAGACTTAAATCCTGAATTTGACTCTGATTTAACTTTCGAGCCCTTCATAATAATATGACTGTATTACAGATTTTCATGTAATACCAAAAAAGTCAAATATGCCATGAGATTGGGCCAATAAGGTAGAATAGATGGGATTTAAGAAGAATTTTCACATAGATTCATGTGCTATAAAGGTTTCGATATTTTTAGATTAAATCATAGTATTTGAGCATATATTTATCGATTTACCAGTTGATTAAGCATATCAGGCCGTCTTAGCTCAGTGGTAGAGCGCGTGGCTTTTAACCACGTGGTCGTGGGTTCGATCCCCACAGACGGCGAATTAACAAGAAATTCATTTTTATTTCCTTATATGTTCATTGTTTGACCTTACATTTCAATTCCATGTTTTCAAATTTTTTACAACTTTTTGTCTAATATTTTAGTTCTTGATTTGAACTACTCAAAATTATTTCCTTTTAATTCAGATGCTATTGTTTATTATTTTCAATTGAAGCAAAAAGTGACGATCGAGAGAGGATTTAAGGACGAACTAAGTTTGAAAAGTAATCTTCTATTTGCAACTCAAATCTTATCTCATTTGATTCAGTATTTAATTATGTTTTATTTGATTCAGTATTTTTTTTATATTGCTTTCTTACGAAGAAAGAACATAGCACACTTTTTAAATGGGTTAATTTTCTTTTTATCATAATGTAAATTCTATGTAAATCAGTACCAAAAAAGTATTGTGATGAGGTCATATATTAGTAATCATTTAAACGTTGAATATAACTTTATATTTTAAAAGCATGTCTACTTGTGAACTTTGCATTTATTTTGACGTAGTGTTGATTTAAAATCTCCAATCATCTATATATCTAAATGGGCTTTCCTCCCAAACTTCATCAGCTCTCTCTCTTTTTTCTTAGTTTCAAACATTATAGTAAATAATACTATAATATATAGTGGCCGAACTAGAAATATTCAAAATATATTAAAAAATACAAATAGAAAAAATCAAGAAGATTTAATATCTCATAAATAATTTTACCATTATACAAGAAGATTCAACTTCCACTTTTCTTTCTCTACATAGTTAAGTTAATGGATCGGATATAGAGTAAAGGCCTTACTTAAAAAGAAGAAGATAAAATCTAAAATGTAGAAAGCTTAGCAATGAGTAATGTTTGAATGTTGTAACTTATACTCTTCTTTTTTGGGGGTTCGAACCCCAATTATTGAGGTAAAGTTGTGGATAACTCTCCAATTGATCTACACCTCTTGTCAACAAATTAAATTATTAAGCTCTCTACCAATACATGGACAAATTACTTAACTACACTCCTTTACTTACCTTAATATCCATTTATCCCTACTTATTTCAAAAATCCCTTATTTACCTATGTATCCCGTGCACAACACTATGTATCCCGCATGTATCCTATGCACAACGCTATGTATCCCGCTATGTGGAATGTATCAAACATAATGTATCCCATGCACAACGCTATGTATCCCGCTATGTGGAATGTATCAAACCTAATGTATCTCGTGCACAACGCTATGTATCCCACAAATATCATTTTTAAGGGATTTTTGATAAATAGAAAACTAGAAGGGATATGATGTTATTTAGTACTTATAATATGTGGTTCCTATAGTTTATACTTTATATTAATATCCTTCATTAAGTTTCAAACATTTTACAGATTTTTCACTTGTTGTTCGATGTAGATATTAAGCTAGTGTTTAGCCATAAATTTCCAAATATTTTTGGCAAATATTATTTGAGTGAAAATTTGGGTGAATTTCACCATGTGTTTGGCCATAGTATTTGGGAAACATATTTGACTTTTTAGAAAAAATGTGATTAATATCCATAAGTTTTAAAAACTATCAAAACTAACCATAAGTTTGTATTACAAGTCAATGGATCTTCGTTGCAACAAATAACAAGCAGTGTCCATGACACTGGAGCAATGTGGTAGTTTGGAGTGAGTGCACCAAGCATTATTCCATACATCTAGACAAAGCACATGACTTTGTTACCCTGGGTCAATTGTTCATCATTTTCATCAATAACCATATCATCACTTTCATATTCACTGAATATTCATCACTACTTTGGTGTTCATGAAAAAATAATACAATGCAAACAATTACTATAGAGGGTGTTTTTGTAAAAGAGAAAAGTTTGGTGTAAAATTTTAATTTTTAAAAGATTCCAAATAATGAGATTTGGCCCAAATACTAGAAAAAACTAGTATTTGGGAATTTGGGATATTTGTCAAATAATAACAAATTGTATGGACAAACACTATTTGCTAAATTTTTTCCCAAATATTACTTGGGAAATCTATGGCCAAACGGGCCCTAAGACTCAACTAAATCCAAATTCACGTCAGAAAACCTCACAATGAAGGTAAAGTGATTCCTAACAAAGATGATTTCAAACTCATAACTCAAATTTCAGACCTGTAGTTAAGAATGAATGAGTACTTGTTGTACTTTGCTCGTAACTATTTTTTATTCCTTTAGTTTCAAACTTTACAAAAAGGAAAAATGTACTTAATTCGAGTTAAGGGTCTATCGAAAACAACCTCTTTATCTTATAAAGGTAAGAGTAATGTCTGTGTACATTATACACGGCACTCTACATACCCCCACTATTTAGACTACACCAAATATGTTATTGTTTCACTTTTCTTTCTCCACATAGTTAAGTTAATGGATCTATAGGAAAGGTCCATCCAACTCCATTACATCAAAAGAATTGAAACTTAGAAAGCTTAGTAATGAAATGTTTGAATCTTCAACTTTAATTACTTTCTCTTATGGCTAAGAGATTACTTGTCAACAAATTATACCATCTCCCCTCCTTCCTAAAGTTGGAATTTACTTTTACTTTATGCCTACATTTGCCCTAATAATTCCTAAAGTGGAAGTTCACTTTATTGTTTTGTGTAGGGTGTCTCTTGCCACAAACACAAATTCTAAAGCTTCTCTTTAATTTATCTTTTACTTGCATTTAGGAAAATTAAAAAACCTTGTAGGGACTTGTTGTCACATTCAGACTAAAGATGCAAAAGTGATTCCTTAGCATAGAAGGATAAGCTATTCAAACCACTTAGATTTTCAAATATCCTAAAGAATTATATAACTAATGATCATCTTTTCCCCTTCCTCGAGTCATAATTAAGATTAAATGATTAACTCGTACTCGATGTTAACATCAAATTATTATTAATTATAACATTATTAGTGACATAATTGACATGAGAATATATATTGTAATTGATTATAATTAAGCGATAGTTATAGTTTTATGTAAAAACACATATTATGTGTTTATTGAATTGGTGTAAATATCGAATATGAGTAAAAAAAAATCGAGTTGAATTGTTTTATTTTATTAGTTTGATATTTGAGGGGTCTTCATAGATTATTTTCAAACTCAAAAAGAAGGTTTTATTATCATAATATGTGAGTAATGAGCATGATTACTGTTTACACTTTGTGGTGATAATTGACTAAAACATATCTTCTGCTTTTAGACTGATTGAAAAAGTAACAACATTTTTCTTGTTAAAAATAAATAAATAAATAAGTACTCACTTTTTTAGACTACTCATTATCAAAGTGGAGAAAGTTCAAACGAGGCTTAAGGAGATAATATATGTTAAAGTCATTAATTAGATCGAACGTATTTTGTTTCAATCATATGTGCACATCAATTATTTTATTGTGTATCTTGTACATTCAGTTAGAAAATATATCGATAACTAACTATTACACATAATATATGTCACATTTTATTATCACATAAGTAGGATCTAAGCCTTGATTTTTCAATATTCATTTCAATTTCTTCATTGATCGCGAAATTAAATCATACACTTTGGTGGTTAATAAAGTGATTTAAGAATTATGAAGTTTCATATCTAAATTTCATCGAAAATAAAGTTTATTTTAGATAATCTATTCTCATATATTTGAACATTGATAAATAGAGTTAGCCGATATGTATGTTGATGGAATGACACAGTCCCATGCACCTTTTAATTTAAAATATTTATTAATTCCCACAGAATTTATGATTCAAATTTAAAATTTAAAATTTTGTTCTCTCTAACAGTAGAAGAATCCAAACACCTTTGAAGCTTCTTTTGTATGCTCTGTTTTTGTACTTCGTACTTCAAAAAGCTATCTCTATTTATACTTCTTCTCCATCAATCATTTCCATTAAAAAAAAACAAGCTTTTCAAAACAAAGCATCCTCATCCATGGCTAATTTACTTCACAATTCTTCCTTCTTCCTTCTTCTCTGCCTCTTGTATCTCGTACTCGTCGCGAGTAAGCTCTTTTACTCTTTAATTATGCATTCATATTGTTATAAATCAACCAAATTACATGTATTTGTCTATATTCATCGTGTTCAGTGTAATTTTTCGACGAAGGAGATTCAATTGAACAGCTCGTAAATCATTTTTTTGCTTTTTTCTTTCTAGTTTGTTTACTAATTATATGCTAATATTACAGAATCACAGTCATTTATCGGTATAAACTATGGCCAAGTTGCGGATAATCTACCGGCGCCGGAGGCAACAGCCAAGTTACTACAATCAACTTCAATTCAAAAAGTCCGATTATACGGATCCGACCCGGCAATTATCAAAGCTTTAGCAAATACCGGTATCGGAATCATGATCGGAGTAGCCAACGGTGATATTCCGCCGATGGCATCAGACCCGAACTTTGCTAAAGGATGGCTAAGTTCAAATGTGCTTCCATTTTATCCGGCGAGTGAAATTATTGTAATCAACGTCGGAAATGAGGTTATGTCTTCAAATGACCAGAATCTGATGACGAATTTGTTGCCGGCGATGCAAAATTTACAAAAAGCCCTAAATGATGTTTCAATTGGAGGGAAAATTAAGGTCTCTACGGTTCATTCTATGGCGGTTATGAAGCAATCGGATCCTCCGTCTTCTGGAAGTTTCGACCCGAATATTGGGGATTTGTTGAAAGGATTGTTGGAATTCAATAAAGCTACTGGTTCTCCTTTTGCCATTAATCCTTATCCGTTTTTCGCTTATCAGAGTGATCCTAGACCTGATACTTTAGCTTTTTGCTTGTTTCAACCTAATGCTGGTCGAGTTGATGCTGGCACCAAGATTAAGTACACCAACATGTTCGATGCTCAGGTAAAGAAACTTTATACTATGCAATTTAACTGATTATTTGCAAGTTATTATGCGATTTTCAGGTTACTATATCAGGCTTGATATGCTCTGTATATCTGTGTGCGTTCCCCTCCCTAGACCGTGCTGGTGGGATTACACTGAGTATGTTATTGTTGTTGTTGTATATCTGTCTTGATATGTTTACTTGTTGTACGTCAACATAACATAGACCACATATGCAACACTATAAAGATTGAATTTTTTCCAAAAGATAACCGAGATAAACATGCACGTTTTTCTTATAAGAGAGACTTACGAGTGCTTGGAATTGATGTGAACTTTGATAAGAATAATACATAATGAACGAAAATGATGTATATAAATGATACCAACTAGTGTATCCTGAAAAGTTCACTTCTTGTTGTGTTACACTTAAATTAGATTGGTTATTTTATAGAAGTACTCTCTTTAGTTTGGTTAGTAACTTGTTAATGTAATTGTGTGTTTGACTTAGATAACACGGTTTTAGAGAACTTATATCCTCTTAGATGTAATTTGTAGAGTAGAATGCATACAAATCATTCATATAACTAGTTTAGGATTGAAAATAGTTGATTAATTGATTGACTGACTGCCTATCCTCTTAGATCTAATTTGTAGTAAAATTTACATGATGTTTGAAAATAGAAAGTTTACTTTCAATGAATGAATGGATGAGTTGCTAAGATGAGCTCAAAGTTTTAGAATTTGAGTCATGTCATTCATCTTTACATGTTGAGGGTATTTCGTAGGTGTTTTTGAAATTGAATAACCTAATTAAGTTGGATGTATGCAGGTGGATGCAATAAGAGCAGCGCTTAACGCTATGGGATTCAAGGAAGTAGAGATTGTGATTGCGGAAACAGGGTGGCCTTATAAGGGAGACAGCAATGAAGTTGGTCCAAGTATTGAGAATGCAAAGGCTTACAATGGCAATTTGATTGCTCACTTGAGGTCAATGGTTGGTACCCCTTTGATGCCTGGCAAATCAGTAGATACCTATCTCTTTGCCATGTATGATGAGGATCTCAAACCAGGACCAACTTCTGAGAGATCCTTCGGACTTTTCAAGCCTGATTTAACCATGAGTTATGATGTTGGACTTTCTAAAGCCAACAACCAGGTAAGAGAATCACTACAAGAACTCAATTATCTTGTTATTCAATATGCTTGTAAAATATGCATTGCACTGGTCTGTAGTAAGTGTGAAGTTAAAGGTGGACAAGGTAGACCTATAATTACATGAAATGTAATTGTCTAGAAAGACGTATCGTGGAATTTATACAGACGGCTACTCTTTATAAGCCATGCCAATTAGTTGTGATTAAGTTTCATGTTAGTATGTTTATTCCAGGTCCAATGTTTTCTAGGAGTCTCTTAGTCATCATGTCAATAGAAGATATAAAGAACTCCTAGTAATTTTATTTTATATTATATAATATTGGACTGAGATGAGCTATATAGAGTGACCTTGATAGTGAAGATTTATGTAGCTACCTTGTCTTCAATAGACGCGTAACTGTTATAATTTCTTGTAATTTTGTGATTACTAAGGTCTGAGATGAGTTTTTTGTTTTTTCGAAGGTTCCAACACCAAAAACTCCGGTGTCTCCCTCACCAAATGCATCCCCAAAAGCTCCAGTGACTCTCTCACCAAATCCAGCACCAAAAGCTCCGGTGACTCCCACATTGGTTCCAACGCCAAACACCACGGTGACTCCCCTGTCACCAAAGACAGAGAAAAGTGTTAAAGCAGGTGTATCAGATTCTCAATCGCAAGCAAATATCAACGTGGGGATGCTTGTTTTGAGCCAAATACTGTGGTACCCCATGCTGCATATGCGATAAATCTCTTTACCAAATTCAGTAAAGAATCGTTTGAACTGACAGCATCCCTCTCATCAACAAATCCTAGTAAGTTGCTGATCAGTTTTGTCTTCTGTCGGGAAATCTTAGTAGCTCAGTTGGTTGGTTACATGCAACTTTCACTTTGTTGGTGAGAGTTCGATTCCCCCCACCTTGTAATATCCTCCCTCGTCTGCCCTTCCCGTACCTCAGTTATCCAAGAGAGAATTAAGTACTTGAGAGCAGAGGCAATTTGTAATATCAGGTAGGATAGCTTTTGTGGAAATGTTTTCCTCTTGTTCTTGTTATTTGTGAAGTGGATGGTGTATATTTTGCATGAATAAATTGATCACGCAAAATACAGATTCTATTACATGTTAAAGGAATTTATAATTTGATTCCTTACCTATATGTCAAAGAAATTGTGATGTTTTGGTTGCTCTTAGGGGTGTTTGGATTGGCTTCTTTTAAATGACTTATAAGTTAAAAGTCAAAAGTCATAAAATAGGGAATCTCAACTTCTGATTTTAAAAAGAAAAAGTACTTTCAAGCTGTTTTTATATTATCCAAACACTTTCAAAACAAAAAAATACTCAAAAGTCAAAAGTCACTAAAAATAAGTCAATTCAAACACCCCTTAATATCACCAACAATAAGTCACCATCATCCTTCCTTGGCTTTAGGATGTCTAGGCGCAAACACTTGAGTTTGAGGCAATGGTCTATGAGAAACAGATTCTATGGCTCCATAAACACCATTAGGGTGGGCTTGTGTCATTCGGATTGGATATGCAATTTATGATTTGGATTTTTGGTTTACGGATCGAAGAAATTACAATTCAATTCTCATCCAACTAACTTCGGACTGAATTGAATTTTTTAAGATCGGTTTGGATATTTCAAAATTTTGGTTTTGACCTTTAAGCAAGTCATAACAATTAGCAAATTCACCTGATAATTTGCTACTTTAAATTTATAATTTTCTACGGCTAACAAGGATTTAGCCCATCCTGCCGCTCATGTAATTTCATATTGAACTTAATAGTATAATGGATTTTATAATTTGCGTGTGACCTTTATATTTTAACAGTAAGTGCTCTGTGAATCAATTTTAGCGTACAAATAAAGCTAGACATCAATTATTATCAACAAGTTCCGTTATCGTCCAGCGGTTAGGATATCTGGCTTTCACCCAGGAGACCCGGGTTCGATTCCCGGTAACGGAATTTATTTTTTATATATATATATAGTTTTCATTCTTTTTCCTGTTTTAAAAAATAAGTTTTCACGTGAAAATAATATTTTTGATATTGAAACTATACACAAATTTATTCCTGCCTTATAAGATAGAAAAAGTATTTTTGAAAGATTTCAATTTCTTTAATAATGTAGTATTATTTAAACTCAAAAAAGAAAAAAGAGACTTCTTGAAATAAACAAGATCTTCCTCCGAGGAGACAATATACTTAAATGATCTTGACCCCCAACTACCCAAAACAGAAAAAAAAATATATCTCCTAAGGCAGACATCTATTCTGATTATTATTTTTTTATATGCTGGTAGCTTTGCTTTCAATTTATATATATATATATATATATTTACCGACACCCCAAACAATAAAGGTAAAGTGGTTCCCCTGATTTTTTTGGGGTGCATGGGTGGACACTTAATGGGATCACTTGAGTTCAATTCTCACTTTAGCATTTTCTAAAGGAAAAGACATCAAATTCCCCTTGAATTTGACACGAAAACTTACTTTAGTACTTAAACTACACGGGTGTTTAAACTCCCGTGTAGTTTAAGTACTAAAGTAAGTTATCCAACCAAGTTCAGGGTTTTTTTTAATGTATTTTCTCTTTTCTAAAATTTTATTTGACACTTTAGTAGTTAAGAGTCCATTTTTATTTCTATTTTGGTTGTTTTTTCCTTCTTTTTTAAAAAAAAGAGAGTTATACCGAAAACTTTCTAGTCTAGTGAGTAAAATGATGTAGACATGTCAATTGAAGAAAAACAAATTAACATGTCTATATTAAAAATATGTCTGTTAATTGAAGAAAAACAAAATTAACATGTCTATATTAAAAATATGTCTTTGTTATTTGAAGAAAACAGATTAACATGTCTATATTAAAGATAGTGGTACCCCTATACTATTAATTTTTGTGTACGTCTCTGTTTAGACTACACTTATAAAATTATACGAAATATGTTAGTGTTATTATTGTACGTGTGAAATAGATTTTGTGCATTAGAAGTAAGATATGTATGAGATCAAATTAAAGTCAAATCTAATATTCAAGAACAATCAAAAGAAAGCCACAAGCTAAGCTTTCTTTTTCATTTTTCAAACTTTAAAACTTTGAATCAAATATAATTAATAAATGCAAGAGATTATTATTTAACATGTCAAAGTCAATCTATAGGCTAATGACATATGGATTTTTTTGTTCATCTTCTTTGCAACTTCTAAAGATATTAACATATCAATATGAGCTATTTTGGAGATGAATTTCCTCCTCCTCTTTCTTTGATTGCAATTTTCGCGATTATCATCGTGTACATGATGATTTGTTACCTCGTTCTTGATCTAATCGATCAACAACAAGACGATCCCAACGATGATATAGATGTTGTTCGTGACTCGGGTTTATCTCTTGAAGAGTTGCAAGAAATCAATTGTTTCTACCTCAAAGGACAAGTGAATTACTCAATATGTGCTATTTGTTTGGATGGTTTTGTTGATGCAGAATTGTGCAGAAGTTTTCCAGCTTGTAACCATATGTTTCATGCTCAATGTATTGATCCTTGGTTAGCCAAAAAACCTACTTGTCCAACTTGTCGAACTCCTTTTAGACCACGATTTTCATTCTTAAAGTAAGAAACTAATCTAGTGATATCAGTGACAATGAGAATCTTTCTTGTCTCCTTTTGTCCCCTTCCCCAATTCTTTTTTAAGAAAAAAAAAATACTATACTTCTACGTGTAGCATTAATATTCATACGATAAATTCATAAATATTTCAGCCTAATATCAATAATGTAAACGAAGAGGACAAAATTTACAATTATTTTGTAGAGGCAACAGATTCAAATATAGGCCATTTTGATTTTTCAACATATGTAGACATAGAATATGTTTCAAATTCGCATTTAGTGTGTGAATTAAACAATAAATACGAGGTTGTAATTCTTGTTTCAATGTACGTGAGTGAATATACATTGATCAAGTGTGAACATTCACGCATTTGTCATTGATGTTACTCAACAATCAACAACCCTAAGGTATGGCATGGGGCTCAATAATATTTTTATTAGTATCATTTTCTTACTCCTATTTATTACAAGAGCATGGAGTTCAATGATTATCTATGTCATGTAAATCTTTTTTCAAAAAACCCTATCTATCCAAATGAGTCCCTCTGCTGCTGAACTCCTATCCCCTCTTTTTTTGGTTGCTATTATCGCGATTATCGTGGTACATATGGTAGTTTGTTACCTTGTTCTTGATATGATTGATCAACAAGTAGATTCCAACGATGAGATATCTCGAATGGATGCTTATGACTCAGGATTATCAGTCAAAGAGTTGCAAGGAATCAGTTGCTTCTACCTCGAAGGACAAGCTAATTCATCGATGTGTGTCATTTGCTTGGATAGTCTATGTGAAGCAGAATTGTGCAGAAGTTTTCCACCTTGTAACCATGTGTTCCATGCTCAATGTCTTGATCCTTGGTTAGCCAAAAAAACAACTTGTCCAACTTGTCGAACGCCTTTAAGACCATAATTTTCACTCTCATCAGAGTAAGAAATTAACTGTACCTTCAACATTCATATACTGTTTACTTGTATTATGTCTACTCATAAGTTCATAGTATTCCCCAGCTTTTGTCACTACTAAAATGACTTGTTACATGATGTAAATGAAAGATATACATTATTTTTCGCCTTTTTGATTCTTATAGTCAATGATGACACATGAACAGATGAAATGTATAGTTACTGGGATTAGCTAGGCCGGGGAAGGCATAAAGGTGTTTGCAACGACAACTATTACTACAACATTCAACAGCATGAACATAGGCACATTCAGAATGTAGAGTCGGATCCCTTGATATGTATACATAATTCGAGCTGAAAGCAATGGAATCCACAGAAACTCGACCTACATTTGATTAAAAGACACAAACACATTTGGTCCGGAGGCATAAAGGTGCTTCCAACGACAACTATTACAACAGTCAACAGTATGAAGAGAGGCAGAGGCAAATACAGAATGTTGAGTCAGAGGATTCGAACATCAATGTGATCCTTGTATATGCATACATTTTTATTTCTATTTTTTGGCAATATGTATACATAGTTCGAGCCCAAATCAATTAGTTCCATTGAACCCAAAGAACTCGTTCTAGATCAGCCTCGGAGAATGAAAGTTGAACAATAAACATAACAACTGCATAACATACACAGACATAAAGCTGCTCCAGCAAATTCAAAAGCCACATTATAATTATTGATAAACCTCAACAATCTCAGGTATAGCATGGAGCTCAATGACTAGCTGTGCTATGTTATCGCCAACTTTCACCTCGAAATCAACATCAGAATGGTTGAACAGTATCACGAAAACGGGATTTTTGTCTAAATCAACCACTCCACCTCCAACATCAATGGAATGATGCCAAGACAAACTTGATCTTGCAGCTACACATATGAAACAAAAGCAGAACCTTTAAAGACAGGTTATGTCATTGTAAAACAAAAATGAATACATTCAGATAAGAATGTTGCAGCATACCGACACGACCATAGGTTCCTGGAGGTAAGTCTATGCTTAAGTCAGTGTCAATTTTTGCCTTGCCTCGAGCTGGAACCATAACGTCCCTTGCACTACGAACAAATTAACAATCATGAAAAGAAACAATAGTTGCTCAAAGATTTGAATCTATTATTTGTACTTATTTAGCGAGTTTTTAACACATATACAAGGTCTAAGCCAAAACTACTGAGCTCATGCTCGACTGAAGCCCTATCTTTTCTACTAGATCCGCGTTTGTTATCAAACAGTTCTGCTACAGTTTGAGACCATAAAAATCTTATCCATGATAGCAATCACTGTGCCTGATAATACTTTTAGCAGTGTCCAAACTTAACATATTTATATATAAAAGGGCATATAAAGCCATTTTCTTATCTGTTTTTCTGTCAAGAGTAGAAAATGTACAGTTACTTCTATCAGTTGCTGAAGAAAGAAAAAAACATAATAAATCTCTCCCCATGTTCCCTGGACCGCGTTGCGGATCAGGGGAAGGCAAGAGTTAGCCTCAGTACTTCCCATCAATCACGATATTCATCTAACTAGCACTGATAGAGACTCTTTTATGTATCGGAATTAGGCATCCATCTTGTCAATAATCTATTCGTGTTCGATTCTACTCTATAAATAATGAATAGTAATAAACACCAGGTTAAACAGGGATAACAAACCATTTCCTTTTCATTATCAATATAGAATCTCCTAGAATCGTATTGGTAAAATACTTATCCGCACCTGATGTTTACCCCTTATCCGATTTGCTTCAGCAATAATCCATTTGTTGGTCACACGTAAAGTTCACCAAAATTAGCAATTTAAAATGCAGTTGCCGTAACCAACATAATTTGTTAGACAATTAAACTCCAACACTTTTGACCATTTACCAAAACCAACTCTCAAGCAAAATACTTTACCAATATTAGACACAACTTAGGACAAAAACATTTTATTTATCATTATCAAGACATTTTTTTGGTTTATGTGTCCGGTGTCCACATTGGAGCTCAAAGGAGGAATCTAGATTGTAGCGCCCATTTGGGTGGTGCTCACAACAAGATTTTCTCTATATACAAGATTTAAACTCAAGACTTCTAATTAAGGGTGAAACAGTCTCAGTACTGCACCATAACTCATGTTGGTATCATTAAAACATCAGCATACGCAAGACCCTTGTGGTCCGATCCTTTTGTGGACCCCACACATAGCGGGAGCTTAGTGTACCAGAACGATTTTGCTATTATTAGATCAACAGTTATAGTCAAGAAACTAAATACTACTAATTTGTACCTGAAAAGATCATAAGCTGCAGAATGAGGAAACTTTCTTTTGGGCAAAGTGGCCTTTTCTGATAATCTTCTCACATTCAAGAATGGTATATAACTCTTTATGACTTCACAAATATCAACTGATCCATTTTGGACTGCAAAATTTGTCAACTTTTTTTCCTCTGCCATAATCAGTAAATTAGATTACAAAACAAGAAAATTGTTTACAATTTGAATTTGCAACTATGAGTGAAGACTAATGTACAGATCAATGCTCAATTTAAACTAATCTCTGTTTAATTTTTAATTATTATTCTAACAACTCTGTGTCCAGCTAGCGGATTCTAATTTATGGAAAAGTTAAAAAATAAAATAAAAAATGACTCCTTTCATAGTAACGTCAACGGTTTTTGGATGATTATGTATGATTACTGTGTTAGTTGAATGATTGTCTTTTGGGCAAATTATTTGTATATTATACAGACAAATATTATAGGAGCTGAGTACGGAGATAGGAGGATAAGGATGTTGGGATGGGGCAAAGATCGGTGTATTGAAGGGTGGAGAGTACACAATCAAAATTATATGACACGTAAAGTTGATTCACTCGGTCAAGTTAACATACTATGTGTCGATCCACCTAGGCTAAAATTTGGGGCGTGACACCTGGCCCAAGTGGAAATGTCAAATGTGCTTGTAGAGCTTGTTTTCTCTGCGTTTATTAGAGAAGTCATTTTCCTCATTTTTAAGGAACTTGTTTTGTTAAGAAAGATATTTTTCAAAAGTTTTGATCAATTTTACATGAAAAATACTTTTTAATGGTAAGGTGAAACATGATTTTTTAATTTTTCTAATCACAATTAATAAATTTTTAATACAAATATAAAATTTAAACTAAAATTATTAAATTTTGTTAAACCCATACTTACACTAGTGACTCTCCCCCAGACTATTTGGATCATATATACTCTCTAGTATAAGTATCAGTACTCGTATTGATAAAAAAATAAATTAAATATCTAATAAAATAGTTAAATACGAGTAAATTAGATTAAAAAATACACCATCAAAGAATTAACGGGAGAAAAAAAGTAGTACTACTAGGATAAACCTTGAGGTAGCTAGCACAAGGTATTTTACTATTTTATATATATTTTTTAAAATGCCCCCCCACCCCCCCCAAAAAAAAAAGGAAAAATCAAACGGCTACTTATTATGTAATTTTTTTTTATTTCGTTCGATGCCCGATATTCAATATTCAATATTCTATATTCACTTTGAATTAATCCGACTAATTCGGTAAAAGAATCCAATTTAGGAATAAAGTGCTTCCGATCAATCAAATAATATAAATAAAGACATAAGAAATAAATCTTTTACAAAGCATCTACCATACTCTTTTATAGAATATATATATATAGTTACGTGTCACAAAGAAATTGCCTTTGGGAAAAGAAATTCGTGTGATATAATATTATTTTCTTTTAGAATATTATAAAAGCATAACATATTACAATATATTTGTAGAAAAAAATAAGTTTAAAATCCATGTAATATGCATTATGATTAAGGATGCGAGTGGCATCATCATAATTCTTTCTTATCAATACAAAAGTCCTTTGTGAAACCATTTTTAAAAATTGCTTATGTCCTTCCAACAACTATTTTGGATTATATTGAAGGAGAAAAGATTAAGGCATATATTAACTCATCTTCTATGGACATGTAGGATCCATTTCAAAGAAAAAATAATGGGCTTTGAGGATGCACCATTGCTAGCATATCTTTTTTCAATTATGTAAGTCTAAACATATTGAAGTTTGACCTTATCAGCTTTGAATTTGATATTCTTATCATATAGTTCTTTTTTTTAAACATAAATTTAAAAATGAATTGCTCGTTAATGTTGAGTATATTTGAAGCTAAACTAAATGTCAGTGATGCAAACCCTATTTGTGTTGTTAGCATCCCTCAAATTTCAAGAGTTCATACAAAGGTTGAGTCCAACAAACTTGTCTTCATCAAAGTAAACGACAAATCAAATATATGGAATCTTTAGCTCGAACAAATGAGATTTCTTGACATTTTATTAAAATTTAAGGGATCAATATCATGTATTTTTAAAAAACATGTTTTTAAGAGTCTGATGTCAAATTGAAATACTAAGTATTTGCCAACAAGAGTCATTAGAAGTTCACTTTGGTTTGGTTCTACTTTTCTCAAACATAGGATTTACCTAGTGTAATATACCTCTTATATGATTTGCAATTTTACCTAATACCTATTCAAATAATAGTAGCTACCTATTCTCTTGTCATCCACAAAAAAATTGTATTTTTAATTTTTTCATCTCAATTTATATTATAATATTTAATTAAACTTATATTATTTTTATTTATAATAAATAGTATCAAATGCTTATAACAATTCATATATTAGTCCTTCTCTCAATTAAAAGGGAAGGTACCCCTAGGTGCGCAGCCTCTTCTTAAAAGTAAAAAATATCAAATAAATAAAATAGTAAAATAGCATAAATGTTTCAACCTTTTTTTTTAATTTTGGGAGGTGAAAAAAAAAGATAAAAGACAAATAAAAAATAATAATAGGAGTAGGATGTGGCTAACTTGCGCCGAAGGTTGACACGTCATTAAACGTAACCCAAGTTTTCGATTAGCCTCTACCCTTTTGCCCTATATTCACCCCGCCTAAGCTTCTTCTCCCCTTCTTCCCTCCTCTCTCACAAAGCAGCATAAATTAGGGTTTTCTTTGAGCGCTTCTTCGCTTTTTCTCCTTCCGATCATCAGCCATGGGTGACAAAAGTCAATTTGATTCTCGCCTTAATCAGATCTCCAAAGGTTAAATTTTTACTTTTTTCGCACTTTTTCAGCTTCGAAATTCTTCAATAGATGCATTTTCCCCTTTTGTTTGTCTTATCGTAACGAGATGAATGTATGTTTTCGTTGTGAAAATGAAAGATTGTAGCTTTATGTGTGTTCTACTGTTGCCGCCACTGTGGGTTTAGGGTTTCTATGTGGTTGATTGAGCTTCGACCTGCTGAAGACAGTGTTCGGGAGCATAAAAAATGATGATGTTCGAGTTTCGTGACTGTATAGAGTATCATTCGCTTATAAAGTTGTTATTTTTCTGTATGAATTGATAAATAATGCTATAGGAGATTTTTTTGCTACCAATGCTTTTTTACTCAAAAAAGTAGACTTTGCAGTTGGAATGTTCATGTTTGAGTTTTTTTTTACTATATAAAACATCACTCGGTTATAAAGTTGTGATTTTGTTGTACGTTTGATGAATAATACTTCAAGGAGATTCTTTGTGTGTGCGCTTTGTTTTTCCTATCAATACTTCTATACAAGAAATTGACTTTGTAGTAGTTAATACTGATGTTTTGTGTTTTCTTACTATAGAAAATATCAGTTGGTTATAAAGATGTGATTTTTTTTGTATGTTTGATGAATAATACTTTAGGGAGATTTTTGGTGTGTCTGCTTTTTTTCCTATCAATACTTTTATACTCGTAGAAATTGATTTTGCAGTAGGAATGTTGATGTTTGAGTTTTCTTTTTATAGGAAATATCATTTGGTAAGGAAGTTGTGATTTTTTTGTATGTTTGATAAGTAATATACTATAGGGAGATCTTTTTTTGTGTGTCTGTTTTGTTCATATAAGTATACTTTATGTTTGATGAATAATACAATAGGGAGATTTTTTTGTGTGTCTGTTTTGTTCCTATCAATACTTTTATACACAAAGAAATTGACTTTGAAGTATGAATGCAGTTGTTTGAGTTTTCTTATTAAAGAAAATATCACTCGGTTAATTTTTCGTATGTTTGATGAATAATACTATAGGGAGATTTTTTTGTGCGTCTGTTTTGTTCCCATCAATACTTTTGTACTCAAAGAAATTGACTCTGTAGTTGGAATGCTGATGTTTTGAGTTTTCTTACTTAGAAAATGTCACTCGATTATGAACATGTGCTTTTTTTTTGTATGTTTGATGAATAATACTTTAGGGAGGTTTTTTTGTGTGCTTTTTTTTCCCTTTCCTATCAACACTTTTATACTCAAAGAAATTGACTTTGCAGTAGGAACGCTGATGTTTGAGTTTTCTTACTATAGAAAGTATCACTTGGTTATAAAGTTGTGATTTTTTATATGTCTGATCAATAATATTACTTGGAGATTTTTTGTGTGTTTGTATTTTTCCTTCAGCTTGGTGCCTACCATTACTTTTATCCTTGAAGAAATTGACTTTGTGGTGGTAGCTGGTAATGTTTCTTAACAATTGACTAGTCTCGTGTTTGAGTGTTTTAATGATGTTAGAAGTTTTGGTGAGTTGCTTTGTATTGTCCAGTCTTAGGACCAAGCGTAGCCTTCGGAACTTGGGATACTGGGCCTGCTTGTTTATCCTTCTATATTTAAATACCAGGTTTAGTTTGCATTGCGCGAGGCTCAAACCCGTAACATAAGTCATAGATCCCTCAACCTTTAAAATTAAACCAAATCATGAAGGCAAACACACCTAAGAACAATGCACATGAAAACAAGCACACCCCTCTGTCTTTTATCACCTTTGATCCTCTTATTGCCTCACCTAAGAACAATGCACATGAAAATAGACATTGAACATTGTGGAATCATCTCAGAGGACTTGCTCATCTTGTTCTACATGTGTGATACTTTAAACTTTTGTTGAAAGTGATGATTCTAATCTTGTCCAATCTTGTGTCACCATATAGCCATCTTAACATATGTATTCATACAATTATATATCTTACTGGTATTATATCCTTAGACACTCAATAGTCACTTCCAATATACCATTCCTGGTCTGGAAACCATTTTGCATCCAGTGTTGTTAAAGGCCTCCTCAAAGCACATTTAAGCCCTGAAACTCTGTAATTCCAACTTGTGTGCTTTTCCTCACTTAGTTGGTGCTTTAGTGCAGGCATCAAGGGGCTAATTCTCGGGCACATCTTCACCAAGCTCAATCTTTAAAAGCACAATACTAGACAGTAATATATATATATATATATACACACACACACACATACATGATACTTCTCTTTGCTGAAATCCACTCATTATTTGCACTTTGCTCTTGAAATCCAATATATTTTGGTGTTTTTTGCTTTTGACCACTTGCTTGCCTTTCATGGTACCTGTTAATTGGCCAATTTAGTGGGTCAAAACTTCAAATTTTTTGTTCTCAAAGGATAACTTAATGAAGTATGTGAGCAACTAACTACTTAATAATGATAGACCTCAGCATTGCTTACAATCATGTTAGACAAAGCTTCATGTCTTTTGCTAGTATTAGTGCTGATGGTTTGATTTGGAGATGAAAACTGGGGAAATGAGTTTAGGCATGATTAATTGGCCTTAGTCCTTACCATGAAGGAGAAAAGAGCATGTGATTTAGAATTAAGTGAAGCAGAAATATCTAAGAACAAGCATATTTACATGCTGAAATAAGCATTTGAAGCCCTTGATTTCAGATGTTATCTAGGAGTATCTTTTTGTAGTTATGAGAGATAAGAAGTGACTATTACTGCATGTAAGCCTGTGTTGCTGAAAGGCAAATTTAATTCATATAAATCTTCTGATTTTTTTGGCGAGTTTTCATTGAGCGCTACTTAAATTGAAGGTGGGATCTGATTTCTTGAATGTATCGTTATGTTTATCTGTTTTACATGCCTTTGATCAGTTACAAGCCTTCCAAATTCCTTGCTCCTGTAAATAATTTTGATGCAGACCCTTGGTATTTCTATGAATGGAAGAGGTTTCATATAATAACTTAAAGGGATTATATGGAACCTCTTATTTTGCTTATTAACATAATCCAGTAAGCAGTAGGCTTTATTTTCTTACCTTGTCAAAAGGGTGTTTTGATTCCAATTTGTATTTGTATTTGTCGTAGTGCAAGATTATGTCTTTATAGATAAGTTATTTTTGATACATGTAGATGTGCAAGGACCCAACGATTCCATTCCGCTTTCACCGCAGTGGCTCCTGCCAAAACCAGGGGAAAGTAAGGCTGGGATAGTTACCGGGGTACGTTCATTATTGCTTTGGATTTCCTTGTTTAAACCCTGTACCGTTCACACTTTTGAGAAACATTTTGGTGTTGGGTTTGAAGCAGTTGAGGTTTTCTGCTTAAATTGTGTAGCGGTTCTTATTAAACTGTTAATTCATAAACTTGCCTGATGTTTTTTTCATCTATTGGTGTTTAAATGCAGGACAACCATCTCAACATACATCCGGGGTATGGTATTCGTTCAGAGTTAGCGAAATTCCCTGGGATGGGTGATGATATGCATGATAATCAAAAGAAGAAAGATGTTTTTAGGCCATCTGTGCTCGATATGGAATCAAGTCGACGGGATCGCTGGCGTGATGAAGAAAGGGACACCAATTCTGCTGTTCGAAGGGACCGCTGGAGGGAGGGAGATAAGGAGATTGGTGATGGCCGCAAGGTGGAGCGCTGGTCGGACTCCTCTGGCAGACATCATGGAGAAGCACGACGTGTTCCAGGTGAAAGATGGACTGATTCTGGAAATAGGGAAAACAATCACGATCAGCGTCGAGAGAGCAAATGGAACACGCGCTGGGGACCTGATGAGAAGGAAGCAGATGCTGTCCGTGAGAAATGGAGCAACTCTAGCAAAGATGCTGAAATGCATCTTGAGAAGGAGTCTCCAGGTCTTGCCTATCATGGAAAGGATGAGAGAGAGGGTGACCACTATCGGCCATGGAGATCTACATCTCACGGCAGGGGAAGGTCAGAACCTACTCATCAGGCTTTTACACCAAACAAGCAGGTTCCTACATTTTCTCATGGCCGGGGACGTGAAGATGGTGCTACCGCTACTTTTTCTCTAGGTAGGGGTCGTGCTCTCTCTGGAGGGAGCCCCATGATAAAGGGCTCTCCTCATGTGCAGTCATTCGGGGCATTCTCAGAGAAAGCTGAAAGTGTTTCCTCTCCTATACAATACAGTCGGATAAAAATGCTTGATGTGTATAGAGTTACAGACATGCAGTCCTGTAGCAACTTTTCGGATGTGATTGTGCAAGTTCCTTCACTTACACAAGATGAACCTCTGGAACCTCTTGCATTATGTGCACCCAGTCCGGAGGAATTGGTAATTTTCAGAGAGACTTGAAACTGATATTACTTAGTTGAATTGGATTTTGATCTGATGTTAATTAGTTTAAATGAAGTAACTGCTCAAGTTTATGTATAGGCTATCTTGAAGGGAATTGATAAGGGGGATGTTCTGAGTAGTGGAGCTCCGCAGATTACTAAAGATGGAGCGTTAGGTCGAAACTCAACTGAATATACTCAGCCAAGGCGCGGCAAACTAGGTACTTCTAATTCTTAGATCAGTTAGGGGATTTCTGAATCTCGATTAATTGAGCTCTCAAATTAGTATGTTTTGTGCTATGGTTTTGATTGCCATCATTTCTTCAAATGTACAGGTAGCAGAGAAGATTTATCATTTGATGATTCAAGAGAAGAAAGTACTGACAATGCAAAAGGTGACTATGAATCACCCAGAGGGCTTTTTCTTCGGAAAGTTACATTTTTATGGGTCCAGTTCTAAATCTGAGACTAGAGTTTAGAGAGATTTTCTGATCCCAAATTAGGTGCTGTATGTATATGTGTGGATATCTATCTCTTGATGTACTGTGCAGTTCATCAGGATGCAGTAACAAAAACAAATCTATAATCTTATTAAGATTTGGAGTCCTGTTAAAATTTCGAGATCTAAATACTTAAAGCTAGTCTGTTGGTTATACATATCTTTCAATAAGCAGAGTTGTCTTCTGAGAGAGTTGCTTTTGAATTATGGTGGTACTTGTTAAGAGATCTATCAATTATGCTTCTTTTTTATCTGTAATTGGGTTTCAATAGATTGTTTTAACTTATTATTTTTAATGTTCAGTTTCAGTAGAAGACAGTATTCCTCATAGAGAACGGGAGTCTGTCAATAGAGATCCAAGCACACCAGGACACTCACCTGTTCCCCATGGTGGCGGCTTATGGCGATCATCTTCAATTGGTGCACGTTCACATCTGGCGGCTAATGATGCTAGAGAAATGCCAACTGATGTCAGGTCAAGAACATCTGACATTGGATGGCTTCAGAACCAGAAGGACAAGAATACTGAGCGGGAAAGAGATCTTGCAGATCCTTCTTACCCCAAAAATGAAGGATCTAAATGGCAGTTTGGAGATGATCCTATTCTCAAAAGGCAATTATCTGCTGCCATGGACAAAGAGTTGGAGATGAGGAAAATTTCACAATCATCTCCGGAGGACCTGGTTCTATATTACAAAGATCCACAAGGCTCAATTCAAGGTCCTTTCTCAGGTAGTGATATTATTGGATGGTTTGAGGCTGGATATTTTGGCATAGATTTGCTAGTTCGATTAGCTACTGCACCGCATGATTCACCATTTTATCTGCTGGGGGATGTTATGCCCCACTTGCGTGCTAAGGCTCGGCCACCTCCTGGATTTGGAGCACCAAAGCCAAATGCAGATGCTCCAGGGGGGTTGAACGTGAGCAGCTTCACAAAACTTCATGCAGGTTCAAGTGAGATTGATATGGTAAAGAGTGAAATGAATTACAAGCATGGCTCAACAACAGAGGCTGAAAATAGATTCTTGGAGTCACTGATGGCTGGCAAAGTAGGCCATGCACCGCTTGACAAGTTTGCTCAGTCTGAAGGTTGGTTTGAATTTATTTTTTGAGTTGTATTCGTCTGAATTTTGCATTATTGTTGTCTATGCTCATATTTTTGTATCAATAACTGAAGCTTCAAAAATTGGAAAGACGTGCATTGATATTTAACTGATGATTGGTGTTTGCTTTTCTTGCTCAGCAGGCATTCCAGCTTATGGTGCAAATAGTATTGGTGCTGTTCCTCCTATGGTAGCCGAAAGTGGAGATAATCTGTATCTCTTGGCTAAGCAGATTGCTCTTGAGAGACAGAAATCTCTACCAAAGCCCTATCCTCTTTGGCCCGGGAGAGATGCACCATCTGTTGTTCCAAATGCGGATATTGTTCAAGATCCTTTGCCTCATTCTCAACGGCCTTCAATGGCTGAAAATATTCGCCAGCAGCCCCATAATCAGAATGTTGATTTGATGTCTCTACTTCAGGGCATACCAGACAGATCAGCTGGTATTAGTAGCGGTCTTAGTGGTTGGTCTAATTTCTCCGTCCAAGGGGGATTAGAACCGCTTCAGGAAAGGATGGAGATGCATCAAGGTCAGAGTATGCCCCCTCAATCTGCCTTTGGAATGCAACAACAGAGGCTACACCCACAGAATCCACCTATGACCAACTTACTGGGTGCCATGGATAATACATCCAGCATTTTGGCTACTGAAAAGCTACTTTCATCTGGAATTCAAGATCCACAGCTGTTAAATCTATTGCAGCAACAGTACTTGCTGCAGCTACAGTCTCAGGCAGCACAAGGACCACAACAATTGTCAGTGTTAGACAAGTTGTTGATGCTCAAGCAGCAGCAGCAGAAACAGGAGGAACAGCAACTAATATTGCGCCAGCAGCAGCAGTTGCTCTCTCAAGCTTTGTCTGATCAGCATCCTCATCAGCGATTTGGTGAACAACCTTATGGGAAGTTGCCGACTCCTGGCATATCTGCAGGAAATGCTTCTATGGATCCTACCCTTTTCCCGCCTTCACATAATTTGTTTTCAATGAATACACAAATACAACTTCCAGTTATGGAAGAAGCTCATGCTTCAAATTTCGTCTTGCCCTCGAGCATTTCTCAGGATGTCAGCCAAATAGGTAGCTCTGAGACCTCATCTGTGCACTTGCCACATCAAATGTTTGGAGATTTTTCCAGTCAGAGGAGTTGGGGTTTAGTGGAACAAATTGATGATGTTCAACCGAAGGTCCCAAGGATGGCAACAGCCATGATTGATCCATCATCACATTCAGAATTTACCAGCAAACATCACCTAGAGAAGGGCTCAGAAAACAATGAACCTCCAGCCACTGCTGAAATTGCCTCTCATTTTCCACATGTTGAACAATTAGAAAAGGCAGTTATACCACCACCACCAGCTGTTGATAATGACTTGCATCAGAAAAACAGAGTTGAATCACCACCAGCTGCAGCTCCCTCAGAACCACAGATTGAAGGAGATCTACGTGATGGACTTTCTGTCACTAAGGAACTGAAAAGTGTTGAAACCCGGGAAGTTAAAAAATCATCTGAAAAGAAGTCCAGGAAGCAGAAGTCTACTAAGGGACAAACTTCGGACTTGGTGAAGGGAGCTTATAAGTCACAGCCATCGAAGCCATTGCAATCTGATGCCCCGATTGCTTCTGATTCACAATCTGTTTTAGTTGACAAAGCTACAGCTGTAGGTCCAGCAAGAAGAGAGGGCAAACCTGAAGCAGCTATTGCTGATGTTATGAATGAATATCCTGGGCAAAACCCACCAGTTTCACAGTTCAACTCCCAAGTACAGTCTGGACAGCGAGCTTGGAAACCTGCTCCTGGTTTCAAGCCGAAGTCATTGTTGGAAATTCAAGAGGAAGAGCAGAGGAGAGCACATGCAGAAATAGCTACTACAGAGGTCGCCACATCTCTGAGCTCCTTGAGTGTGTCTACTCCATGGGCTGGTTTTGTTACTAATTCAGATCATAAATTAGTTAGAGATACTCAGCAAGATGCTGCCAGCACTGATTTGAATATGAATAATTCAGATGTTTCTCGCAACCAGAAGAGTAAGAAAAGTCAATTGCATGATGTACTGGCTGAGAACACTTTGGCCAAGTCAAGCGATAGAGAGAGAGAGAGAGATTTTCCTGATATTACATCTATTCAACCTTCTGTATCTGTCAACGATGATGACAACTTTATTGAAGCTAAAGAAACTAAAAAGAGCCGCAAAAGATCTGCAAAATCCAAGGGTGCAGGAGCGAAGGTCTCAGTGCCCACTGCTGCTTCCGAGGTGTCTATTGCATCAAGTCCTATTGACAAAGTCAAAAGCTCGCGTCAGGTACAACCTGACCAGGAAGTATTACCTGCTATACCATCTGGTCCTTCGCTAGGAGATTTTGTTGTTTGGAAGGGCGAGTCTGCAAGTTCTTCTCCTATTCCTGTTCCAGCATGGTCCACTGACGCTGGGAAACCCTCAAAACCCACATCCTTACGGGACATCCTAAAGGAACAAGAAAAGAAGGTTTCTTCTGGACAGCAGCATATATCAGTGCCAACACAGAAATCTGTGCCAAATCCACCTGCCAGAGTAGGTGGTCCATCATGGTCTGCCACTGGTTCATCGCCCGCCAAGGCATCTCCTATTCAGATCAACTCACAAGCTGGCACTAATTCAAAAAATAAAGTGGAGGATGATTTGTTTTGGGGCCCAATAGATCATCCCAAGCAAGAGGCAAAGCAGTACGACCATTTCCTTCCTCTCAATTAGCTCTTCTCCCTTCTCTCTTTTTTTTTTTTTTTTTTTTTTTTTTTTTTTGAGAAATCCCTTCTCTTTGTTGGTTGTAATGCCTGCAGGTCTGAATATCCTCAGCTTGGAAGTCAAGGCAGTTGGGGAAGCAAGACCACACCAGTGAAAGGAAGCCCTGGCAGTTCATTGAGCAGGCAGAAGTCTGTTAGTGGTAAGCCTACAGAACGTTTACTATCCTCATCTCCTACATCAGCTCACTCGTCCCTGAAAGGGAAGAAGGATGCTTTAACAAAGCATTCAGGTAACCATATGTTCTTTTAAGAACTAATCAAGATCTAAAGTAAACAATGTTTCTTAGCGGAAAAAGAAAAAAAAAATTTAACACAGCTTTCTTCATTGTTTCAGAAGCAATGGATTTCAGAGAGTGGTGTGAGAATGAATGTGATAGGCTCATTGGTACTAGAGGTATTTTGTAGAACTGCTACTCATTTGATTTAAATATCACTCTTTTGGAATACATTATCATCCCATATATTTCGAACTGTGTCAGTAGTAGTGGAATTTCTTGAATCCTACACTTTATTCTCTCTTTGATATGACTCTTGAATCTTACACATAGAGCAACCTGAGAGTATCTACATAGAACTATACTGACAGTTTGTCTGATGTGTTCCCAAATTCTTTTTGTTCATTCAGATACTAGCTTTCTGGACTTCTGTTTCAAGCAATCCAAGTCAGAGGCTGAAATTCTTCTGATAGAGAATCTTGGCTCTTATGATCCTGATCATGAGTTCATTGACAAGTTCCTTAACTACAAAGACTTTTTGCCTGCGGATGTTTTTGACATGGCCTTCCAGGGTCGGAATGATCGTAAGGTCACTGGTGCAAGTGCCAAAGATGTGACTTCTAACAGTGTTGGCTTTGACCAGGGTAACTCAAGTGTTCAGGATTGGGCCACAAAAGGAGGAAAGAAGAGGGGTAAGAAGGGGAAGAAGGTTAACCTTTCAGAGTTGGGCTTCAATGTGGTTAGTAACCGTATAATGATGGGAGAGATTCAGACTGTGGAAGATTAGGTAGGGTGAGGAATGGTACATACTTTGTGTTTGAGAAATGTTTGTAAATGCTTTAGGATTATCCAGCAACAGAAGCAGTACTATTTAATCTGCTCAAAGCAATTTTTGTGATACTATTTCTGACTTTAGGTCTTCTAAATCAGATTCAATCAGAATTAAACCTAGAGCTATTTTTCATGTTTGTCCTCCACCCATTTTGTTTTGTAATACTCAACGTTGTAGTGCATCCTGAGAGAGATGCTTTAGCTGAGGTGGGTTCATTAGTGTCCCTGCATTATAGTTTCCAGATATTTAGTTTCTAGTTGAAAGTTATTGAACTCAGTTATTTTGCAGGACCCTTCGAAGGTTTGTGCAATAAATTTATTCTGCGTTTTTTGATGAATGCTATGTTGATTCTGTGGCTATAACACTGTACATGGATGTCTGAAGTCCATGTTCCTATAATCTAGTACTCCGTTCGTTACTCAACATGGGAGTTAAAAAAATATAGAGTTGAGATATAGATACTTGTGCGTAAAATTGGATTAGATTGAATAGTTGCATTTTGAACAAAAGAGACTGGATCAAATCTTCACTATTTGGCCCCTAAGGCCTAGCTCAAGTGGCAAAAGGTGGAGGATTTGTGGCTTATGTCGCAGGTTCAAGTCCCACACCATGCAAAGCGAAGCTTGGTATTTAAGTGGAGAAGGGTAGAGGGGTGGGCCCATTATCCATCGAGTTTAGAAGGCTGTGATTGGACCAAAGGGCGGGTCACAGACGGATTTCTCGGTTATCAAAAAAAATAAAAAATCTTCACTATCTGTTGAGCTTTGATACTATAAAGAACAATGTAGTGAGTTATAAGCAATCAATAACAAGATTCGTGATATCGTTGTGGACCAAAGAGTCACTGTGTTTTCTGCACTAGTACCAGAAATGACTTTTGGTGTGTTTTTTCGCGATGGTTCTTCTATATGGTGAAGTTGAAAGTTAACTTGTTGCTAAATTGAAATTAAATCTTTCGCGATGAAAATGTACTCTTTTCGCATTAAGCAAAAAAGTAGGTTTGAGGTTACGAAGTCACTTAGTCGAGGGTTTCAATTCTGCTTTCGGAAAACTTTGCATGATGTGCTCACCCGTTTGCTTGATCACGACGAAGTTGCAAAGAAACCTGTGGCTAAATTAACTTCGCATTTGTTGTCAAGAGTAGATGTGCTTACCCATTTGTTCTTGCCGTCCTCGCACAAGAATCATGCTAATCTTCTTTGTATCATTCCAATTTTATCGAAAGTCCTCGAAGGGACCACATTTTGGTCCTCAACTTTACCCTATTCTTTGAATAATGAAGTGTCATTTCAGTTCAATCAAAGACGAGATTAAATTATCGTGGTCCTGATCTATAATAGCACTCATGGTATTCGAGTAACTCTGGTCCATGGGATATCTTTCAACTGTTGCTTCACAATTTTTGTTTGGGGGTGGGGGTAATAAAGCAGAAGTAATTAAAATAAGTTATCTGAGTACTATAAGATTAAGAGAATTACTACATGATTTGGATCAACCAAATAAGAAAAATAGATTAAAGTTTACTAACTGGCTTTGAAATGGCATATTATTAAGTGGGAACAATCAAAAGGAAGACCTTTGCCTTCACTAAATTTTGATCTTTATAATATATCTAAATAAAGCTTCTAGTAGTAGTAGTAGTAGTAGTTTAAATACAAGTAAAGAACTTTGACTACCAAGAAGAATGAGTTCAACCACAACTCTGTTGCATCTACCTTCATCTCAATTCTCAACATAACCATTGACTTCCCCATTATTTCTGTTTCTTTGTAGTTGTCGTCTTCGCCGGACTTTTCGATTCTTTTTCTTTTGCTACTTCTCTGTTCATATACATAACCAACCAGATCCAACAATAGTTCGTTAGACGTATATTTTGTTGAGAATATAATTAAATAAATAAACGTCTGCTCTTTAATGGTTCAAACTTTTGGATGAGATGATTATACACTTCAACATGATATCAAAACAGGCAGTGGTTGGAATCTCACTATCATATCCTTTATCAAACGACTTATTTGATGAGAACTTAGACTCTCGGTTCAACAAATTCTAGTGTAGATTCACATTTTCAAATCTTAGGAATTTTAGGAAAACTGTGAACTACCCTTTTGCATTTTTAGGTTATACACACACTATAAAAAAGACGTTCTTCAACTTTTAGATGAGATGATCTCAGACTTCAACAAATTCTAGTGTAAACTTAGTTTCAAATCTTTGTAAGATTTTAAAGAAAACTCTGGACTAGTACATTTTTTAGGTTGCCCCACAAAAATAACCAACCCATGTTGCTTGTTAGAAGTAAATACTCTCCAGATTCAGTTTCAACCTATTTTAGGAAAACTTTGAACTACCCTACCACACTTTTAAGGTTACTCCTTCAAGACAGAAAACCCCATAAAAAAATCATCATCCCATATACTAAAAAGCAGTAAAGAAGTTCTGTTAGAATTCCTCATTTTTTACCTTCTGAGTTCGAAGAAATTTTTGAACTACTCTTTTAATAAGTGTGGCATCCGGACCAGATTGGGTACCTGCTACCTCACCGGCACATGCATCACATAACTCTATCCACTGAGGCTTGGAGACAAATGAAGAGATCACCTAGTGTTTTGCTTCCGTTGGAATATGAAGCTTAGGCTTCATAGTTCTCAATCTATTTCATTGACCACTACACGTCTACACCACACCTTTGGGTTTCCCCTCAAGATTAAGTTGCATGCTAAGCTAATCCCATTATTAATCCTCATCCCATATGACAAAGTACAGGAAAGAGAAGAGCAAGGATTAAAGAATCCCCAAATATACTGTAAGAATTTAGAGCAGAACGTATATCAAGAATTCATACAGCATGATTTCGACTAGTTGGGAATGTAGTTGATTAATATATATATATATATATATATATATATATACACACAACAAAACAAGTCTCACTGGAAAAATTTACCTTGGTTCTGATTTCTTGTTGGAAGGTGACTCATAAGTGGAAGTGGAACGGAGGGACATCTTGGCAATCTCTGACACAGCAGTGTCTCGGGTAGCTGGTGAATCACTCGTCAAATCTAGGTACGCTGCTTGGAAAGCATCTTGCCAGAACTTAGGCAACCTGATCCTGCTATTCTGTGTGTACACATCCCACATATGTTTCACCATTTTCTCTCTTTCCTCCAATACCTACAAATCAGTAGACAAATTAAACATTTTAACACACAAAATGGTGTTAAATGTATACTTGATCCAATCAACTTAATCTCAAACTCAAACTAGTTAAATGAGCATTACTATACTACTACTACATCTAGCAAAATGTAGGATTTACTTCAATTTTAAAAAAATCAATTCAACATTTGAACACATGAAATGGTGAAACATCAGGAAATCAAAAACCCCACAAAAGAAAACTACTATTTAAAGTACACAAAGAAGATTAGTAAGTGTAAAAGTAAAAAAGAAAAGAACTTTTTATCTGAAATGCACTCCTATACTTGGCTACTTTTCAATACTAAACTAAGTGAATCAGCCTAATACTAGTACTACATCTAGCAAAAATCAATTCTTCTTTCCATGAATAACCTACCAAAGAAACAATTCAAGTTTAACACTTTAACACACAAAATGATTCAATTTCAAGATATCAAAAATTTCCACATCAAAGAGAATCCATCATCATCTAAAGTTGGAAGAAAAAAAAAGAACAAAAAGAGGAAAAGCAAAATAGAAAAGGAAGAAAAATTTAGAAGAAAAAAGCACCTTTTTGAGGTGAATTGACCTGAAATGTACTCCTAATACTACCAATAATCAACTAATTTCAATTAGCAAACAAGCTGCGTCTGCTAAATATACTACTAACTATATCCAGCAAAAATCTGATCTTTTTTCTTTATAATTTACCTTTTAGTAAATAACCATGTAGCAAAAAAAAAAACAAATCATTTTTCTTTATGATTTGCCTTTTAGCAAAATGATCCATGTAGCAAAAAAAACAAATCTTTTTCTTAATTACTTATGATTTTGCCTTTTAGCAAAATATCACCATGTACCAAAAATTTAATATTTTTCTTAGTAACTTATGATTTTGTCTCTTAGCAAAATGACCCATGTAGCAATAATCCTATCTTTCATGTAGCAACAATCAATTTTTTTTCATAATTACTTAACGTTTGCCATTTAGCAAACTGACCCGTGTAGCAAAAATCTAATCTTTTTCATAATTACTCATGATTTACCCTTTTAGCAAACTGACCCATGTAGCAAAAATCAAATATTTTTTTCATAATTACTCAAGATTTTGCCTTTAACCAAACTAACCCATCAAACAAAAAGGATCAAGAAACATTACCAGAATATCAAGATCTTCATGGATCGTGAAATCAGAAGCATGGGATAAACGGCTGAGATTTGAAGTAGACCAGTTGAGACTAAGAGTAAGTGAACCAGTGAACATAGACCAAAAAGCTAGCAAAAGAATTGCAGCCAATACCCACAATTTGTATTTACCTTTACCAAAAACCCCACTAAATCCTTGATCTTTTTTTACAGTTGATGTTGCTGCTGCTGGTGTTGTTACTACTGAAACTGAAGAAACTGTTGTTACTGTATTTGTACTAATTCTTGATTGAGCTTCTTCATCTTTCATTTCTTGGTATATTCTCATGATTTTTCTTTGACCCAATTCAGAAAAGATAAGATCTTTATAAGCTAAACTGAGAGAAAGAATTTTAACTTTTTTTTTTTTTTGAAGAATCAAGAAGATGATGAGTGGATTAAATTGAGGTGATGTTAGGACTTTTTTATATATATAAAGAAGCTTTTAAGGAATAGTGTGTGGAAGTGAAGTGAAAGAGAAAAATGAGATGAGGTGAAGTGAACCACCGACAAGAGTAAAGAGAGGGACACTGCTCCCCATTAACAAATTAGTGTTCTCACTCTATACAAAAGAATAAAAAAAATAAATAAATAAATAAAAAAAAATATATATATATATATATATATTAGCTATAAGGAATTTGAAGGATAGTAATGGAGAAATTTTTCTTAAAGGGCTATAGTTTAGAGGGTAATCATATAAGATATAATTATAAATGTTTATATGGGATGAAAGAGATGTATCATATGGATATTAGTAGTATTATTGAAAAAGGAACATTTAGATGATGAGTATTAGTTATATCAGATATTGAATATCAGTTATATCAGATAGCAAGTATCAACTATTAATATAATGTATTAAGAATTTATATTTAAGCAATGAATATTGATTGTATCAGCTTAGTTGAAAGAGTGTATATTATATTAATAAAAGAGTTATATTCTAGCGATGAGTATTAATTTTGGACAAATTACTTAAGTACACAACATTATTTTACCTATTTTCAATATTTCCCTACTCTTTTACTAAAATACAAAAATCCCTTATTTTCCCCCAATTCAACTTAACCGGATACTTTATTAGTTTAAGTATCCGCCCGTTATTAATTAAAGTATCCGCGCTGCTATATTATGCATCCGCCCATTATTAATTAAAGTATCCGTGCCAACAACTTAATAATTTAAGTATCCGCCCTTTATTAATTAAAGTATCCGCGCTGCTATATTATGTATCCGAAAGACACTAAAAAAGGGATTTTTGGTAATTAATGAAAGAGTAGGGATATGAAGTAATTTCCTTCTTATACTATGTGATTTGCCTAATTTTTACATTAATTTTTAATTATATCAACATATATTATATCAACAAAAGAAATATATACACACGGTATCAGCTATATAAAATGGTGAATATCAGCTATATCAACATATATTATATCAACGAAAAATATGTTAAAATCTCTATCAACACATATTTATCAACACATGTGTATCAACGACAAATATCAGCTATAACAGAGGGAGAGTATTAATCGTTAGTTGTATCAATGCTTACTATATCAATGAGAGAATTATATCAGGCGATGAATATCAACTATTAATTGTATCAACACATATTATATTAGCGAAAGAATCATATACAAACAATATTAGGTATATCAATGCATATTATATCAACTAAAAACACGTAAAAAGGCTCTATTAATGTATATTGTATCAACATGCATGACGCATGTGTATACTGTATTTGTTACATAAAATTTAAAATATAACTATATTTCATAAATTTTAAAATTGTAATTATACATCTTAAATATGATATAAATATTTGTCACGATCCATAATTTTAATACATAATAAAACATGGCATGTGGGGTTTGTTGAATATAATTGACTTTTTATGCCGTCAATGTCTTTGTGTGTGCTTTCAACACTTTGGTGGGTCACCTAACATTCAACCTTTGGGAACCGTTTAACGTGTTGACGAAATTAGGAATTTATTGCACTCTAAAATTAGAATGTTATCTAGGACGACTAGAATTTTTTAACTTAAAAATAATATTTACATATTAATATTAATTGTAATCATTGTTTTATATATAATTATTTGTATAGTATGACTTTTTGAAGGAAGAACCTTTATTTTTAATGTAGTTAATTTGTCCGCAAATTTGTCAACAAAAAGTAAAGTGGAGGTAGTTTCTTTCCTTCTTTTTTTTTTTGTTTCTTTAGGCGATGGTGGTGTTAGGGCTGTTTCAGCGCATCTTGATTAATTTTACGAAATATTTGTCATCTCCCACCATCAACAAGTAACATATAATTTTGTCTATTAAATCTAGGACATGTAAGAAGAACCACGTAATATTTCTTGTCTCCGCTAAATTTTAAACATGAAACTTGAGTCAGGATTCTCACCCACTTCAATACTACTAAATTTTGAAAGTTAGATTTGTTAATAGAAAACTTCTTACTTTTTAACGAAGCCTATCTAACAAAGATTTAAATTAATGAGATTAGTAGGTTTTTATTGTTGAATACTTAATAGGAAAAAATAGTGCTAAATTTGGATTAGAATTAATGATGGTATTGTTAAGTGAACTTGGTAATCGGTGTTCGGATGCATGTGAATATCTGGTATGGATATGTGCACCTTTTTCTCTCTTTTTTAAAAAATAAAAATAAATTCAAATGTATTTTAAAAAACATTTGTAGTATGATACTCGTTCAACACGGATATGTCTACAAATAAAGAATCCATGTAGCATAAAATGTCATTTGAAATATAGTAATTAGTATAACAAAAATGTCTATCGAACCAACCTTTCTATTCATAAAGATAAAAATAAAATTTGTCTGAATTTTTCTTTTTTCACTTTACTATTAGATATGCTATTGTTATCTGAATGTTTTATCTCAACTCAATTTGGCCAAATTAACCAAATTACATTTTTAAAAATAATACTAAAATATTTAATTTATTATAAGTATTTTTGACAATATAATGATGAAAGCGATCCATTTTGGAAAATGCTTACAAATACTACCAAACATGCCAACTAGTGTTAGCGGCATTTTCTCTTTTTCACATTTGGTTTGTCAAACTTTACAAGTATTTTAAGATACTAATTTGTGGCGTAGTTGTCATTTTTATTTAAAAAGTTTTAAATATAAAGACAATTTCATATGATAAAGTCAAAAGAAATTCAATTTTCATTATATATATAAAATATAATTATAATTTTTCATATATTCACATAGATTCATCCCTAATACGTAGTTGCTTTCTACGGCATGAAGCAAAAAGATAGAGTAGTCCCACATTGGAGTAGTAAAGCTCTCTCTAATTAAGTTGACTCCGTATTCTAAGGGGACTCGAATCCTAAACCTCTTGAATTTGATTTAAGGATGAAGGACTATTTATCTTATTGGTAAAAGATAGAGTCTCTGTAAGACTTCTCTTAATATACAACGTATCTGTCTACTCCAAACTTTTGAGATATACCCTTAAATTATTGAGCATCAATTTAAGTAATCTTTGAAGTTAAATAAAATGAAATTTATTAATAATTTAAAATAAAATTTAGATATTCAAAATAATACGGAGCATAAGTTACTTTCTTAGTTTAAATTTAATTGTCAACTTTAAATTTTATATATATTTTTAAAATAATAATTAATATAAGTATTCACCACAAAATTGATATTAATTTATGTATAGTCAAAATGAATTTTTGAAATACTGAAGCAATATGTTATGAATCGGACGTCCCAGGAACTAGAATATTGTTGTTACTTATCCTAAAATAAAAAGAATCAAACTTCCTTTGAATATTTTCGAATAGTCAGAGATTTTATTATGAAGTCCTTTACATGCCCCTTAATCAATTCTATATCATTTTTTTCAAATTTAATATACCATTTCAAGTGTATGTCTTGTTTTTTTTAACAAAGTAAATTATTTGATTCAAGAGCATTACAATCCAACTTAGCATAAACATCTTATGATCAAGAACTTCATTAATTCAATCCAACTTAGAAATTGCAAGAAATTAGAATTAGCATAAATTCATCTACTAAAAAGTTACTCAAATTTGCTTTGTTACCTGAATTATTTTAGGTAATGAAAATCTGAATGAAAACAATTTTACATTTGCTGGTAGATAATCCAAGTTTTTTCATAATTAGATAGTATATAACATAGATTCCCATATAAACAAGCCAAAATGACATTCAACATGTTAATCTCAAATAAACAAGCCAAAATGTCATTCAACATGTTAATCTCAAATACTCGATAATATTCCACTATCAAGATAATTGGTTGATGCTTAGAAACATAGCTGCTCAGAAATTTGCAATTAACTAATCATGGATTATCATAAGTCCAGACATAATATAAGCAACATCATCACTGCAGCCAGATGAAACGAGCAAATTAAATCACATTAATAAATCAAAAGTAATTTGTAAACAACAGTAACTATTAACTTTCAGAGAAATTCCATTAATGGAAGTTGTGCAGACAATCAACATGGCATCAGTTCAGACCGCCCGTCTGCTTGTATCTCATCATTAAGCCAACAAATTATTTTTTATCAAACAGATTAAACAAACATTGGTTAATATTATCAAAATTAACACTAATAATTAAGAGGCATCAGAAAACTAATTGAGAGTTAATTTTTCTTCATTAAATTTCAGTGTGTAGTATAAGATTTTTGTTTTAACATCATTTGCCTCCCAAAAAGACAATTTAAAAACAATTTAAATTCAGTAGATCTGAAACTACAAAAAATGGCATCAGATAATAAGCGGAGTAAATAATCGACATGATTATTCAGTATTTACAGTGAATCGTCATATGCCAAACGATGAAAAATTAGAAAAACATTAACAACTAACATTCAGCAGATCTGAATCAAAGAAACAAAATAGCATCAGATAATAAGCGGAGTATATAATCGACATGATTATTCAGTATTTACAGTAAATCATCATATGCCAAAGTATGAATTATAAAAAAAAAAAAAACAGATTCAGAGAAAAAAGCAATTGAAAAGTTGAGGATTTCGGTAGGACCATTTGGCACGAAGGCAATAAGAATATGAATGCAATGAGCTGGTAAGCCAACCGTATCAGTTTATGCATCAGCTTTATCTCCTTGTTCACATAATTAGTACAAGAAGAGGGTAAATTTGATGCTATAAACACAAAAAAAAAAAAAAAAAAACAAATTAAGAAAGCAGACATGAAAATTGTTTGAAGAAACTATTTTTTGCAGAATCGATTGATGAAGAAAAGCAAATTGACTGAAAATTTACTGGAGAAAATGTTGTTTAAATAGGGGTTTAGACAGTGCTAGGGTTTGGAGTATGCGGCGTTTGGCAGAGAAAACTGGTAAATGTCCACTTTTGCCCCTGTAATTTTAAGAAAATACATGTGAATCCTTAATTAGTTTTTTGTTACCAAAATACCCCCAATACTGTTTTTTGTTAGGCATAATACATAAACATGACCCTTAACTTGGCTTCAGCGGATAATTATGCCCTACAACTTTGAGTATGCACAAGTAAACACTTAAACTTGTATAAAATTGAACAAGTAGACACACGTGTCCTACATGGCATAATACACGTAGGACGTAAAATTTGCTATATAGGGTGTTATGTAGGACGAATGTGTCTATTTATTCAATTTTATACAAGCTTAAGTGTCTATTTATGCACATTCAAAGTTTAAGGTCATAGTTGCCAGATGGAGCCAAGTTAAGGGTCACGTTTATGTATTATGTCTTTTTGTTATATGGGTATTCACGGGTCGATTTGGATAGGTTTTAAATCAAAATCAAATCAATTTAATCGTTATTCTCCTGAGAAATAGTCAAAAACACATCTAACTATCATTTTCAACTATATGTTGTTCTCATATTTTTATTTAAACTATCATCATCTACATATATTTTATAAAACACACATCAAAGCAGACTAAAAATCAAGTATCAAAAGTTATTTTCAAATATTTATTTCAAAATGTATTGCCACATGAAAGTTAAATGTATGTCCAAAAATCACCTTCCTTGTTATTATTATTGACCAGATTACATTGCATGTATCAAGTCTCCATAAAAAGCCTATCACCTTTGTTTTATGGCCCTATAAAATGTGAAGTCCCTTCATTTGCACAACATCACAATTCATCATGATAACAATATAACATTTTCTTCTTGGCTTTCTATTTTTTTCCCAATATATGGTCATAATCCAATCCAAAACACCATACCCTCCTTGTCAATCATGCACTTGTACTGTAAATCAGTGCAAACATTTTGGATTCTCAAATCAATGTGAACGGCCAGAGTTGGTCGGAGTTGATATCGTGAAAGCTCAAGCAATAATAGAAAGTACAAATCCTGATGTAACTGTCGTCGTGCTTAATAAAGGTGGTTGTCTTGCACCAACAGACCTATGTTGCAATCGTGTATCGATTTGCCCTGATGAACAAGATTGTGTTAAAGATATGCCGAAGATTGGGATATAAAACTTTCATCGATGGGAGAAATATATTGTTATAGATTGGAACACTACCATTCTTAGTTTTGAAATATATTGTACTATTTTTATTTTTATCCAAGTATTCTATATGCATATCATAGTTAATTGATCTATTTAAATTCATCAAACCCAAGTTTGAGAACTTTCACTATTTATTACTTGGATTTTGAGACAGAAGAACTCTTTTGCGATCAAAATATCCAATATTTAGGAAATAAGAACAAGAGCTAACAGCCTATCTATCTTATATACAAGAACATTTTCACATTAGCATACAGTTCTATTTTCAGCTAAAGAGGCTCTAGAATCCCATTCTTGTTCATTTTCCTTGTTTACATCAGCAGGAGGCAAAAAACAGTCCATTGACAAACCACTAATGTTAAAATCAATCTCTTCAATCTTCCATGTTTCCTCAACTTTTGCTCTATAGTCTATGTTCTTTCCATATCTATAAATTGTTGCTGCAGTTCTTCCACTGTGTGCTATGTTGATACCTTCGATGTACCTATAATCTTTAAGCGTTGATTCCATGCTTGTTTCCCAAAAAATACTGTCATTGTTGTCTTTCACTGACTTCAATCTTACTAGTTTTGTGTCCTCAAATTGGATGAGAACTCCCAAGCGTTGGCTGAAGTAGCCCCATATGGTGTGATGAACAACTTCTGTGTTGGCTGTGCTTTGTGCCTTCAACATGTCTTTGCTAGTCTCAAGTTTTAGTATAAAGCATCCTTCATCCTTGATTTTCTTTTCTCCAATACAAATAGCATTCAGAAATAAATTGGCTGTTGATCTGGGGTCTAGTCCCTGTTGATCAAAGACGAGTTCATAAATAAGACAAGGAAGGAATCTGAGTTTTATCAACATTGATAAGCTTTCTAGCTTGTGCAGGCAGCAGTACTGGTATACTTAACCATGTAGTTGTTGGATGATTTCATAATGCACATAAAGGAAAGAGTGTGACTTGCAACTCAAAAATAAGAAGTATGCTACAATAGAGTTTATGCTCTATGCCTTGACGGTCTAAAAGGTATTTACACAATCAGTTCACATGGTAATTACAGGTTATGTTTGTTGCTCATATACTCCAAAAATGCTTTTGGAAGATCCGACATGGGAGCAAAGGCATTTATGAAGGACTCGAGCAACATAGCTTACATGTAAATCTCCATGATACGTAGTAAAAATGGTTATTAGCTATACAAGTTATACTAATTATACTGTCGATACATATAACTAATCTTAAAAATCATGTCACTCAGGCCTAAAGAACTACTGAAGCGAAAGGGGTACCTGAAAGAACCTCCTGAGTGGTCTTGGAGGACCTTTTGAAGCATTAGAATTGGTGGAAGAGTGACTCCAAGCTACTGTACCATTACTACCAGCACTGACCTTGCAATCGGATACGACAAATTCTAGGAACCACAGATCAGGATTCTTTTGCCAAAGAACAAATCCTCCGTCCTCACATGTCCGTTTGGAGTTCATCTGGTTACCACTTTGCTGTATGTCTGACATTGCCATCTGCAATTGCCCCACCGCGTACATGCTATTGATTGAATTTAATGCAGCCTGCCCTCCGCTAGCTGCTAGATATTGTTGTACTATGTATTTTGCAGAAGAAGCTTTCTGATGACCACAACATTAGAGAAGGGTTTCAGCATGTTTCTTTGTTTGAGAAATTTCAGCAAAATCTATCAGTTAAGATATTGTGACATTTGATACATCATTTATCTCCTGTTTTTCACTGTAACTGTTGATAATATAATTAAGTAAATAAAAATGTTGCTCTCTCTAACCGCTTAAGCTTTTAAATGAAATGATCACACACTTCAACAGGACATCAGAGCACACATAGATCCTAGGATATATACTTGCACAATATAATTTCCCGACAAAAGAGATTCAATTGAACCCCTTGCCTTCATGCAGCCATGCCCTTACCCACCAAAGCAGCTACTACATTCGGAATAGAGCCAAATATATAGAGAGAGAATTCATAAAATCAACCTGATTAATTTGATAAAATATGATGCAAAGGTGATTGATTGATAAAAAAAGTACATTAGCATTCTTATTATTCAGGAATCGGATTCAAGAATATTCAAACTTTGTCAATTCTGTTACCCATTTAAGAAAATATTGTTTTGTCCAATACAAATATCCCAAAAGAAAGCGAACTTCGAATCAATGGTAAAATTGTCTCAGTATAACCTATAGATCAATAACAACAATATACCCAATATGATTCCACACGTGTGGTCTTAAGAAGAGTACAATAGAGTACAATATACCCAGACCTTACCCCTATCGTAGAGATAGAGACTATTTCAAATAGACCGAAGTTTGAGAAAGGCAACATGGAAATGAAAGCAATAACAACAACGAACAACGAAATAATGTGAAATGAATAGCACTACACAACATACCAGTGACTTATAAGTCAAGGGTTCGAAATGTGAAATCACTAATATTTACATCAGATAGACTTCCTACATCACACCTCCTTCCCCGAACTTTGAGTGCACACAGAATGTTTCTGAGCTGTTTTTTTTATTTCTTATTATTGTTATTATATTTTATCCCAAAAACAAAAAACAGGAAGGAGAGATGTTCAGAGCAACTCACAATGCAACCATCTCTAACAGGCAAGCTAATAGCATGATCCAATTGAACCTGAAAAGGTATAAGAGCAGATCCAACAATTTTCAACAAGAACATAAATTGATCATTATTTCCAGAGGCAACCGTCTTCGATCGATCAGGCAATTTATCAGCACGCATTAAATTTAGCATATTCTTCCACCTGATTGCTGCACTGCTGCCACCGGTTTTGCTAAACATTTCTTCTGGAAGAGGAACCTCCAAAACTGTATCCAATCCATCTTCTTTGTCCAAATTAGGGCACAATTTTCTCATGGCGTAAAAAATACAACACTATTCGTCAAAAATAATTACTGGAAAAGAGAAAAATTATACAGGAGAAAGAGGAAGATTGTTGAAAAAAAAAAACTAAGAAAATGGTGTTTCCTTTTTTTCTCCTTTGAAAGAGGATTGAACGGAGCTCATGATTTTGAGAGAAATTTGGGGAGAAATGGATATTTCTCTGTCACCTTTTTTTCCCCAAAGAGGTGTTTCTTTGGTGGTTGCTATTGTGTGGGTCTAATTTTGGCGGGAATAATATCTTACATTTTAAAAAATACAACTCCCTCCGTCCCAATTTATGTATTTCAGATTTCTAGATTTAAACAAGTTTATCTTTGATCATAAGTTTTTCATACGTTTTTTTAATATTTTGAATTGTTGATTATTGTAACTTATACTCCCTCCGTCCCATTTTATGTGGCACCATTTCCTTTTTGGTCAATCCCAAAAAGAATGTCACATTTCCTTATACGGTAAGTATTTAAAGGTACAAATCCTCTTTTACCCTTGTTGGTCTCACTTAATCTTAAAATAATACTCCAATACATTTATGAGGAGAGAGAAAAATGAATCTACTTTTTAAAGGACAATTTGGTAAACATTTCAAAGTCTTCATTTATTTCTTAAACTCCGTGCCCGGTCAAATGTTCCCACATAAAATGGGACGGAGGGAGTAGTAGTTTTTATGTAGTTTATAAATATATAAATTTCATTTCAAAAAATTTGAAGATTTCATGCATAAATTGCCGGTCAAACTTAAACTGTTTGATTCTCGCTGTCAAAAAGGGTCGGTCCAGCCCCATCCGGCCCAAGCCTCGAGAGCCAAGGAATTTAAAGGGCTAGGGTGGGACAACCCTTCATTTGGAAGGGCCTGAAAATTCTCAACCCAACCCAACCCTAGAAAGGCTGAGGGTTGGGGCGGGCTAGCCCTTCTTTTTTTCTTTTCAAACTTATAATTCTATAACATCAAGAAAATGAGAAGATTTTCAAATCAAATATGACAAACAATAGTGTTGTTTCAATAACACTAGCAAAAAATCTAGTGTAATTAGCATGAATCTCGCATACCAGATACGCGAGCGAGATAAGAGAGTGACAAGCAAGATGTGAGTGAAGTGAGGGCGGGAGATTTGTCTATGTATCCTAAATACATGCAAATCTACTTGGATAGAGTGTATCTAGAACAAATTAACCTAATTTTGAGTCCATATATTCCGAGATATATGTATCTGAAAGTACCAAATTCTGGTAAGATTCATAATATTACAACATAATGTGTATTTAAGTAATTAGATTATATATTAGTGAGATTATTGTAAGTTACCCTTAAATAAAAAGTTTTGGCCCATGGGCTGACCCCGTCCCGGCCCCAATCAAGTCTCAAGGGCCAAGGGCTTATATGGATCGGGCTTATAAGCCCTAGTTTTAAATGGGCTTGAAAAATTCTATTCCAACCCTACCCCAATAACGGGTTGGGTTGGGTCGACCCCATGGGCTAATCCCGTTTTGACGACTCTAATTCTCGTAAAACGAAAAGTGTCACATAATTAGGACAGAGGAGTGTATGAAATAATAAAACAATAAGAAGAAGAATATTGTAGGGAGAAAACATAACATTTTTTTGGATAAATTTTCATGAGTCAGTTCCATTTTTTCTCACGTTCATTTGGTTAAAAAAATTGAAAAATATTTTATTTAAAAAACAAGTTTATTAACAATGAGGAAAATGATTTTCCTAATAAAAATAGAAAAAATGAGTTCCGCAACTGACATTTTATAATGGTTAATTAATGTGTCTTCTCCATCCAGCAGGCTCCAACACATCTTATCTTCACCTTCACGGCTCACCCCCCTTTAGCCTCCATATCCACAACCCCATAATCCAACCTAGTATCTATCATAATATTTGTTTAAATTATAGGAAAATACTTTTAGAATAATATATTTTTCAAAATATTTTCCTTCCTACCGAACACGTCCTTATTCTTGCTAATATACATTATAGTCACTTTCGTAGGACCAAATTTATGGTATTGGGCAGCAAGGAATTCTTCAATGCACGGCTGGATACATATAGTATGATTTTTTCAACGTAAAACCTTTTTTCAGATGGTTAATTGACGACCTTTTATATATCTAAAAATATAGTGATATAAATATTGCAGCTTGCTGGCAATAGTTGACAAACTTAGCATTTTTGCATTTGATATTACGGGAAAATATAATGATATTACGGGAAAATCTTATGTTATTATATGTGTTTGGTACGATAAAAGTCATTTTGCGTAGTGCTTTGTTAGTGTTACTGATTGGAAAGTGGTTTTCGAAAGAAGACATAGTTATTGAAAATTAATAATAATATCAGTAAATTGGAGATTGTTCTGATAAAAAAAATTGCCAATAATATATGTGTTAGTTGAAGCGAGTAATATGAAGTTAAAAGTTATGATTTTTTCTTAGTCCAATCAAAAATGTCGTTAAGGAAAAACATGGCTTCTTCATAATAAGTTGGATAAAATATTTATGAATTAAACACGAAAAATATACGCTAGTTACTAGCACATAATTAGAACTCAAAAAAAAGTCCTATTTTGTCTTTGAGTTTGAACTCAATGAAAGACTCCTTGAGTAGTTGAGTTCATAGTTTCATTTCACTTGTTAAAAATTTTAAACTTTTTTCACTTTAATGTGAGATAATTTTTGTTTAAGTTTTATGTCTGTTTTAAAAAGTGGTTATTTTTCAATTATATTTTAAAAATGACTAAATATTCATCGACGGTCTCAAAACTAGTTATCCCACCTAATTTTCATGGAATGTCGTGGTACTTGAATCCAAATTATCATAAAAGAACAAAAGAAAAATACAAGAGAGAGAATTTTTTTTATGTCACACTCAAGAAACTATACATAAAATAATGTTTTTGAGACCATTTCCTCTAGAGGGAATTTCTATGTAGCTTTCACATTACCTCACTCAGATTTGGTCTGTCACAGAACTCCTGATATAAGGGGAAAATAGTTTTATATATTAAATAGGTTTACACCGTCCGAGTAATTATTTAATTTACACAGTTAAGCCATTCAAAAGATATCTACATATGAATTTTCTTAAAATGTGAGATTGAATTCTTAAATATAAAATATGTTACCTGGTAAATATGACCTGATGATGTAAAATTGTTTATACCGACTTATATTACTTAAATTCTTTATTAAAAGATTTGCCTACTGTCAGCTGACCAAAGCCGGCCATTTCTCCCTCAATTTTCTTCTATAAAACAATCTCAAATTCTTGAACTCCAAACTCCTTGGGCATGGCTAATCGGTACTGAACATTCCGCCTGTAATTGTACCAACGCCCATAGCAACAGCATATTTTGGTTCGAGCAACAATTTTTTCATTACTTTCTACTATTTTGTTGTAGTTATTGTCAACGTTTTTCTTTGTCATCTTTTTCTTGAGTTGACGGTTTATCAAAAACAGTCTCTCTCTGCCTCTCAAGATAAGGGTAAGGTTTGCATACACTCTACCTAGCCCAGATCTCACTTGTGGAATTACACTAAGTACGTTGTTGTTGTTGTTGTGCACTCATCTCATTTGTTACCAAAAGAATTGCATTTTTCATCACTTAGATATGACAAGGAGATTTAAACTCAAGCTCTCTATGCCTTCTTTTCGCTTTTGTCGATCCAAAAAAGCTTCTTTTTTGCCTAAAAGTCCAATGCCACTTTCACAATACAAATTCCCCCCTACCAATATTCTTGATAATTCCCCTGTTCCAGTACCTCCCTCAACCCCACATCACCCTTACATACTCAGAAAAGCTCACAACTTGGCAAGTAAAACATACAATTCGCCGAGTTCTGAATATTCTGATCATGACAACAACAACATGAGAAGGGGGGAAAGTAGAAAAAGTAGGTTGAATATGAGTTTTTCCTCTGTTGATAGTGGCTGGTTCAGTTTCAGTAGTGAATGTTGTGATGAGAAGCCTAATGATGAAACTGAAAGCTTTATTTCTTCTCCAAGTTTTGAATCATCATTCGATGTGGATCATGGACATGATCCTTTATCCGGGATCAGAAGGAAGAAAAATAATACTAACACAAAAGTAAGGAGGCTTAGACGTTACCTTTCAAATAGTTTTAAAGATTCTATGATGCCATGTATGGCTGATGGAAAAGTGAATGAGAGTTTTGCTATAGTGAAAAGATCAGCAGATCCTTACGACGATTTCAAGAAATCAATGAAGGAAATGATATTGGAGAAAGAGATGTTTGAAGCAGAGGATTTAGAGCAACTTTTACTTTGTTTTCTTAGTCTCAATTCAAGACACCATCATGCAATTATTGTGGAAGCTTTCACTGAGATTTGGGAGGAGTTGTTTGGTAAATCTTCAAAGTCTATGGATTTAAAGCTTCCAAGATTTCAATGAACAATTATACTTAGCATCATATTGGTTCAAATTCAACATTCAAAACCTATATAAGGAGCATCACATCACATGTCATTTTTTCATTTGTTTCATCATAATTTTTATATGCTCTTGTAATCTGGTTATTGTGTTTTGCTATGTCTTTTTATATTACTCCATTTCAATTGGTTTGGTTTACCTTCCTTTTGAGTTCGTTTCAAAAAGAAATGTTTCCTTCCTTTTTCAACAACTCTATTATTTTTACTTTCTACATGACATGTTTTAGTTAGTAGTTTTGCCAAACACCTTTCCATCACATCTGGACAGTCTATTATTGAGATAGCAATGATGTGAACACCAATTGAGAAGTGCATTTGGAGACTTGGCTTACAGTAGTTTTAGATAGCAGAATATTATCTCAAAATGTAGTATTAGGAAAAATTAATATTTCATCGTTGCATTATTGGACACAATCAATCAGGAAGATGCACAATAATCTATCATACAACAAAATATTGAGATATCTCCAGAAGATGATAGTTGAGGCCTCATATGTCGTCTTCTTGTACACTATCAGATTCCAAAGTTGGATCGGTATCCTCAAAATAGTTGAAATGACAGAGCATACCACCAGCTTCATCAGCAAAAGAAATTTTCCTCCCCTCTCTATGGACTGAGTTCTTGGAATCAGTCGCACCATTTTGAGTCAATTTCTACATCACAGAAAAAATTTCAGAAAAATAAATTTGACTTAATGAGTCATGAAGTTCATATTTTAATGTTAAAGAAGTTTGAAGAGCAACTATGAATTATACAGAAAATGGAAGGCACCAACCATGATTTTACAGAATCTGGTGCAGTCCCTAGTCATCATGGACAACCACTTTCGTGTTGTCTCTTCAACTTTCGTAGCACCTTTTATGGCATTCTTCACCTGTCAAACATAAGATACTAGCACTTGAGAACAATACAATTACATGCAGAGTAACTCATCTAAGCAAAAGTCATTCTAGTATAATCATTTCACATGGAAATGAAAATAGCACATCCTCTTGTAATTCTTAGAATTTTTCCCTGTCTGTCAAATGCCATTTCATGTTAATGACCATTACTTATAAAACCAAAATAAAGACCAAATTGATATGTTTTCAGTTGTTAGATGAGGTATTGGAAAATCAAAACATCAATATTACTTAAGATTTTAAGAAAACATCACTTGCTATATCAGACATATAACAGGTTAGCTGTGATCTATTCTTTGGTTGTTTAACTCGAGAATTATCACCTCCAATATATCAGTATATCTGGAATAACATACCTCATCAGCATCATTTTTCAAAGAACTGGTTCGATATGCTTCAAAGAGTAATTTGTCTTCTACCATATCCTTCATGGACTTCAATTCATTCATAAGCTTCGATGCTAGAGATTCAATATCATGCATCTGCCGCTGTGAAAATGCTATAGCACTTTCTGAACAACGTTTAATTGAGGTGCACCCAGTGCTAAGCTGAGGTAAAGAACGAGATAGACGAGGACCTTCTAGATTGCCCTTCAAAGGACTACTTCGTTTTACTAGATTGCCTTTTGGAGGGGAACTTCGTTTTCCAATCTTCAATCTCCTAGAGATCTGCTTGGGGCCTATAAAAACTTTAGCCTGATTAGGCCGTGGAGATCGTTCAGAATCTTTACTTGTGCTAGCATCAGCTAGGCATGATCTTTCAGAATCCTCATGTCCCGCAAAAGTGAGTTTTTCTTTACATTCTGAAATAGTATGACCATGAAAAAACAAGTCAGCTAGATTTCCGAGATGGTTCAGAACATTTAGGAAAACAAATATATTATCTTATTACAGACATTTCAAAAGGACAACAACATGAAGAATCTCATTCTATTGAATAATTGGGGTTTAAGTCCAGCTTAGCATCTTTGGTAGATAAATGAGTTAGAAAGGATATTAATCCTTTCAAGGTAGAAGTATGATGTTACGGTTTATTCCGCAGATACATTCAACAAGATAGTTCACTTGGTCTGGTAAATAAAAAACTACCTTACTAGTTTCTTCATTTTGCAGGATACATAACTAAAATCAGTTTTAAAATTTTATGTAATGCTAGAATAGAAAGAAGGAACAGTAAAAACACAAGTCTGACAACAAGGAGCTGTTTTTCTGCTTTTAAAAAACAATCTTTAATATGCCGTTATCTTCATTTACCAGCACATAAAAGCTGGCCGACTATTGACTTACACACTAAACTGATTTTGTCTGATTTACTGAACATCAAAAACAGCAGAACTGAAAACCCCATCTGTTTCTCAAATTTCTGGTAATCGGTTCCTGGGTTTAACCAAAGAAGCAACCACCAGAATGCTTAAAACCATACAGGTTAAATGAACTTTGAATTAACTTGAAGCACTGTGAGTTGTTTCTCTAATGATAGGTTTATCCTAAAGGAAATTTGAAGCAACATATAAACTGTGATTGTATTGCAATGCATGTACCATAAACGTCAATTGAATTATATAGGAAGTGGATAAAACACAGAATTGATCCAACATATGATTGGAAACCCTATTTTCATCTATGACTTACTGTAGTTCTCCAGGTCATCAATTAAGTCTATGGAGTTCATAGCCAAACAAAGTCGCTCTTGAGAGGATGGAGAAATAGCCTGCATAAGAATATATTGTTTAAGACACTTCACGAAATAAAAATAAAGCAATCTATCTTCAGCAAACACCCCTAACCTTTCGTGTAGAAAGAAGTCTCTCAGGAGGCGGTGACAGCTCTGGTGTTGAGATCTGATCAACAACATCCGGAGGTGGACTGCTTAACGTCATATTTTTTTCTTCAGAAATACTTGAATATTTCAGTGGCTGATTTTCATCACCCAAACAATTTCCTGAAATCAAACTAGTTGCTGCATCAGTAAAGCAAGAATCTGTTCGCTGCTCCTTGTCATCAATTTTGTCCAAGGATGGCAAACAATTGTCACTGCCTGAGCAAGTTTGAAAATTCCACGATGAGATGCAATTGTCATCAGGGCCATCGACTGAACTAATATTCTGATCTGAGAGCAAAACTTCCTTATCTCTATCTCCAAACATGCAAACATCATCTGCACAATGAAGACTGGCAGTGATAGTGCTGCTAGGTACCGTTGCGGCAGGAACATGAAACACAACAATATTGGGTTTCTGATCAGAAATCTCGACTGTATCAGAACAATTCATCAGGCAGTCAGAACAATTAATCAGGCAGTCATACATGTCTAGACTCTGATCATTTGCTGCTGCTACTGTTTCCATAGACCTTGCTGGAGCAAACAACTCTTTTTGACTGTTCTCTCCATTACATCCGTCCTCCTGATTATTTACCTCTGCAGGCACTTCACTAGCTGAGAAAACATAATTAGATTCCACATGTTCCGAGTTATCACTGGAAATCTGGTTAAGAGTACAAAGCTGCTGTTCTTCAGCAAACAAAACTGGTTTGTTTTCCTCAGAGTCAACAACATTTGGAAATTCACTGCATGTAATTGTAACGGGTTCCAGTTTGCTAACCATCTGGATATTAGAGGAGCAATTGGAGGAATCTGAGCTTTGACACACTGAGAACTCAGATTCAGAAGTGTCAGCTATGGGTTCTGCCACTTCAGGCAAAACACTTCTGAGCTGCTGAGAAATTTCAGGCTCAAAAACCTCTTCAAGTTTAACTGATACAGGCTCTTTTGGAGATGCAAAGAGATTCCTGTTGGTGCACCTTCTTTTACCATTTACTTTTTTGAATTTCCCCGATTTCAAATGACTAAGGGGTACTTTTAGATCATCATCTTCGTCTGGGAGATAACATCCGTTAGGCTGCTTCAGACAGGTCATACTAGAACTTGGAGTAGCAAGTTTCCTTTTCTTGGATTTGCATTTATTCTTCAGTTGTTTCAGTGTTATCTCTCCAAAATCACAATCATCTGACTTATCATCTGACTGAATATTCACTTCATGATTAGCACAGCCACCAAATATGTTATCTTCAGGTTCTACTGCTTGTAATGTTCTGTCTACCACCTGCAGACATTCGCTTTCACACTGAATATTTTCAGTATCATAGATGTCTTTTAACTTCTTGAACATTAAGGCTGGCTTTCCATGAGAATCTACATTAGGGACTTCTACTGTCAAACCTCTCCTCCTAACCTGGATAAAGTGCAAGTTGTTGCAACTTCTTTGATCCATTGTCTAACAGGCTTGACTCAAGTTCATGAACTGTTGGTGAAACTGCAAATGCCCTCGAAGGGATAGAATATAGCACAAGTCCTTTATAACTCCAAGATGTCACACCAGTCCTCCATAAACTGCAGAAGAAAGAAACCTTAAGCCACAAGTAGAGTAGCAAGAAAGCAAAGATGGAATCAATGAACGTTTCCACTTAATTGGCATTACAGCTTACAATTTTATTGAGGTAACCTCTATTGGGTCCAAATCCTATTTTGGGATGTCTTAAAACTCAAACACTTCAAAAAATTATCTCTATTTTCTCTTTTACAATGCAGGAAAAAATAGAAAACAAAAAGAAGTATGTCGGAATACATGGAGAAAAATTAACACATTTACACAAAATACAATGACGAAGAGTAGTTTAACAAACAGTAGAACTGTAATAAGAAACAATGGTATGCATTCCACAAAGTTGTTAGACCAGATATCGACCTACTTCCAGAATTAAAAGGGGAATGCTGCTACCCTTACCAAAAGTTTTCACCAATTTTAACAGAATTTTTGGTTAGTAGTGTCAATGAGGTGAGGTCCAAAATTAATCAACCCAAGTTTTTACATAAAGAAAAAATTTCTTAGCTCAATATTTCAATTTGCTTGAGCTGAATTAGGAAGACAAAAAAACGATAGCAAACTTTCACAGCCAGTAAACTACAGAAAAGCATAATTAACAGCACACGGATGAGCAAATGGCATTTGAATAAAACCATAGTGAGAGCAGGAAGTGGCAGAAGAAACCATGGGGGGGATTTATAGTGTGGAACAATGAGAAGATTTGGAACTTATGCAATGCCAATTGCTTATCAAAATTATGGCATGTCGGTAACATGCTAACATACAAAGTCTCCGAAACAAGTTTCTATCTAACAATCTTATATGCTTTGTCTTGACAAGACTGAGAGATAATATTCCTTGCCTCAAGCAAGATCTGAAATAGAGTACTGGGATATCATTTACCCTATAAACTAAGCTATTACTATCACAAATTAATCACTTAAAACAGCTTTTTTACAACAAGTGAATTAATTCAGTCATATGTTTTCCAAAGAAAAACAAATGCATTTATATAAAAACAATTCATTTAACATATACTCGAAAATCGCAACACATTTTTTCCAATCAATAAACTGGATCCATCAATTCATATACTCTTGAGAAACAATAAATTAACAGCTACAACTCAAAGATACAGATATATATACAGTCTTCATAAATGGCATGAGTAGAAAATGGAAATGGAGGCGCCTAAAAATCCCTATAACCCTAAAATTTGCAATAAATTTCCCGTTTTCTTAAAATTGTACAACTCACTCAATCCGAGTGTCAAAATTCTATAATTAGAAACAATTTAACTTTACAACATTTTGCACTTCTTAAATGATTTATAACCACACAAATGATACATGACTGTTTTACAGCACAAATTTCAAATGGCGGCGACACATTAATTGGGACGGAACGATTAATAAACAAAGAATGCAGTAACAGAAGCACAGATCAACATCTCCAGCTGTTTTCTCTCAAAATCTACCAATAAACAACGAACGCAGTAACAGAAAGACAAAATCAACAGATTCAGAATACAGATCTGAGATTAAAAAAAAAAAATATATATATATATATATATATATATAGCAAATTCAGCTCACCTAATTCAGAATCGTTTGGTTTCGCCGGTAGATTTAGATTCAAGAGTAAATGGAGAAAGTTGAGAAGAAAAAATGGAGGGTAAAGATTTCCCGGGAAATTAGTGATTTATATGGATATTGGTGAGATGTGAAATGGCGCCAACAATATTGGCGGGAACTAGGGCTTTGTGTTCTTGACATTGGGCTTAAAAAATGCCGCTGACTGGGTCCTATCTGTTTTATTTTGGTATAATAGCAGTTTTGGTCCCCCGAGTTATGGGTAAGTTTTGCTTTTGGTCCTTCTGATACATGATTTACTATATTTAACCCTTAAAGTAATTCAAATATAAACTCTTAGTCCTTCTATACATAAAAATGTGTGTTATGTTTAATTTAACTATTTATGGATACTATCAAATATGACATAACACAGACAAATGTATAATATATAAACATGACCCTTAACTTGGCTTCAACTGACAACTATACCCTCCAACTTTGGATGTGCACAAATAGACACTTAAACTTGTATAAAATTGAACAAGCAAACACATGTATCCTACATGACATAATACACAAAGGATGCCATGTAGGACACAAAATTGCCATGTAGGGTGCGACGTAGGACGAAAGTGTTTATTTGTTCAATTTTGTACAAGTTTCACCGCTTACTTGTGCACACCCAAAGTTAAAGACCATAATTGTCAAATGAAGCTAGGTTAAAGGTCATGTTTATGTATTATGTCTTTAATATAATATGTGAATAATTAAGCATTAGAATAATTAATACAATAATAACAATAATATATTCAGAGAAAAAAGTAATATTCATGGTGAAATTATAAGTATTCATAAGCAAAGGGATCATATTGATATCTTTTTCATTGGTATGTGAACTTTATAAATATACTCCCTTTGTTTATTTTAGGAATAACAAACATAAAAATTATATTTGCGCTTTATAGCAATTTATATAAATCGGACGTCTGCGTCTTTGAAAATTGTGCTTGTAGATGCATATGTTTTTTGTGTTAGGCTAGAGTGGCGAGCGATATTGGGAGAGGAAGGGAAGAGGCGAGCGAGAGAGGGCAAAAAGTGGAAAGAACTGAATTGTATATATGTAACTACTATGTATGTATATGTATCAATGATTGCGTTTGTATATCTACATAAAATTTGAATTTGAATACAATTGAATTGAGTTAAAATATTTATATTTGTATTTGTATTTGTATATCAAAATTATTTATCGCTTTATATAAACACAAATTATACATTGTATTTGTATAATTTGTGTTTGTATAAAGTGAGAGACATATAAAGTCAAAAGAGAACTGTGCATTAAAAGATTTGTATTATTATAATTATAAGTGTATAGGTCAGAGAGATGTGTATTGATATATATGTTCTCTCTCGCTTTATACAAATACAAACACAATTTATACATTTGTGTTTGTATAAAGTGAGAGAGGTGATTGAGAGAACCGAGAGTGGCAAGCGAGATTTAGGGGAGAGAGGCGAATGACAATGTGTTTGTTGCGAATTTGAATTAAATGAAACTATAGCTATAACATTTATTTTGAATTAATAGTTTGTTATAATGCACAATTTTCCCTTGTTTTTATTTGTCTAGTTTAGATGATGTGTGCCAATGGAGATTGACATCAGTATTTTATTACAATATTCATATAAAATAATATTAATTTGGTCTTTTTAAAAAAGGGAAAAATGACAAATATACCTTTGAACTATCGTAAATGGTATCTAGATACCATTCGTTATATTTTTAGGACAGTGATGACCCTACCGTCCAAATTTTGGATTGTATATACCCTTTGAACTAACGGAGAGACACGTGTCAAAATCTTAACGACCTATCCAAAATTTATTTATTTTTTATCCCTATTTTAAAAAAAACACTTGAATATTTATAACCCAAAACCACCCCCACAAAAAAAAAAATCCTAAGTAAACTCCAATTTCTTCATTATTCCACCAACCATCAGCAACCAATTAACACCCCATCGAACCCACACCGGAACTCCACCACACCGCCGTGACTCAACTTCTCCAATGAAGCTCCACAACAAAACCACCTCTAATTGCTACTAAAATTAACCTTTTTCGCTTTGGGCGAAATTAACGATGCAGTGACCCTTCGACCATCATGAACCTGCCTCTCCTTTATCGTTGCGCCAATAGTACCGGCGAATAGTATCAAAAAGCTTCGAATGAATTAACAATCGCAAAAATTATAACCTTTTTTTCCTTATTGAAATTCGAAGTTATAAACATCTGGGTGTTGTCAATTTTGGTAGTTGGTGATGATTTTCAATTAAAACCTCTCACTAATACCTCACGAGTTCAAAAAAAACTGATGAATCTCTTTGTCCTTTCTCTCATCTTTCCCCCCTATCCTTTTTGAAATTAAGCATATTGTTATTGACTTACATTTGTGCTACCTTCATCAGGTTTATTGATCACACAAGAGAGGAACACGTATACTGAGAAGGTTTTGAGTTATAATATGTGTGTGGGTCTTTTTTGTTTTTATGGCTTTGTCGGTGAAGATGAAGTTGCAGTGGTGTGGTGGAGTTCCAGTGTCGATCTATTTCATGGGGTGTTTGGATGGTGGAACAATGAAGAAAGGGAAAATGGGTTTATTTAGGTGTGGGTCTGTTTTTTTTTTTTTTTTGGTTATACATATCAAGGTGGGTTTATGGGTGGGCTTTTTAATTAGGGATAATAAATAAATAAATTTTGGATAGACTGTTAAGATTGTGACACGTGTTTCTCCGTTAGTTCAAAGGGTATATACAACCCAAAATTTAAACGGTAGGGGTACAGTGTCTTAAAAGTATAACGAAGGGTATTTAGATACCATTTACGATAGTTTGGGGATATATTTGTCATTTTTCCCTTTAAAAATGATTTGGAAATAAGTAATTAGTGTCTGTATGGAAACATTTTTTTTTTCCTATTATGCTCAAAACAACAAATAAAATTTGAAATATGTTTTTAGTATAATGGATAATAAAAACAAATAAAGTAATATATTACTCTTATTTAGAAGAGGGAGTTGTGAAGGACTAACATAGCTCCAACAAGTTGTTCTTAATGTAATTTAAGTTGTACTATGGGGCCCATTTTATTCAACAATATTTAGAAGAGGGAGTTGTGAAGGACTAACATAACTCCAACAAGTTGTTCTTAATGTAATTTAAGTTGTACTATGGGGCCCATTTTATTCAACAACTATTGTATTAGCATCTAAGTTGTAATATGTTAGGGCCCACTTTATTCAACAAGTATTGTACTAGCATTGATGATACATAAGTATTAATTATAACTTGGCGTGTAAATTCTTTAAAATAATTATTGCCTCGATTTTTTTTTTAACATTTATTTTTAATTTTAAAAGATTGGAAATTTTATGTTAAAAATTTAAATAATAGAAAAAATGATTTATTTAACTTTTATCATCATCAATACTATTAATTTATTTGACGTTTTTTCTTAATCTTCATCTCGTCATTAATGTTATTTCTATAATTTTCTTAAATCACTTATTTTTTCTTTTTTAACTCTTTTATATATATATATATTATATTACTCTTATTTAGAAATGAGAGTTAGAAGGACTAATACAACATCAAATAGATGTACCAAAGGTAATATAAGTTGTACTGTATTGGGGCCCACCTCATTAAACAAGTACTACTCCCCACTCATATCAAGACACATGTACTATGTAGGGAGTTAGGAAGGACCAACAAGGACAAATATGTAATTTTCTTAAGCTTACCCCACTCATATCACAAAGACACATGTACTATGTATAACACATAGATGCTTTTTATATTATCTATGGATTGATCCATTTTCCCCTTACAGTCTTATAATTCCAAAACCGTTAAATTTCTCTTAATTTTCGAGTAAATATCTCAAAAGATCATCCAACATTGAGAAATTATATTGTAAAATTATTCAACTTTATTTTATACTTCTTATTTATATTACTCCTTATTAGAAGTGAGACTTTAGAGGACGAACATGACACTACAAAGTTGTACACAAAGCATTTCAAATTGTACTATAAAATTCATTGTCGCTCATTAATTGTACACGTGTCTTTCTACATATACAACAACCCACATGAATAATTACTTTTCTTACTTTTTTTCCTCAGTTTCTCTCTCTATATATTCATTTTTTCCCTTTTGTTTTACTTTCCATTCTCCCCTTTTACTCTCTTTAGTTTATCTTTGATCTTAAATTTTTCATAGATCTTTAAAATATTTTGAATTATTAATTATTATGAATTATAATATTTTGATTTTTACGTAGTTTACAAATATATAAATTTCATTTTAAAAAAATTGAAGATACCATACGCAAATTTACGATCAAACTTAAACTATTTGATTCTCAAGAAATAAAAAGTGTCAAATAAAATGGGACAGACGAAGGATAACTCTCAATTAAATTTATTTCACTTTTTATTTTCCATTTTTTACATAATTTTTCAAGTTGGATTTCTAGGAATTCTATTGTAGACCCATTTAAATTTTACCTTTTTGTTTTAAACTAGAGAATTTGGTCGCACTTCGCGCGATCATTAAAAATTAAATATTTTTGATTAATTTTATATTTACTCTGTTGTTTAATTGTAATATTATTGTTTGTTTTAGTACTATGAAGATTGTGAAAAAAATAAAGCTTTTCAAATTTTACATCTATTAAATGAGGAAGAATATATTTTTTATCAAATAAGTTAAAATATATTTGCTAATAACAAATTCTTCCATTGCATGAAGTTGATCCTTTAATATATAATATATATTTCGGTGTACCATTCTCCTTAAATGTCTAAGAAATATCTCGTAATGTGAAATAACACTGTAATACTCCCTCTGTCCCTAATTACTTGTCCACTTTTAAATTGACACATTTATTAAGAAATCAATTAATCACATAGTGAGTTTATCATTTTACCCCTATTAATTATGAAGTAGATGAAAAGTTCTGCAATTTTCAAAGTAATTAGTCATTTAATTGAGGGTATAATAGGTAAAAAAAATTTTCTTTCTTGATTTGTCAAAATGGACAAGTAATTAGAGACAACTATAAAAGGAAAAGTGAACAAGTAATTAGGGACAGAGGGAGTACTAAACAAATGCATCAACAAATGAAATTTATATTAAAAATATATTGAATAATGACGTAATGATACCTTAATAGAATTTCCTATCCATTTAAAAAAAAAAAACTTCACCCTTTCAATTTCGTTATATCTTCTTATTTAGTAGAAGAATCACCATTTATTATATTCTACTCCACCTTAATTTGTACCATCAGAGTTTTATGAAAAAACATTAAATTTTAAATCGAAATAAAAAATCATTGAAAAATGACAGAAAAAATAATAATAGTATATGAAAATTAAAATAAGGTGCAAGAAAAGACTTTTCACGATAATTTTTTGAAATATATTGATAACAATTAAAATGGAGCTGTTATTTTATCTTTAAAATTAAGTTTGAGTGAATTGAATTAGTAGAATGAGAAAAAATATTAAACTAATAACTTTTTAATGTTATTAAATGCATTTTCTTTTTAATTGAGTAGTAGATTTAAAGTTCCGAATTAGGATATTAAAATAATATCTTACTCTCTCCTTAATTATTATGGTATTGCAAACATTTATTTTCCTTAAATGGTGATTCATTTTCCATTTACAGTTATATTCAATTAATTTCTAATGTATTGAATACGGTTATGGGATATTGAAATAATATCTTTATCTTTCCTGAATCATAATAAAATTATAATTTAACATTTATTTTTCTGAAATGATAATTTTGTTTTAATTCCTAGAACATATTGTTTACTATATTGAATGTAATTATAATAAAACATATTGTATTTAGTATGATAAAAGAACTCAAAAATTTGAGAAATTCGATAAATAGTAATCTTAGCTTCTAAGAAATGTCACATCATCATTTACATATCCAACTTTTATATACATATAAAAGAGTTAAAAAAGAAAAAATAAGTGATTTAACAAAATTATATAAATAACATTAATGATGAGATGAAGATTTAGAAAAAACGTCAAATAAAGTAGTAGTATTGATGATGATAAAAGTTAAATAAATCATTTTTTCTATTATTTAAATTTTTAACATAAAATTTCCAATCTTTTAAAATTAAAAATAAATGTTAAAAATAAAAATAATAATCGAGGCAATAATTATTTTAAAGAAAAATATAATCAAAATTGTCAGAAAAAATTGATAAGAATAAATAAGTATCTATTACTAAGAATGGTGTCACTACATTTTCTATTTTAACTTTATTGTTACATATGGATAGAAACTTTTAGAAGAAGAAATGATCCAAAAATTTAAAAATAATGATTCCTTAAATGGTGATTCCTTTTCCATTTACAGCTTTTCAATTAATTTTTAATGTATTAAATACGGTTATGGATATTGGAATAATATTTTTATCTTTCCTTAATCATAATAAATTATATTTTAACCTTTGTTTTTGTGAAATGATAATTTTCTTTTCATTTGTACAACATATTGATTAATATATTGAATGTAATTATAATAAAACATGTTGTATTTAGTATGACAAAAGAATTAATTTTTTTTAAAAATTAAATAAATAGTAATCCTAACTTCTGAGAAATGTCACAAAAAAAATAATTAATAATAATAATAAAATAATATATATATATATATATATATATATATATATATATATATATCTAAGAAAATGATATAAATTACATTAATGATGAAATGAAGATAAAGGAAAGAAGTAAAGAAATTAATAATAATATTGATGATGATAGGAGTTAAATAAATCATTTTTTATATTTTATAAATTTTCAATATGAATTTTTCAGTCTTTTAAAATTAGAAAATGCTAAAAAAAATAAAACTAAAACTAAAAATCGAGGCAACAATTATTTGAAGGAAAAAATAGCAAAAAATGTCAGAAACATTGATAAGAATAAATAAATATTTATTGCTAAGAAGGTGTCACCCCACATTTTCTATTTTAACTTTATTGTTGCATATAGATAGAAACTTTAAGATGAAGAATGATCCAAAAAATTTAAAAATGACAAATCAATTATGTAAAAATACATGTGTAATTCTTATAAAGTTATAATAACTAATTTCTTCAAATAAATAATTAAATAAAGAAAAAAAATTAATTAAGAAAATAATATAAATAACACTAATTATGAGATTAATAGCATTGATGAGGAAAGGAACTAAATATGATCATCTTTTTAAAATTTTTTTTAAGAAAATATATATAAACTTTAGTTAAAGATAAATAAGAAAAAAAAACTTTAATTAAAGATACAAAAAATCAACGCAAAATAAAAGAAGAAAGAAATTAGAAGAACAATGAGGTTGAAAGAAATAATATCTAATTTTTCTCTCTTTTCAAATCACAAAATAAATTTTTGCTTGTTTTCCTCCTAATTTGATATGAATTCCATAAATAGAATGATTTTTTTCTCCAAATAATTTTTCTTACCCTTTGAAACACTAATCTGCCTTCTTATAAATTTCTCAACCACAATGAATTTTCTCTCCTTGTAGGAGGAATAAATATTTTTTCAAAAAGTCTTTTATTTTGAGGAAAAACTTTTGTTACATGATTTCTTTCTTTACATTAAAATCTTCACAAGAATCATGAGATATTCTCTCTTTCTCTTTTGTTAAAAAAGTCACATGACCTAGAAATTTGATGGACATCTTAGCAACATAAGTTGATACCATATATTCATCATCATCGTCAGAAAAAGAAGAGCCAAAGTGAAGAAATTTGTTCTTATTTGTTACAAATGCTCAACTTTTTTTGTTTTATTTTATAGGCTAAATAATTATAAATAGTTATGAAAAATGAATAGTTTTTATCTTTTCATCTTCTATTTCCATTTACTTAAATCTATATTAGTGTAATAGATGTTATAAAGGGCATAATTAATTAGGTATGACATAAATACTTTCAGTTTTTTTTTTTACAATACAAATAAAAAATACAAAACAAAGATAAAATGTCAAAAAAAGGAGAAAAAAAATGAATAGAAATGTTGGCCATAGAAAGGTGCCACATCATATTGTCTATATTCAGCTTTATATATATATATATATATATATAGGTTCATGCCCTTAGATGTTATTTTATTACTTTAGCTGGCATCGACATTTTTGTAAATCTGATATCTACTTTGGAACATTTTATAATGTGGCATAGGCTGACAATTGAGATCATAAATTTAAAAATAATAAAATTTAATTTATTATAATACTAATATCAATATCATAAAGATATATATATATATATATCATTTAAAAAATATATAAAAAGTATTATACATTGTAATAATTAACCGCTTTATTTTTTTAAAATCATATAACTAATTTGATTTACACTCCAAAATTCATAGGTGTCACATAATTTAGACATTAATTCTTTATTACTTAATATATGTAATTATATCAATGACACATAAATTGAAATTAAAAAATTACATATTTTATTTGAAAATGACGTAACAGTACTATAAGGTATAATAATTAACAACTTAATATATTTTAAAATTTTAGTTGACTCTCCAAATTTCATATGTGTCATGTAATTGAAACAGAGAGAAACATAAATTGGTTTAAAATAAATAAAATATTATAAATTATAATAATTAACAACTTAAAATTTATAAAAAAAATCCTTTAAAAAAATTTAGTTGTCTCTCCAAATTCAATCGGTATTACAATAATTAAAATATAGAAATTAACATAGATTGGACTCCTGCTGACATTTATGTTTCCTTTTTTAAAATTTTTTCTTTTATACTTTATATAAATAAATTTTTTATGTAAAAAGTATTATAAATCATAATATAATATATCTTAAAAAATTTGAAAACATATAAAAAGTTTTTGTTAACTTTTAAAATTTCATCTATACCACATAAATTGGGAGAAATATAGATATATAGATATTTTAAGTTGCTAATTATTGTGAGTTATAGTACGTTTTATATAATTTTCATATATATTACTCGCTTTGTCCTGATTTATGTGATACAAATGAAATTTCAAAAGTCAATGAATTTTTTATAAGTTTCTTTTTATATTAACTTGTTAATTATTGTGATTTATAATATATATACGTAAAACATACTCTAAATAAAAATAATTAGCAACTTAAAATATATAAAAACATACTAAAAAATTGATTAACTTCAAATTTCACATGTACCACATAAATTGAAACAGAAACAGTAACATATATTGGGCCCCGTGCTAGCACGGGGTCCCATATCTAGTTTAATGATAGACAACACAAATTACAAAACATAAATGTTTTTACATGATTTTACTTCAAAATCAATACCATCGTTATTCCTTCCCTCCATCTTCCTAAATCTTCTTCTTCCTTATATCTTTGTTGTTTTCCTCTTCATTCTTTATTTTTCTTTTCTTCTTTTGTGTTTAAAGCTTGACTTAAAAAACTGACATGTCATAAACATAAATAATTTTGAGTGAATAATATATCAAAAAATATTAAAAGAACTCATATCTAAAATTTAAAATTGTTTATATGAGATTAGTGTTGATTAAGATTGAAAAATTTAGTCTACAATATATACTTTATTGTATAAATAATGTATAACGATGTATATATATCTTTGATATATAATTATACATTATCTATACATAAATATTCACTATTTATACAATATAAATACATCATACCTATAGAAAAAAATCATTTTGTCGAAAGAAACTTTTTTATTACGGATATATCGCAAATTTTAAACTATCTTTTATGTAAATAAAAATTTGATTATATTTTATGTAAATAAAGTTACTTTATTGTATTTATATGAAAAAGTTACTTTATTGTATTTATGAATTTTCCTCTTACGGGGCATGTTTGTCTTATCCATTGAGCAGAACAAATTAGAATGCCGGCCCGAAGTGTTAGAGCCATCCATCAGCAATTTCCTAATTCCTAAACCTCAAATCTCCTCCTCCTTATCCCGCTCGCTAGAGAATCGAAAAAAAATCGAATACTGTACATTTTTCACTCGGCAACGATGAAGGCTTCATTCAAAGCACGATATGAGCCCGACAAAGCAGCCGCCGCCGCTACTGTTGCATTCAACGCCGGTGACCTTAAGCTCCGAGCTTCCATGACCGATGCTACTGTTGTCAAAGGTCCCAGCTTAAACGGATTAGCTCTGGCCGTTGAGAAACCTGGATTGTTCATCGTCGACTACAATGTCCCAAAGAAGGTCTGGAATCGATTCTGTATATGTCAGTTTTAGCAATCACCGTTGATATAGTGAAAAATGTTATAGTAAATTGAATGGAATATATATACATGATTTACCTATACTAGTCTAATTAGTTCGGAATTGAGATGTAGTTGGTTAATTGATTGATTTTGTTCTAAATTCCTTTTAGCTCGAAATGTACACAGTTGATTTACATAGCCGATCCTAACTTAGTTTGGAATTGAGATGTAGTTGGTTAATTGATTGAGAGCCTGTTTGGGTTGACTTTTGACTTTGGTGACTTACAAGCCAAAAGCAATAGAAATTCTAACTTAAGGCTTTCGACTTATTTTTGCTTAAAAACAAGTGCTTATATGCACTTTTTTATTCATTCAAACACTTCAAAAAGCCAACCCAAACAAGCTCTGAGTTGTGTTTTAGAATTTGCTTTAGTTCGAAATGTGTACTATAGAAAGTTTTGCTGTTTCTGGACATTCGGTTTCAATTTAGGCCGTCAGTGAAAAGTAGTCTAGTTAAAAATCGAATAGAGTATATACAATTGATTTACATAACCAGTCCTAACTAGTTTGGAATTGAGATGTAGTTGGTTAATTGAGTGAATTGTGTTTCCGAATTCGGTTGAGCTCTTAATGTTCACTATTGAAAGTGCTATAGTTTTTGGACATTCAGTTTCAATTTAGGCCATCTGTGAAAAATACTCTAGTTAATTAGAAGGGGATTGAGATGTAGTTGATTGATAGATTGTGTTTGTAGATTGGTATTAGCTCTTAATTATCAAAGTGTTGTGGTTTCAGGACATTAGGTTTCAGTTTATGAACTCAATCAAGGTTCTGGAGAAGCCATTGAATTTGAATTACATTCATTTTCATGGAGACAAGCGAACAATATTGGATGGAACTTTGGTGGTTGATTCCGCCAACAAGGTGTCCGCTAATCACGTGATGGGCTCGGGAAGTTGTAAATTAAAGTACACATATGTCCATGGAGGAATCACTACTTTCGAGCCCATCTATGATACAGCAAAGAATGCGTGGGACTTCATGGTATCACGTAAAGTTTATGGGGATGATGTGTTTAGGGCTACTTATCAGACGACAAGCAGGAATTTGGGGCTCGAATGGTCCAGGAGTTCAAAGTTAAATGGATCATTTAAGGTATAACTTTCAAGCATTCTATCCATATTTTCATTGGCAATTTCCATTGCAATTGAATTACAAAGCTAAACTATTCTATAGTTGGCACTGAAATTTCAATTGGCTTGCTTATGTTTTTTGGGGCTTATTTCTGTTAGCTCTATTTTTTTTTTGAACATTTGTGAATTTGTTGACTCACTAGCTTGTTGATCTCATTTTCCAACAAAAGTAATCGTTGGTGACACTGCTTTTAAAAGTTACTTGTTACTTACCAGAAAGTTGTCTTCTGGTGAACATTAAAGAATGTGTTGGAGGTGTACATTCTACTCCACTTGTATTTGCACTGGTCATGTGCCAAAATTCTTCCTAAACGCCTATTGGCCGTGTCATTGCAGACCTTTTATAAACCACAGAATGTGGAATAATCTGTAACTATATGACCATTTTTTACAACATTAAGTGGTCGGAATGTAAATACCTCGGGGTTTATCTAAGGTTAATGATGAAGGGATCGTAGTGCACTTGTATAAAGTCTCTGCGAGGTTTATTGGTTTTGCTTGTTTCTTATCATTTCTGCTCAGTTATTAAACACACGTGTTGATGTTATTTTGAATTGCTCATTATTGTGAGTCTGCATTCTATGTCTAGTCTGAGAAGGGCCTATCCTTCCCTGATGTCACAAGTTGATCAATTTCTTTTTCTGGATGAAGGCTGCATGTTGAAAAATCTAAAAAAATGGGAGTTCATTTTATGGTTTTAATAATATAAATGTTCACATGTCATATTGATTCATTGACTCATTTGTTCGACTTTTCTGATTTTGATGTGCATCAATAAGCGTCCACAAAAAGATCTTTTACCTTGATAAGTGCAAGCGACCATTAAAGGTTATTCTACATTGGTATTGGTTCCCTGATTGTCATTTGATAGGGTCGCTGCGTTGTTCGATATGATAGATCATGAAGTAGGACACATATCTGGATTTTTTGCAGTTATGCCATTGCTTTTGTGGGAATTCAGCTTAGATCCATTATGTTGCCATAAATATGTTTTCTATTTGATTGTTGTGGAGAGATGAACCAGTTTAAAAATGGCCTTCAATTGTTAATAGTGAATAAGAATGTTCTCATTCATGTTCACCTATAAGTGATTGATATGCCATCACAATGTGCAATGAAATGCACAAATTATAACATCTATTATAGCCATGATATTTTATCAGCATCACTATTGTTATGCATTCTGTGTGAAAATCTTTGTTGAAGTATTTGATAGTTGAACCATAATGAAATTGTTTTAAGCTTCTCGTTTTTACCCTTGCCCGTCCTAATTGAATGTTCCCCGGTTTCTGATGACGTTTAAAATGAACACGAATCATTTCTAGCTAGATTGTATCCTTATTCTGTAAACCAAAAACATGCACTCACTTATATTGGATAATTCAGCGTAAAAAACTGATCATCTGTTGTAGAATGAACTTCATAAGTGGACAGTTTCTTATTTTAAATTATAAATTTAAATTTGTTTGTGTCGTTTTTTCTTCTTTCCTTGTATCCTCCATGCCTTATTTTGTTCTGACAGAATAGCAACCAGATCAACCTTATGGTGGCTCACTTCATGCTTGTCATTTGCTTTTCCTTCTGTGAAATCGACAATGTGGTCCCCCAGACGCCTGCACAGTGGGAGCTTCATGCACATGCATGGCTGTCCTTTTTCTGTTCTTTTTTTAAATATATAAACCAGTGCTTCTTGATCTTGTGTTCAAGGTTTGGTTTATTGATAGATATTGAACTATGTAAAGCATCTAAAGAAATTCTTCATTTTTTGTTTTGATTCCCTGAGACCACTCCTGACTCGAGATTCTCTTCCTGTCTCCAGATTTGTGCATCTCTCTGTTTGCTTGAGGAACGGAAAATCCCGAAGTTAAGTGCTGAGACGTCGTGGGACTTTGAAATGTGATTCTGTTTCTTCTGCAATAATTTGGATGTAACTACCTCTGGCTACCCTTCATAATTGGGTTTCACCTAATGTTTTCTAGCTCAATTTGTTGATTCACAAGTGAGCTGTTCGTTTTGCTTTGTATAATCGGTTTATGGTTACCAACATGAGTATTGATCCAAAGTTGCTTTTTGTCAATCTTCCGATTTCAAGACACTTCCATGTTTTGATCCCCCGACTTTACCCGAATTAATGATTTAAGGCTCCATCAAAATGATGCATCTGCTGTCTTCTTCCTAACTCTATTTGGTGATTTTGACTTTTGAGATTTTCAATCTAAATCTTTTCGCGCTCCTGCCTTTTGTTCTTGTATTCACTTTGTGTTTTCTTCATGGAAGACTGTCAATTTTTTCTACTTGATTGTTTATTTTATCCATTTCTTGTCTGAGGATTCTTCAGTACCAACAACAGCTTCAAGTTTGTTCATTTGACCATCTTGGTAGTTACAGGGTAGTGCACTTAAATTTTTGCTAATGTTGGTATTTTGACCATTTCTCTCCTAGTAATACGAGAAACTTTCGACTGAGTAAGTAGTAGTGTAGTACACAACTGATTAGGAAGGAGAAAAAGAGGGGCTATAAATGTTTGTTTTGGTTATTCAATTGTATCTATGACATTGTTTCTTTTGACTACTCGTTATTCACGTGGTTTTCATGTGAATCATTCTGTCGGTAGTGGTCGTTTGATCATTTTTCATTGTGAAATTTGAAAGAAAAAAAAATAGGTTTTGAAAAATTAGATTTGTTTTTGACTATTTGTAGTAATTTGAAATGAAAGAAGTGAAACATCTTTTTGTTATTTTTAAAATTCTTGAAAATTTTGAAATTCAACTTTTGAAATATTGTGGCCAAACAAGTTTTCTGGAGTTAAATTTCAAAGAAAAAAAGTTTAAAAAATTCATGATCAAACACCTTCTATAATCATTAGTTAGAGATCCAAGAAAAATATTTATAAAAAGACTTTTGGGTTGAGATTTTAAGGATAGAAAAAATAAATTTTATAAATGATATTCCCCCTGATACTCCACCCACCTCAAGCTTGCCTACGCCATCACCATCCTATCTTCCCTATGCAAGTACCCCACCCCACCTCCATGCAAACCTATCCTCATCCACAGATTATATATATATATATATATATATATATATATATATATATATAAATAAATGCACATAAACAAATATTTTTAACATATCATATACTAAAAAATAAGGCAGTAAATTAATTATGATTCAAGAACATATATTTTAACAAATTGATTCTCTAACCTCTAATATTGGCGACAATAGTTTTTAAATTGATTAGCGAACCATTAATTGCCACTCTTTAAAAAAGTTGGAATAAAAACACATTTTCAATATAAGTAGATTCAATCTTTCAAGAAAAAAAAACAAGATTCACATGTAATTTTTTGTGTATATTGTATTGCTAGTTTAAATATAATGTTTGTTTTGATTATTATTTAAATTTTATTGTATGGTATATTTAAATTTATCGTTAGGTAATAACACAAAGACCCGATCGATTTTGTATGATCGTGTTGTTACTTTACCATTTTCTTCTCATTTTATTTTTGACTTGTTATTTAATACTCCTTTACCCTAATTTTTCATAGTATCTCTATTCAATACACTAGTTTTCTTGTAGGTTTATCATTAAATTATGTATGCGTAACGACGGAGAACGATATAATCTAACCAACAACATTGTATTCACTAAAATAATATCACACGATACAATTCAATACGATACTTTATGAAACAGTATGTAACAAAGTTATGTTTATTAAAATAATACCATACCATACAATAGAATATAATATAATGGAATACATTACGAAACAAGACGTAATAACCGTTAGCTACCCCTATCACTTATCAGCTCCTGTTAAGTTCTACTGGTACATGCCATGGGGGTGCAACGTACAAGATCCTCTCTCGTTCTTACAGTGTCAAGCTTTGGACTTCGCTTGAAGAAGAAAAAAGAAAAAAACTGAAATAAAAAACTTGTTTGCCCTAAAATCTAAATCCACCAAAGCACAGTATACCATAGTGAAGAAGAAAAAACTCATGAACAACTGAGGATATTCAGCAAAAAAAAAAAAAAAAGATTTGATTTTTCATTTGATCCTCCAAATCTTGAACAGTAAAATTCATCAAAAAAGAAAATATCAAGATCTGTAACTTAATGACCTCAGAGCTTTGATACCAATATCAGTTTCTGCAATGGCAAGCTTACACAAAGGCAAGATTTTCTTATTTTCTTTGCTTTTGTTATTTCATGTTTCATGGGTTTTTAGAGCTTTTGCTGAAGTTGTAATTGAAGAAGAGAAGTTGGAGAATCTTGGGGTTGAAGAGAAATTTGAACATGTTGATGCTTTAGATTTGTTAAAAAGACACCAACTTCAAATAGAAAAACTAGAAGGGATTGTTGAAAATCTTAGCTTGCTTGTTTCTAGGTTAGAATCAAGATTACTGGAATACCCTAAACTTCAAAACTTGGAAGGTAAAGAGCAGGTTGTTTTGGGTGAAAAAAAGAAGATTCAAAGTGAGGGGTTTGTGGGTAGTGAGGGTAGTTTAGAGAATAAAGTGTCTGTTACAAAGTATAGTCCTCTTTGGTTGGAGAGGTTTCAGTTTATATCTGCAGTGAGATTAGGATCAGATGCAACTAGCATCAATGTGTTACCATTTAGAGATGCTGAAGGATTAAGTAAGTATGTTGCCATTGGCGATGATCGCGGGAAAGTGTATGCATTCTCTAGAAATGGAGAAGTTTTGGTTGAATTTCAGACGTCGATGAGTTCACCAATAGCAGCTTATGTGTCGTACTTGTCTGTTTATAAGAATGAGAGTGTGGTTGTAACGGGGCATGAGAATGGTGGGATTTTGATGCATAGAATTTGGGAGGTAGTAGTGCCTGATGGTGATGACAGGGCTACTCTTCGTATGGAAACTGTAGGAAAATTTGCTTCACCGGAAATCGAGGAAGGGGGGTCTTCGATTTTAAGTTTAGAGGTGCATCATGTTGGAAGAAATAGGTATATCTTGTCCACAGATTCTGGTGGGAAACTAAGGGTTTTTAGGGAGAATGGAACTGTTTATGGGGTGACAACGCCAAAGAGCAGGCCACTTGCGTTCTTGAAACAAAGGCTTCTATTTCTAACTGAAACTGGTGCAGGGTCATTAGACTTGAGGACCATGAAGATTAGGGAATCTGAATGTGAAGGTTTAAACAATTCTATTGCTAAGAGTTATGTATTTGATGCAACTGAACGGTCGAAAGCATACGGGTTTACATCTGATGGTGATTTGATTCATGTGCTACTCTTAGGTGATAATATGAACTTCAAGTGCAGGGTTAGATCCAAAAGGAAGTTAGAGATGGCTGAGCCTCTATCATTTCAGGCGATTAAAGGATATTTGCTTGTTGCTAACCAGGAGAAGGTATCACTGTATAACGTGTCATCGCTGCATTACGTGCGGTCTGGTGGACCAAGGCTTTTGTTCTCTGTTGGTCATGATGAGATTGTAGCATCATTTTTGAGCTCTCAATCTTTGGAACTAAATGATAAAAGTAGAAACGTTATTCCTTTAGTTGCCAGTGATCAAGAAAAGCTCGTTATTCTTGGACTGGGAAGTGGTTACTTGGGGATATATCGCTCAAACCTTCCAGTTTTCAAAAATGAGTTCAACACTATGCAGTGGACGAGTCCTGTTTTATTTTTCATCATTTTCCTTTTAGGTGCATATTATTTTTTTGCCAAGAAAAAGGAAGCTCTTACCTCCTGGGGACCTGATGATCCTTTCCCTTCTGCGGGTGTTACAAGTGGGGCTCCAATGGGATCCAGCCAGGGTGACAGATCTTATCCTGATTCATCGAGGAATGCAGATCTTATGGATCTTAGGGGTAGCAGCCTCAGAGGTCCATCTGGAAGGTATGTCTCTCCATCTCGCTATTCTGGTGGAACGGCAGGTGCCTATAGAACGAATTCTGCTGATACAAATTCTAGGCCTGCTTCTGTTGATCCCAACTTTAGAACTACCTCGGAGTTAAAATTTAGGGGGACAAATCTAGAAACACCAGGTTTTCCAAAAAGGAGAGATAGCCTGTTTGTAAACAGTCAAATTGTGGATGATGGCAAGTAACCTGCAGTTCATGTATGGTACATGTGTTTCAGCACCATACTGTCATTTGGACACGTGGGGAAGCTGACAATCTATAGCTGTAACTTTGCAACGGGTTACTCGTGTTGAGAGGAAATAAAAAGAACATTTTGAGCTTGCAGTTCTGATTGCCTTGAATTGATAATCAAGGTTAAGCAGATGTCTGTTAACAATTTTTTCTCTCTTTTCCATTTATGCTAAATATTTATCCCAAGTATGCGCACAATCCATTTTGTAAATTCAGTTCTAGTGGAGATTATTCATATAGTGGTTGAAAGATATCTGAGTTTGAGATCAAGGCGGAAAAGATAAGCAGAACCCCGACCCCCAAATAGAAAAAAGGAAAAAAAAAGGAAAGGAGAGATCATGATCAATGGAACTCAAAGGAGTTTCTAGAATTTCATCTTTTTTTTTCATAAATAATCCCCAACAAGAATTTGGTTACTACTTTGGTCTGGTCGCCGAGGCCAAAACTAATACGTGGTAGAATAGCTTCACTTTAACTTATCTTAGATGGAGACAAAGGAGCCTCGTGGGTACAATTGAAGTAAGGTACTTATCGCTGGAATGCTTTAGTTTTATTGTTATTGTCGCCATCATATATATATATATCTGTTACTCTGTTCGATGGAAACTAAGCTTAACAGGAGAACTTCCTTCAGGAATGTCAAGGTTCTTACAATTCCTGCTTGTGCATTTAATGCTCCATTCCTCATGTAAGTGAACACTTCATTCAAATTTTATCATAGGTTGAGCCATACTCTTTTAAGGTCATGTTTGCTTGCAATTTATATATGCTCATGAATTGTTTGACATCTTGTAGATCAAGATCTAGGCAGTTGGTCATTATTTGGCTTTTGAAGTAGACTAATCAATGTAAAAAACGTTTGTTATGGCTTCATTTTGTGAGGACTTGCTCATGTTTCTCGCTGAGAGGAAGCAACCATGATAATCTTGTTGGCCTACCACAGTTACTTAGTCGAACAAAGTATCACAGTGAAAAATCCTGATGATTCTAATGGACAATTAAGTAGTAACCTTAAGTTTAGTGCAAGTGATGTGCTGTAGAAATCCCTTGTTTCCTTTTCCTTCGGGTGGCTAGGAGAGGGAAAAATAGTCCATTTGTTATAGTCTTCGCAGAATGCCTTTTGATTTTGTCTGCCTATTTCATTTACTTGTCAAAAAGTGTTCCTTGAACAAATTGAACCTTAGAGGACAGTATTAGGCATAGTTTGTCAAGGCTCAAGAAATAGAAAGGTTATAAAGATGTGAGATGTCATTCTTCATATAAATGGAAGTTACTGCAAATTGCAGTAGAGTACTAGAGTATACCTTAATACTGAAACTGCAGATTTGCACAGTAATATTCGATAGCTATGAACGAGATATTTTCTATTAGTTTCAAAACCTTAGTGTTAGTATAGTGTAAATGACCATAAAAGGTTGTTTAAGATTGGGAAATACTCCTCCATCCTTAACCAAAAGTCTTGGATTCGAGATATGGAAATGAAGTCGCCTTTTCCAGGGAGCGAAAGAGTGGTCTTTCAGGATTGGTCGTTGTGTGTCACCACCTCCCACCTATCCTACACATTTGATTATGAATCCAAATTAACCAGGTTCTAAAGTGGGTAGGAGAAACCGGGTGGAAACAAAGAAAACTATAGTGTAAAATGTTTTTGTAGAAAATATTGTTCACCAGTATTAGCTTTATATACAATAGAATAGTGAATATTGTGTAAATCATTATCAACACTTGGTTGGACATAAAGTTGCACAAGTATATGATTTGGTAGAGGATGAGTTGTATTTGTAGTATTTGGTGATTTTATTAGGACTTATCTAAGAGAAGACAAAAGTTCATACGCAACTTAGAATAAGTCACATGTAGGATGTACACTTAATTTGAGGGTCTGTCGGAGATAACCTCTCTGTCTCACAAATGTAGAGGCAATGTTTGTGTACATCCTACCATCTCCCGACTTCATTTGTAGGATTGTCTTGTGTATGTTGTTGTAATAGCCTAATAGGTTCAAAGGGTTCTTCCAATCAAATATTAACTAGTTTGAAAGTGAATCTTAGTTGATTGATAAATTATAATCATTTTTAAAAAATATTTTTACAGTCTAATAAAGTTATCAAAATAGGTTCATAGGATAAATTTCTGTCCCTACCAAATTAAGAAAAGGGAGGGAAGGGGCATACATCTATTTATAGAATTGTTCATCAGTTGTGCTTGAAAGTTCTACATTGTAGCATAAAGGATGCAATTCTATATTCATGGTTTAAACGAGAGATCTTTAATTAAAGACGAAAAAATACTTATCATTTCATCATAGTCGTAATTGGTTTACTTTTTTTGTTGCACTTTCTAGATATTCGATATAATCTACTCCATCCCTTTCAATTTAAGTGGTCTTACTTTTCTTTTTAGTCCGTTTCAAAACTATCTCTTTCTATATTTAATAAGTTTTCTAATTTCAACACTTCACATAACATGTTTAAGACTCCAAGATTCAAAAATCATTTTTTTTATTTTTTAAACTTTATGCCCTACAAAGTTAATTTTATGGCCAATGTGTATCCGACACCCTTTACCTAAGATGGCTCTGCCCATGCCTATCAAACTAAGATAAAGCAAGCATCTGCCTGAGCTCCTATAGGTCAAAAAGCAAGGCAACACAAAACACTTAAAAATTGGGTTGGTATAGTCTTTGAAACTTTGAAATTTATTTTTCTCAAAAGAATGCAAATGTTATTCTTATTCTTTATCGAAAATAAGTTTTCATCCTATTCTCAAGTAAGAAAATTGGCCTTTCGAAGTGGAGGGGACCATATATATTTTTTTTTGATTTTTTTGTAAGCAATACATCATCTTTAACAATCATTTTTACTCACCTATTTTTATTAGACTTATTTTATTATTTTTTAATTATAAGTGAGGCTTACTATTTGGAATTTATTCAAACCTTCTCATAATTAAACTTCCACTAGTGACTCGATTGAAGCTTTCCATGCCGTGTTGCTAAAAATTGGCATGCTAGACCAAGAGTCAATACAACATCACAATAGTATATCCAGCGTGATTTCATAAATTGAGTCAGAAAAGGATAGAATATTTATCAACTTTAACTTATCAACACATTAGCAAACATTTATTATGTCAATATCACATAACTACGTCTTAGTTCAAACAAGTTGAATTCAACATAGTTCCTTTGTTATTTCGGCGTGCAATTAAGAGAAAGAAGTCGGGGTGTGTGGGCCCATAGGGTTGTATGTATGAGAGACACACTTGTGTGCCTTTCGAGGATTCCCCCTTTAAATCTTGTCAAGATAGTTATATCAAGGATAGGAGAATCCTTGGTTGAGCATGACAATTGCAAGTACATACTTACTGATCGTTTGGTATAAGAGATAATAATCTCAGAATAAAATGCAAGATTATCTTATTATGTGTTTGGTTAGGATTTATCTCATCATTTGTACTATAACGATAGAATAAGTTATCTCGTATACATGATGAGATAACTAATCTCATAAGATAAGATAATTTGTCTATTCTATCTCATTACCAATCAACCCCTTAACTTAGTACTTTTGACACATAACATAAATTTATGTATAAAAAATTGTTAAAGTTATAACAAGTACCCGTAGATATGAAAATTTGTATAATATAAATTTTGAATCCGCCTCCGTATTCAATCATGTTGGTATATGTCATTGTTGATATGCTATACGTCATTGATAGGAATAAAACAACTCAAAGAAAATGTTGTATGGAGTACCGTTGCTCAGTTTTTATATTTATCCAAAATTGAGAAATTGCCGTTGCCCAAACACAATCAAATGAGTCCTTTTCAAATTCGAATTATTCTTCATTTACTTTGCCACCCTATAGTTGATTTATTTATATTTTGTACGATGGCTAAAAAAATAACTCCTAATAATTCTTTTGTCAACGTAATCTATTTCCTTAAATATTTATTAGAAAGACAAAATTAAATATAGTTAACTGTTAGTATAGATGGTCAAATATTAAATTATTTTTAGTTTTGCTGAATGCATCTGTTAATAGAGTGACTATCTTATATGAAATATTATCAATAAGATTTTTTCATTGAAAAATTATATTATATATATATATTTTGAACTTTGTAAAAATCATGCCTTCACTATGGAGTACAAAGTCACTATAAAACCGTGATATTCTCTCTTTTTCTTCACAAAAAGAGAGACATTTCTTTTTTCATGCACACATTTTTATGCTGAATAGTAGTTAGTAGTAATAGTTAAAAATTTATTCAAATGAATATTTTTTTTTTCAAGTTTCATATTAACTATGTAATATTATTTTTTGACATTTCTAAATTATCACCAGGGGCGGCTCAACGTAATTGGGGGCCTAAAGCGAAATTTCAATTTGCGGCCTAAAATATAAATACACTTCATATATGTATTTATTCAAAAAAGAAAAATTACACTATTAAGATGAAAATTATTAGTACTTAATATTGTTTTTTGAGTTACTAGTTTTAGGTAAGACTTTATCAACATAACATTGAAAAACATCCTTTAAGTGAGACAATTATTATATGCATTGTTAACATAATGATATAAGTAATAAGTTGATAAATATTAAATAAAGATAAGAGTTAGAAGTTTAGAATCATAGAATTTGACTCAAAAAGTTGATGATTTGGTATACCTCATTTTAATATGCTTAGAGTAATACTTGAAACTAAAATTTAAAAGAAATAAAAAAGAATTTGTAATTCACTTTGTTCAACACTTTTCACTGTTAATTCTTATTTTTAACAAAGTACAAAAGATGTTAAAGTGGATAAAATAATTTATTTTTAAAAAAATTATACTTTTTATCATAAATAATTAATTTTTCTATAAAAATTTTAACACATAATTTATTCTTGACAAAAATTTGAAGCCCCCAAAATTTGAGGGCCTAAGGCAAAGGCCTTATTTTTAAAAGCATAGAGCCGGCCCTGATTATCACTTTCTTATTAGAGCATATTTCGACGCTGAGTTGGTCAAATATTTATTTCCAATAGGCGCATTGTAGACCAACTCAATATCGAGGTCTGTTATAATTAAGGTAGGAAACTAGTGAAAAAGTAACAACTTAGGTAAAAATTTGAGATATGAACTCTCGAAAAGATAATAATTTAAATATATTTTTTTACCATTAACTCTAACTAAAAAAGTGGAAAACTTTGGTTAATATTATGGTCCTGTGTACCCATTTTGGGCGATAGTATTATATATAAGTTAAGTTTTAAAAAAGGAATACTAAACATATATAAAATTATACAAAATAAAAAAAGGAAAAAGGTTTTTTTATTTGGTAAATGTCTTTTCTTTTTTTAGTGATACAGATCTATTACAGTAAAAACAAAACAATAAAAAGGGAGAATTAAGAGAAGTAAAAATAGTTTTTTTTTTTTGGTAGAATTCCAACTACTCTGAAATAGGATCAGAGTTGCAAAACATTTAAGCTTTTGCAACTCAGATCCTGAAGAAATAAAAACAGAAACAAAAAAGAGAAAGAAAAAAACTTTCTTATTGATTTTTGTATCTTATATATTAGAAGAACATCACAAACACGCTATCACTCCATTTTTTCTCCCTTCCATTTTCCGTTTTGAAAGTTAGAAACCGTTACCCCTTCAACAACCGCTCACCAAAACCCAACTGTTCACTCCGATAAATTTCGAATTCTGGAATTTTTTCCACTGTATTCATAATCGCGTTCATCATAAATTCGTTAAACTAGTTATTATAGATTTTTTTTTGAAATTTTTGATGGCGGAACCGAGTCGGAACGGCGGTGAGTCGTCGCCGGAGACCGGGATTCCGACCGGTTTGAACCGGATTAAAACTAGGAGGCTTGAGTCGAAGGATAGGCCGAGCTCAAGGCTTGTAGTAGATTCTGATAAGTTGAATGAGTCTTCTCCTCGTTCTGGAGCTTCTACACCTCGTTTGAAGCAGGACCAAAGAGCTGCATCAAAAGGACGGAAAGGTCATATTGCTAAATCTGCTTTTTTTCTCAGCTGTTAAATTTAGTTAACGTTTGTATTATATGCATCACGATATTTGTTCGAGCTGTTGCTGAGTTTTCGGTTGTGAAATTTTAAATTCGATTTGTGGCAGTGGAAGAAATACTATAGTTATGGATAAAAGTGGCATCGAAGTTTAAAATTTGATTAGTTAAATGAAATTTTTGAAAATAGTATAGAATAATATTATCTATGGAGTGGTGTGAAGCATTTTGGAGTGTACTTTACATTGGAATGGAGGGAGTAGAAACTTTCTACTGTTTGCTAGGCTGAACCTGATGTTGCCATTGGACATCCGGATGCCATTGAAAGTACTCCATTGTTAATTACTTAAGTCCTTCAGCTGAAAAAAAACTTCAGCTGAAAGCTGTATGGTAAAATACTAAAATATAGTTGGTATATATAGAATATTATCCGTAATGAATGTATGCACAGTCTAATGGTGACGTCTATCAGTGATTGAATGAACAAGTATTCATGTACTCTATCCTACCATATGAATGGAGAAGATCATTTGCGAGGAGGGAAGCTGATCATATATCTCCCTGATATTGCAGTCTGAGCAAGTATAATTTAAGCTATTAAACAATCCAACTGTTATTTTCACCTTTACCCATATTGTACTAATGGCTAGTGCTTCCGGATTACTTATTATTACCTAAACTTTGGAATTCCTTGTCAAGGTTTAAAATTACTTTGATTCTGAATTACCTAAGTATGTGTGTTCTCAATTGGATGGAATCTGCAGGCACTCAAAGGAGATCAGCTTCTCTAATTCTCGGCAGCTCTTTTTTTGTTTCTGTCTAATTGATCTCTGTTCTAATGAATTCTGGTCCCTTTACTTAACAGGACACCGTAAAGGCAGGAAGATAGCTAGTTGGTTTGCGTCTTATATCTTTAAGGATTTAGATCAAGCTGGTAGTGGCTTTTCTTTAAACCAGGTAAGAAATGGTTCAGCTTGCACATAAAATTAGTTTCATCAAGTTACTCTGGATGTGCTATGCTATGTTTCTGCTTTTTATTTGATGGTAATTGGAGATACCATGTGTCTTGCTGGATGATAATTTGCAATTTTAGGGGGCTGACAAGGAGGGTCCTGGAAGGAATGTGCATATGATGGGAAAGCATGTGACAGTGAGGCAATCTTCCCAAGGAGCAATGCCTATTAGTAAAGCAAGCAAAACATTCAAAAGTTTTTCACATGAGCTAGGTCCAAAAGGTGGCATTCAACCATCACCTCCACGAGCTCACAGCTATAATGATCTTAAGGTAATTCTTTTTACATTTCTGGTTCTGGTATTTCCATTTATTATGTGAGGGGTGGTAAGTGATAAGCATAGGAAGGAATTAGGTTTTGGTACTTCCAGATATTATGTAAGGGTGTTAAGAGATAAGCATATGAAGGAATTACATTCGTTTCAGAGTATAATGATCAAGATAAGTAGGTCAGTTGGGTGGCTGATATGGTTTTTGATGTTCATTATTAACTTTGATTCCATGGAATGACATGCAGGAGCTGCTTGGATCTCTTCGTTTGAGATTTGATGCTGCAAAAGAAGCGGTGAACACAGAGCTAGGTGGTTTCTTGCAGGAGGTTGTAGAAATTGTACAGAAGAATGATTCCTTGCCTCTGGATGGACAAAAGATGGCTGAAGAACTTGTTGTTCTTGCTCAAGAGTGTATCAAGATGACCTGCTTAGAGTTTCGCTCCAAGTGTGAACCAATTGTCCAAGATCTTACAATAAGAAGACAAGAATGCCAAACCGGTCCTTTGAAGTGGTTGTTGACACGCATGCTTTTTATATTGACACGGTGCACAAGGGTGTTGCATTTTGCAAAAGACAGTGAGCCAGTTGATGAGACATCTCTGGCCAAGCTTAAAGAATGTCTAAATAGAATCCCTTCTGTTAAAACGGATTGGGTTCTCAAGCAAAGGATTTCTGATACGGGAGCAGGTTGTAAGTTGAACACAAAGGCCGGTGGCAAATGCAGTTTAGAGGAAGAAAAGACATCAAAAAACTCCTCTCACTCACATCAGCAGAAATCTGAATTTATCTTGGATGGAAGTGTCATTGCGCTCGAAAAAGATTCCATGTTTATTGAACCAACATCATCTTTTAATAACCCTCCTGATATTCAGTCTAACATGAAACCATTGAACAATATCAGCGACCAAATTAGTGGAGAATTGAGAAACGAGTGTAGACAACAGTATTTGGATGATTCTAGTCTGGTGATCTGTAGAATTTGTGAGGAACTTGTTCCCACTATCCACTTGGAGCCTCATTCCTACATATGTGCTTATGCAGACAAATGTGATTCGAAATCTCTAGATGTCGATGAACGCCTTTTGAAATTTGCAGAATTACTGGAACAGCTTGTGGAGGCAACTTCTGAGATCCAAGAAAATTCAAAAGTGAAAAGTGAAAATTCCGGAAACACATCTGAAGGTTATTCACCTAATATGGGTGAGTGGAGAAGCAAAGGGATAGATGGAATGTTTGAGGATCTTCATGAGATGGATACTGCCAGTATAGAAGATTCTCCATTAGCAGCATTCGTTAATTTGAAGAGTCACTTGGGTACAAAGTCCAATAACGGTGGTCCACCATCTTCAAATGGGAGCATGACATCAGTATCCTCGACAACTACCCCTCGGACAGTAAATTTTGACTACTGGCTAGATCATAACAATCAATCTGAGCTAGAGGACGTTCAGCAGGTTTGTCACTGTACTCTGAATGAGAAATATCTGTTGTGTTTTTCCAGCAATCCACCAAGTTTGCAGTGAAGAATCACCGAAGTTGAAATCCAAGTATTTTCCTTAATATACTAAGGATTACTTAAAGAGAAAATACCACTTGAGGTTCTATCATCTTAGAGGAGGAAAAGGGAGTTAGAGAGAGAGAGAGAGAGAGTAGGTGAACAAAATAATGGATTCTAATGCTGGTCAGGATCATCTAGCAATATGGATTAGCTTAATTATTGGGATGAATCTTCCATTTTTCCTTTGAGTGTATTAGATCTTTATATTTCTCTAGGGTAAAAGCCTTTCTTTGATCATTTCCTTTTTACATCTGCATGGAAATCATGGCCTAATGAAGAGGTTTTTAAGAGTATGCTTATTTTTTACAACACCTTTTGCCCATTGGTGCTTTTACATAAAAAGACTTTTTTGTTAACACTACACAGGAAACCAATTAATCAATTTGGGCTAAATCGAAATAGTTTAGTGCTTTGTTTAGAGAATATAATAGATCCATTAATGACTATGATCTGTGAGTTATCATCTCTTATATTCTTTTCCCGAATTTCTTTTAACCGGCTATTCCCCTTTTTGGTTATTAATATTCTTATTCCCTCATCACATTTCATGAGACGGTATTGCACAAAATTTTAGATATTAATTTGAGTTACATATTATACTAGTAATTGTGGAAGAAACTATGGAGTAATGTTTGAAATGTTAGTTTGATGAATTTGGAATTCTTAATCCAACTAGTTGCGACTTGACGTCTAATTGTGTATTGCAGTAATGAATGTGATGTTCTTAAAAGTTGGAAAGATGTATAGAAATAAAAATGATGCCAAAAGGCTTGAAATGTTTCAAATTAGTAAAGGTATCATAAAGCACCTACAAGTTTGGCTTGACGGTTGATGGAGTTTTAAAGAACATAGAGACAAGGGTTCGAGTTCCAGGAGAGGCAAAAAAAATAGGTGATGTCTTCCATATGCATTGCCTTGGTATAGTTCTCCAATATCTATACTAGTAGGACATCACGTTTCTAATGAAATAGTCTGCATGAGAGTTGGACCAGACCCCACCCTAAGAAAGAATATGGAAAGAGCAACATATAAAGTGGGACAAGAGAATCTCACTTACTTCATCAAAAAAATAAATGAAGTGGGACAAGAGAAGTACTAAATATAATTAATAAGAGAATCTATTCTGAGGGGATGAGTTTGTATAGTTTCAACTTTTTCAATTGAAACACATAACCTATCTATGTTTCCTTAAGATAATCCACCTAATAATAATAATAATTCTCCAGGACTTCTTTTGTTTCTCACTTGTATTTCAGTTTAAAGATAAGTAAAATCAGTATGAACTTGGCATTAATGTCTTTTGAGTGATAAAGATGTGAAGCTAATGCTGGTGTGTTTCGGAAGTTGATAACTCATGTATTAGCTTAACTATTTTCCATCTCCCTAGATTATTATTGTTGCAGAATTAACTATATTGTTCTTGAGTGGATCAATAGTTTTTTAAATAAAGATCTAAGCACTTAACTCGTTCCTGCATGTTACATGGGCTGATTTTCTTCTTCCTACTTAGATGACTGAATTAGCAGATATAGCACGTTGTGTGGCGGGAGCTGATCTTTCAGAAGAAGGATCTCATGAGCTTTTAATTGCGTGCATGCAAGACCTACAAGATATTTTACAAAATAGCAAGCTTAAAGCGCTTGTAGTAGATACATTTGGAGGACGAGTAGAGAACCTTTTGCGGTACAACTTTTTGAGCTCATGTATATCTTAGAATTTATAGATGAACCAGAGCTGACACCTGTTTCACTTCATGCAGAGAGAAATATATACTTGCTTGTGATCTTGTGGATAGAAAAGATGAGTTTGGACATTCAGAAGGTTCCAAAATGTTAGTGGATAATTCATCTCATTCCAGTATAATGTCAACTCCTTCAAGTGCGTCACACAAAGAAAGAACAAGCATTCATGACTTTGAGATTATCAAACCAATCAGCAGAGGTGCCTTTGGCAGAGTTTTTCTGGCGCGCAAGCGGTCAACCGGAGATTTATTTGCAATCAAGGTATCTTTTGAGTCACCTTAAACTTTGAATTAATCAATGTATAATTATATTTGCTTTTGGATAAATAATATTAGTTTACTCTTTTCCTTATGTTTGTGAATACCAGTAGTTTAGGGCTACCACTTAAGTTATCCCAACTATAGTGCTGAGGGAACTTGTTGTGGATTCAATAAGAAGAATTATGGACCTTTTCTATGGTCATTTGAACAAAAATTGAATATTGGCATTAACTATTCCTTTTGACTTGGGATGGGGGGTTACCTTTAACAAGATGCTGGTTTTAAGTACCTGAAAGACATGGCAGTAACTTCTATGCTAATCAATTTACTGCTTTGTCACTGAACAGTTTTGCAGTGCATCCTGCGAATAGGAGAATGATCAAGTTGGTGAAGTTTGTGGTTAGATTAAACTATTTTAGTTATGTGGCATGTGTTTATCAATAAATATCTCATCCAAGTATTTCTCTGCCATAGGATTGTTACTGAACTTTTTTGTTATGACCAAATTGGTAGTGATTTCTAACATGATGTCATTCATATTCTATTAGGTGCTCAAGAAATTGGATTTGTTGCGGAAGAATGATATTGAGCGCATATTGGCAGAGCGTAATATATTGATCACCGTCAGAAACCCTTTTGTGGTGATTACAGATTATTTATCTCTTTTCTATTTTTCCTTCTCAGTAGGGCTTTTCATCTATTCCTTGATATATCAATCTTCGTATCCGATGGGACTTGCTCTACCATAATCCTCATTTCTGCCTAGGTTTTTGTTGCAGTTAATGTCCTTAACTAATTTAGTTGTTTGAGTATGTGTTCATGAGGATGCTTTCACTGTTGTAGGTCCGATTTTTTTATTCATTCACTAGCAGAGACTACCTTTATTTGGTCATGGAGTATCTTAATGGTGGTGATCTATTCTCTCTGCTTAAAAAAGTTGGTTGCCTTGAGGAAGATGTAGCTCGAACCTATGTCGCGGAGTTGGTACTTTCCTGAACCATCTTTGTCTTGAAATTTTGCAACCTTTCGAGCCCTTTGAAGGATGTGTTTTTTCCTTCTTAAGGTCCTTGCTCTGGAGTACCTTCATTCTTTAGGAATAGTCCATCGTGATCTCAAGCCAGACAACATATTAATTGCACAAGATGGGCACATAAAGGTTGGTTCAGTATATCAGAGATCTTTCTAATGATGAGGAAGCTAAAATATTGTTTTTTTGCTGAAAGACAAGTGATTCTCAATGTGCCAGTGTTGATAAAAACACCTGCCCCACCTAGATGTCCCCATCTTAATTGTACAAGTTTATATTTCTACTCTTTATTGACGGACATCATGTTCTAATCTTGGCTATGCTTAAATCAGCTTACAGATTTTGGTTTATCAAAAATTGGACTGATGAACAGCACAGATGATCTATCTGGACCCGATACAAAGGATGTAGCGCTTCCTGATGTTGGTAGTCAGCATAATCCAGATATATCAGATAAATCTCAACGTTCAGCTGTTGGTACCCCTGACTATTTGGCTCCGGAAATTCTTCTTGGAACAGATCATGGTAAGAAAAAAACCGCTATGCTAGACTTCCCTTCCCATGTCGCTTTTATCTAAACATAAGAACATAACATAAGATTAACAGGGATGTTAGCAGTGAGAATGAAAGGAACAGAAGTTGATTTAACCATCTGATTACTTGTACAGGTAGCGCTGCTGATTGGTGGTCAGTAGGAATTATTTTATTTGAACTCATCACTGGGATTCCACCTTTCAATTCTGAACATCCTGAGGTATTATGATGCAGTTCATTGTTACATGTACAATTGGTGGTAAAGCACTCTTATAGATAGTCCCCTGTTCTGAGCGCCATGCACTTTGCATTTATTTGATATTATTTTTTGTCATATTGAGATCATAGGAAATTTGTAACTCTTTCAGTAGTAATTTTTCCAGTCATAATATTAAATAGGTGTGACCTGGCCATGTAATGTTGGTCTTTCACTGAAGTTCACTCTGCAGTTTAAAACAATTTAGTGTGTGCATGTGTTTCCTTGAGGGACAGATATTGACTCCAGTTGGCAGATTCTAAGTTGGACTTTTAAGTTAATGAAACTCCAATGCAGCTAGTCCTTAATGATAGCTGACAATGTTTTCCTTTTTTTTGTTATATTTGTTAGTTGCACCAGCAAATACATAGCAGCAGATTACTTTCTAGTTTCTCAATAGGTATGGACTTGATCTCCTCAACACATTACAATTTCTGGTTTGACAGGTTATCTTTGATAATATACTAAACAAGCAAATTCCCTGGCCATCTGTCCCAGAAGAGATGTCCTTTGAAGCACGAGACCTAATTGACAGGTTAGCTAATACCTTTTAAATTCTATACATGATCATCCTTTGGGACCAATTTCTCTGGCAATCTAGCATCCTCATAAGGATTATCAGATGGTCAGTCCAAACTGTTTTATTCTTTCTAGGTATCCGTTTTGTATTAAAGAACACACAGATTTTGCATAGACTAGGTTGGTGGTAGGTAATCGTTTGGTGCCTGCAGTTTGATTATTTGAAATCAAATGTCTCTAGTTCTTATTGTAAGTTTTCACCTCAAAATGGCGTTCCAGCTCCTAGGTGCTCTCCCGGTGCCAGCTTTCCAGTGCCTAGGGAATCTTTTTGATACCCATATTATATTTGTTCATTGATCATTTGAGCTTCAATAACTCCATCTCACTTCAGTTACCTCTGCTTGATTACTTCATGAAAATTCAACTAGGAAAAGCCCACACTAAAATTTCCTCTAAAAAAAAAAATGCAGTTTCCGTTTATTTTTCATTTTATACATTAATAGTACCATTCATCCCTTAAAACACAAGTTTAAATTACTTGGCAAATTTTTATATTACTTGGGCTACAAATTCAACCATAGGATGTTCTTGATTTTGTCTGCTGGATGATCTAATTCAGTGGTAGAGTTTTACTGTAGGCTTCTTGTTCATGATCCAAATAAGCGCCTTGGAGAAAAAGGAGCATCAGAGGTTATCTTGTGTTTTTTATTCTAAAGAATATTACCTTCTTTATTTACTAGTTTAATGGAAAGAAACTACCATGATTTGGTACTAACTTCCATCATTTACTCTACATTCCTACAGGTAAAAGCACACCAATTTTTCAGGGGAGTTGATTGGGATAATCTTGCGTTACAAAAGGTATGCCTTACTGTACAAAAAATCAGTTGAGTGGGTTTGAGCCTGTTCAGCTCTTCGATAATGTCTCTCTTAGTATCTTATTATATCTTGTTACTGTTAGCAACAATTTGATAAGAGTGTTCTCTTCTTTTCTCTCGTTTCACATGATATCATGGTATGAGAACTTTTAAAGTTAAGATACCTATGGTTTTGTGCTTCACCAACGAGCAAGTAAGGTCGTCCACTTTCCAACCCAAATTCACATTCTTCCTTCCACCTTTCAATCTTGTTGAGATTTCTCTTCCATCACTCTCCAAATTATAGCACACTATCTATATCGACAAATGTGCATAGTAATTTTTTTATATTTTAAAAATAAATGTATAGTAAACTATACATTTGGGTTTGACGAGGAGTGCTACGATGTATATAGCTTGTTTTACATACTTCGCTTAATTATATTGAACTATTAAATATTGTAATAGTTAGTAGTTGTGCTATAGTTATAGTTTCAAAGTTATCTTTTTCGTGTAGCCTGAATTTCTTAGTATGAATACTCCTGAATTTCTTAGTTGATATCTCCAGTTCAATTAAAGTTTTTCCCCATTCTTCTCTGTCGTATCAGTGGTTTTGATTGGACCTATGATTCCTCATGCTACAAAAGCGAGAAATAATTTAGTTTGAGGCAGATTCTTTTCTTTGATTTCTGATTGTTTGTCTGCAGGCGGCCTTTGTACCACAGACTGATGGTGTTGATGACACAAGCTATTTTGTATCCCGGTATGGTCCAAGTGGAGTGCACGATGATGAAGATTGTAATGATTCTGCTTCTGACACCTCTGAGTTCTCCTCGAACTTTGGACTTGAGGTAACCTATGTTCTCCATGTATTCATTCACTTGTCCAAGTATACTCAATACTCATCGTATCAGCATGTTTCATAATCAACTCTAGAAGCTATTCTTCCCCTTTACATAAAACGGATTGAGAATAGTGGTTCAACTTTAATATGGTCATTAGATGGATCGAGATGGATAAAACTTGATCACAAATAGCTCATTACATGCTGTATTTGAGAGGACCTACCAGCCTATTGCATATGATGCATGTCCTACTCAAGTAATCAGTACACAGCATAGCGCCATTCAGCATATGCCTGCATAGCCTACTCAAGTATTTAGCATACATACCAGAACCATGCACATGAACTTTTTAGAATAATAAACTTAAAGTAGGGTACCTTGTCTAACATTACTCTGACATGAATGTCTATTGATATTTCATTTTGCAGAATATTGATGAATGTGGTGATCTCACTCAGTTTGATCCTTCTCCTCTTGATCTATCCTTGATGAATTTTTCTTTCAAGGTATGCCATGACATTTACTTTATATGATCGTGAGTGCTTAACCACAATCATATTGTTAGATTTACTCGGACTATGACCAATTCTTGTGGGGCCCAAAGAAAAAAAAATGAAATTTAGCAAACTGAATCAGTTTACTAGGCTGGCTTCCATGCCAAAATGAGTAGTTTAACTCATCACTATCTCGTGAGGGCGCTTAAAAAGTACTCAACAAACCTTCGCATAGTTTCTCTATAGGTAAACAAATAAAGTAGAGAAAACGTTCCAACTATATCTAACTTTTGATTTATGATTGGAATAAGAACCGAAAATCTGTGAGATTTCTTAACCATGTGTTCTAATTGCAGAATCTGTCTCAGTTGGCATCTATCAACCATGATATGCTCATGCAAAGTGGTTTCGATTCGTCAAGATGTTCATCTCCATGTAAGGGTCGAAGTGAATGAGCTTGTCTTCTTTTAGTTTCATCAATATCCAAACAAATGGAACTAAATAGAAGGTATTGCAAAGGGGATGTACCCCGCCATTCACGCGGACATCCGATCAGATCTCTCCCATTCAGAGAAATGGATGGTGCTAGCTATACCTGTGTGACATTCTAACCCAATGTTCTCACTAACAAGGTTTATAGCTTAGCGGTACTCGTGAGGAAATCCTGTCAAAAATTATTCTAGCGCACTTCCTCTGGCTTTCATGCGCTTGATATCATCTGGTGAACCAATGTTAGAGATCTCTAGCTAGTAGTTGTTTAATCCATCCAGGATGGACCTTCCTTGCGAATGAAAAGAGTTTCCGGAAATAACATTGCCCTTTACGGCTTGCAATTCCTTTTGTATAGAATAACTCTCTTGAGAGTAAGAAGAGTTGTAGGAATTAACATTGCCCTTAGCGGCTTGGAATTCTTATTGTATAAAATAATTCTCGAGGGTTCGATTATCATTATTCTCTCTCCCCTTTTCTCATGCTAATTGAAAAACGTTTGAAAATGTCCTTACTTGCCAGAACTTTTTAAACTCTGTTAAATTAGAACACTGCCGTGGATGATACCGAAAGTTGCTTAGACTAGAAGAGTTACGAAAAATTTTATCCTGCGCGAGGCGCAACTACTGTCAGTTGTGTGAGGGGTTGTTTGGCTGCCAAGTGTATGTTCTGGGACCACATGTCACTTTCTTTCATTTCCTTTTCTCATCTATTTTTAACCTTCTTTCTTGCATTTTTTTCTACTACTTGTTAACTCTTAACATAATTTTATTTTATTTTATTTTTGTATGATGTTTTTTTTTTTTTTTTTTTTATTTGAAATTTAGTATATGAATTAAAACGCGACAATTTAAGATTTGCATTGTGTAGAGCATTGTTCGAAGTGATATACTGTTTACCAAGAATTTTTCATACTCAAAACCTCTAGTTAATTGAGAAACAATATCATCTTTTGCGCCATCATTTATTTGAGAAAAAACCAAGTTGGTGTGTCGAAAAATTTAAATTTATTTTTTTGGAAAAGTTTTAAGGAATTGAAGAAAGTGAAACTACAAAAAATTAGTATTTTAAAATCCCATGTCTTAATTTCATAAAATGTTTTTTTAAAAAATAATATATTTTATAAATGATATATAGAAAATATGATTTGAATTAATTATTTTTGAAATTATAAACAAAATTGTAATTTACCCAAAATAACTTTTTCATTTCTCTTCTCACTCCTCCACTCCACCTTTTATTTACCTCTATGTAGAGTACTTTGTAATTTTGTAAAAAATTAAATATATTTCATTACACAATAAAAATAAAAATATCCTAAAATTAATATTTCATTATCTCTTTTTCGCGTTATTTCTCCAATTCTTCAATAAACAATAGTAATGTCCTAAAATTAGTAATTTTATTATTATTATTTTTAATTTAATTCATAATATTCATTTGTTAAAAATCAAATATAAGTAAATATATTAATATTAATTTAGATTTAAAGTAAAATAATTATGTATTTTTAAAAAGCTAAATTAAGACTTGTGTTCTTAACCTCGTACAAAATCAATTGTATTATTTAAAGAACAAAAATAATTAGTTATTTAAAATTATTTGTAAATCAACAAAATCAAAATATAATTAATTGATTTTTTTCAATTTACTCTCTCTATTAATTTATTGTTTTTTCTCTCAAAATTCAAACTATAAAATATATTTTTTATTATATTACATGATAAGAATTGCAACTAATAATATTTTTTGGCTGAATTGCAACTTAGTGAGAAGGTTATATTTTTTAACAAACACTATAAGTTGCAATTCTTATCATGTTAATATAATAATAAAAGAATATTTTTAAAGTATGTATGTATGTATGTAGGAGTTTATGGATGATTTTCGAATTTGGATTACATGAAAATAGTAACAAAAACTTATGTAATTATTTGTCAGGATTACTGATGGTCTTTCTATTATATTTTCTTGTTGGAGAATATTTGATACATTTAAGAGTTTATGAAATTAGAAAATTATGAAATAATTGAGAAGAAAAAAATTAAGTTTATACTCCTTTTGTTTTCGTATTAGTTATTTTACTTTTTTACACTTTCTTTAAGAAATTATTAATAAAAATGATATTTATTAATTTACTCTTTATATTTTTTTTTTTACAATTTTACAAATTTTGTTTATAATTTCAAAAATAATTAATTGTTAGAGTAATGAAAAAAAATTATAGTTTAATTTTGTTAATTGATAAACAATTTTAATAATTATTTTTAGTAATTTAGATAATTAATATAGGATTTAAAAATAATACTAAATGTTAGGAGTATGATGAATTAGGCTAAATTTCACACTTTTAAATTATTTAAAGGTAAGGAAAATAGTAAAATTTGAAATAATGGTAAAAAAAACAAGAAGTTGAAAAGTTAAATAATAGGAAAAAGTTAAAAAGTAAGAGAGAAGGAACTTTGGCCCTTTTTTCTGAAAATGGGACCCAGAAATCCATTTGTCAAATTATAAAAGGGGCCTCACACAACTTTTGTATGCCACCTCATACTTGCCCCTCAACCACCATAAAATTTTTCGAAGAGTTACCCCAACTGAGTGCAAACGAAAAATAGTAGTAATACTTCATATCCGCTCATTTTTAGAATCAGTAAGTGAAGGTAAAATGGCACAAACTAACCAGTTATGATTTGAATAAAATACAATGCCTAGAAGTAATCCTATGAAAAGAGAAATGTAACAAAATTAACATTTATATCCATAATAAACCATTGAACTTGGAGGAGAGGTGTGTCATGTACAATATAAAACTAACTTAGAGACAAAAGAGTTCCGAGCGAAGTTTTAAAACTGGTGAAAGAATATAGAGTGACGCCAGAACAGTAAATGGTATGAGGAATGAGTGTATCAGATTCTTCAAAAATGACCACAAAATGAACAAACTAGACAGGAATAGGGAGCCCCTTCTTTGCCATGCTATCAAGAACATCATTGAGAGCTTGACAAAGGCCCATGATCTGCAAAGATTAGCAATTTTGTCAGCACTAGTATCATTTCAATAATAAAACCTTGAAAACAAGAAAGACAATGTTTGGTATGACGAAAGTCATTTTTCATGAAAAATGTTTTTCGGTGTTTGATGGTGAGTGGAAAATGTTATATAACATATATTAAAAATTGATCATGTTATCAACAAATCAAAGAGTGTTCTGATGAATATTTTTATAACTAGAGACAGATAATGTGAGTCTAGTATTAAAAAAATTAGACATCATTGATCAATGAACCACACCCTTGAGTGGTAATTTTTCCTTTCTCCTTTTTAGGATTCAAAAGAAAAAGGTAGATTTCCATGAGAAAAGAAACATAAGGTAGATTCCAAGCACATGTTAGAAACTACATCACCTGTTGATCCCATTGTTGCAGTTCTTCAGTGTCATCCTCAAAATGTATGACGCCCTCAACCTGACAATAAAATCAACTCAAATCAATAGATGCTAAAACTACAACAGAACTCATTTTTTGTCTCCAACCATATTTATCGTAGTTTGATATTATATTGCATATATTGCTCGTTAAATACATCTCGTGTGCACAGTCATTGACAATTACTATACAATGGCTTAAAAACAAATTTATCATATGTGATAATATCTTCCACATCAAACTACAATCCAAGCATATTCACTATCAGCACTACGGGTAGCATAGGGAATTCAAGAATGTATATATGGCATATATGGACACTCTGTACCTAAAGTTAGCCAGTGACAAGTCATCACCCAATATCATCTCCTCTTCTTTTTAAGGACAAAGATAGAAATGTGTAGATGGCATTATTAATTGAGAAATTTACCTGATCAATTGATCCCCGCATTCTATCTTCGAAAATCATTCTTGAAGCAATTTTCTCAGCCTTCATGACAAAAATTGTTATAACAGAATTAGTTACAGATGTAAATGAAGCCACACAGTTGTTAATTGATTTTGGTACCCAAAACAGCCATGGCAAGCAAAAAGAGTGATGGAAACACTTTGACATGTAGGATTACGTTGGTTACGTGGTGTTTAAATTACTTGTCAGACAAGCACAACAGCAAACTGATCTTAGTACATAAAAATGGAAATCAATAAGTGAGAATGGGAGAGGCATGTCCAAATACTGTGAAGCAACGTCTTTTTCTCAAAATCAGATTTCTACTAGAAGACCTCAAAGGCTGAGCAGCATAGACTAAGAATCAACTTCAAAAATGCATTCAAAATAATATCACCTTCTTTATCATCCTGATAGCGTTTACAGTTTAAACTTGACTTGTGAATTTACCCAGAAACAATGCATAAGTAGGATGATGGAGAGACGCTTTTTGCAGCATAGCATGAGAAAACAATTTATCTGTTTCTTCATTTGATAATTGCTTTAAGGATTAGATGTTGCCCAATAAATGGTCCAGAGGGGACACTAAGAATTACTGCAAATAGAGTAAATGAGCCACCTACCGCCCTAAAAGGCTAAAACCTCCTATTTTCATATAGTTCCTACAGCAGTTGCAACTGCTATGCACCAACTCGGGATAGTGGGTTGACAACAAAACCCAAAAAATTAGCTCAAGAACAGCAAAAATTAAGAAAAATAGCTTAGCAACATCATTAGGTACCTTTTGAGGAGGAATGCCCAACAAAGTGCCCAACTCATCAAAACTGTCACAGATCAACGAGGGGATTAGCTTAGATAATAGAAAAGCATGAGCTATGAAAAATCTAAATCACAAACAAGGAAAATATAAGCTTCCTTTCTACCTTATATTTGTATAAAGTTTGCTAGCACTCAAGAGATTATGCTCAATCATAGCACGATCCAAAACTGTGAAGTTATCAGGTAAAAGTGCTTGCTGTTGGAAACACAAAAAATAAGATACACAGAGAATATCGGATAATGTATTTTGACATTTTGAAAAAAAGCAATACCCAAAAAAAGGGGGAACCTGATGTGGTTTCAACTCTTCTGCAAAAGCATCAATTTCAGGTTTTCTCAAGATTCTCTCTAGATAGACCTGAATATTTCAAATTAAACAAAACTTAATTTAAAAAAAAATAGTATCTAGGTAAAAAAATCTGACACAGCACTATATGCACATAAAAAATCCACACTCAAATGCAAAGAGATTATAGCATACAGGCAACTCGGTATAAGAAAAGAGAGTGGAGACAGAGCTATGCAAATTGTATGAAGCAGCAAGTGAAGTACCTTCTGCAAGATTGGGTAGATTTTTAATTTGGAGCAACGCTCATCCTGTTATCCAAAATAAGTAAAAAAGAAAAATTGTTATAGCAAAACTGAACAAGTAGCACATAGTAGGGGATCAGTGTAGGCAGTCATTTGAGACCCATAAAAAAAATACAAATATGACTACATGATGGCAGATCTAAACTGGAAGTTGCCCGAGAAAACTAATTAACCTCAAATTTTCAAAGGTTATGGTAACAGCAAAATTTTAGCAGATATTAGACAACAGAATGACATGTCCTCCAAATAAAAATGCATAATCACCTATTTGTGGTTAGTTGTTACCATTTCCTTGGTGCTATGCACCTCCCCTTTCCCATGAGTGGTCTCACATTCTTGGCAAACGAGAGAAAACATCAAATCATTGAATTAGAAGTTCATACAGTTATTAGTTATTACAAACAGTGTTACTAAAGTGAAAAGCACAAGAAAGATGCGACCTCTGGGGGCTTAAGGAAGAAGGTAAAGCGTAATATTCTTTGAATTTAGCAGTCCACGATTTCCAGAAAGGAATATAGCTTACAACTAATATACTAGCGTAATCCCACAAGTGGGGTCTACGCAGGCCTTACCCGGTTACCCTACCTCGTAAAGATAGAAAGGATTATAGCTTATAACATCATAATTACAAATGACAATAATAACTTCAATAATTCAAGATACAACCATGATAATATTAATCCCAATAACTCAAATAAATAAATATCATTAAATCATTAATTCAACAACTCCATAAAAGACAACTTCCACAACAACCTGCCCATTAGTTGCACTCTTTGACAATAACAATCAAACATTTAAAGCTCTAATCATTGCATCCTTACTTTGTACAGTGTGGCAAGTACACGAGATCGTTGAGGACCTGCAGCAGCCAAAATTGTGCACGTCACAGCAGCTGCCAGAGCTTGCTCTAAGGCAGCTTCATCAATTTCTCTGTAGCGTAAAGAATCATTAAGCTTCATGCTGTGCTCAATTAAATAATGGAGGCATAGTACCAACAACAAAGATCACAGACATCAGGATGTGTGTAACATTATTCAAGACAAAAGCTAAACCTTTGATCTTGGAACATAAGCATACTCTTAGTTTTCCTAAGCCGTGGACCTTATCAGTTCCGTTTGGATCACAGATTATATTGACAACGAATTATTGAATTCAAGAAGTGCCTATATACACAAAGACCAAGAGTTAAAGTGTCCGCTATCTTTTTCCTAAGAGCTTGTAAATATATAATATGCACTCACTAGCAAGACAATTTTAAATAATAAAAAAACGTCGAGAGAAGCATTATTTTAACATAATAGTATTTCTGGAAAACTTACTCGTCACCAATTTGTCGCTTCTCAATCTGAGAAATGTCATAGTAACGCAAGGCAGCTTCCAAGAATTTTCTCTTCAAATCCAAAATCCTAGCATAGCAAACCTGAAATAATCATTCAGGAAATAGTTGTCATATTAGCTGGTGACAGTGACATGCTCAAAAATTAAAAATGCCCTAGATCATATGATAACAACCTTGTACTGCAAATTCAATACTTCATTCTTAATGTTGTTAACTTTAAAGGAAGCTTTATTTATAAACGCTTCTGCATTAACTGCATCATCATCCTGCCAAACAAGGAATTGGACACTGTTAGAAACTTAGAATGCCAAAGAGAACCAAAATAATGGAAGTAAACTGAACTTTTTCAGATCAATGTATTTAAACAGCAGACAATAGCAGGGTGCATAGGAGCAGTACAGGAATGAAATCTACAACTCTAATTTTCCTTTTGATAGTAAGCAGAACAATGCAATTGAAAGAACACCAAGATACTTAGAATGTACATAGCACACTAGTTAACAAGTCACGTTAGCACCGTAAAAGGTTTACATGTCAAGAAGAAAGACAACACCGGTACAACTTGCAGAATAAATGCCACATAGAAAGGACCTCACATGCTACATATTCATTTGTTACCTTTTTCTTAAAAGAATCGGTGCACACTCATTTGTTTCCTACTAACGTTCCTGAAAGTATTTAATGATTCAGAACTAGACCAAATTTCTAACCGGGGAAGACCGATTCTGTCGGCGAGGTAAACATTCTTCTTATAGCTCTTGCTCAACTCCTTTTGTGGCCTCTTTCTTTTTCCCAGTATGATTCTTCGAAGATGCTTACATTTACTATCTCTTTTTTTTTTTTCCAAGACCACGATCAGTATTAATTGAGAACCTCCCGGAAAAGGTTTCTACTTTCAACAAACTTAACATTGACGGATCCTCATTAGGAAACCTAAGCCAGTGGGAATCGGCAGGGTGGTGTGATTCGAAACATAAATGGTGATTGGAGAGAATATCTACCACCACAAATACTCTTAACTGAATTGCTAGTTCTTATGCAGGAACTTCAAGTTATCGAGAGCTAAACATGGTTGTGGACCTCCTAGCGAAGAAAGAAGCTAGGGAAAACTCCTTTTTTTATAATCGTGGTTTCCGGGTCAACTTGTACACACCTCGATTAATTTCACAGGTTACTTGCTACCTCCCACCAACATAGGTACCGGTAACTCTATCCACCAAGGCTTGGACAAATGGAAAGAAATCACCTAGTTTTTTGTCTCCGCTGGGAATTGAACCTAAGGCCTCATGGTTCTCAACCCTCTTCGTTGACCACCCAAACTTAGTTGTGTTGGGAGATATGGTTGTGTGGACTATAGTTTATTCATAGAGATTCCATAACAATTACAAAAATGGAAAGTTCGACACAATTGACATTTTTTTAAAATTGGAAGCTTCATGATATGGCATGTACAGAATCAAAACTTCATTCTAGATTCTATGAGAATTTTTATGTACGCCTTTTGTATAATATTCCCGTAGTCAATACACTTGCACTACAACGAAGCCCTATAGCTCAAACTAGCAAGTCATTAATTGCTTTCTTATATATATATTATCTATTAGTTAACCAAACTAAAAAAATTGATAAGTTACTCTAGCGCATATATAGATGGATTGATTTTGCCTCTTTCTCTTTAGAGCAGATCAATTGTCAGGCAAGTTGAAAGGTGCACCACCAAACCAAACAAGGATCGTTAACTTGGAGATGTTTACTTGGCATCAGAAGAATAGAAAGAAAAGAAAAAGAAAAATCCAACCTCCAGATAGAGACGAGCAATTTGGACACATTTTGAAATTCTGAATGTATCATCAACAAATCTGCAGAAGAAGCAGTGCAAAGAAAGAGATTTTAGGTTTCAAAGAAAAGTTAAGGGACACAGCAGCAGGCAAGCAAAGATAAGTAGTTTTATAACACAGACCTCATTGCAGAGTCTAAATCAATGCCACTAAGCATCTGAGCTGCTTTTGACCATTGTTGTTCAGACTCATATAATTCTGCAAGTTTTTCCCGAATGATCAACACCTGAAAAGATGGAATTTTGTTTTAGAAATGGGCATTAAAAACATAAAAGATCAAAAGAACCCGTATGTGGAGGATAATATGCTGAGTTCCAATGTTGACCTTCATTTGTACCATTTTCTCAAAACTAAAATACTCGAGACAATCAAATTTTAAGATGACTATGATTTCCGGAAAATCACAAGATAAACAAATAATTCTGTGACTTTGGTGCTAGCCCACTCTCACAAAATTCAGTTCTTAAAATCACTTCCATCAAAAAGGAATCAAAGGTGTCAATATGCAATAGTTCCATTCAACACATCAACTCAAAAAACACACTTCATAATAAACAACTCCATGGTCCCAATGTTGGTTGTGGCCCATGTATTGAGTTCCTGGTACTACACTCAAATTCTTTTCTAGCCTATTATTTTAACTGGTTTTAATAAAAATAAAGATGATAAATTTAATGGTCAATTAGAAAGAGATTACTTTCTGAAAGACAATTATTTAGAAATTTACCATCCTTTCTTTCTGATAAGTACTTCCCATCCCATCATTAATAAAAGAACATATTTCAATAGACAAAACAGGCCTTCTCTTTAGGTGGTAGAGATGTTGTCATGCTGAGTCAATAGTTCTCTTTCTACATACCATGTTCCTTTCTGTATTTTTTCTTGATAGAGCATTCTTGTTGTTTTGTTATGAAGTTCTAAGAAATGAAATTACAAACATCAAAATGCTACACCCTTACAAATACATATGCACCACCTGATGCAACATACAAAGCAAAATTAAAAAACAATTTAAACTGATGCGAGTGTCATTCTGAAGCACCAAATTTTAGAGCTATATAAGGCATTACTATAAGTCCAAGCATCGTTCAGTATAGGCTGCAAAAGAGCTATCAAGAATCTGACAAGAAACAAAATAGAAACATCAAAGTATACTTGTTCTTCAAAGGACACCACACGAGGCTGTATCTGGTTGAGAGTATAGTGTGCTACTTCCTTTTGAACATCAGGTTCCAATCTATCGAATTCCTGTGCAAATGTCTGCAATAGCTGTCTTGATACCACCAAGGGCACGTCATCAGATAGCACTGCATAATGTACACAATCTCAATCAAACAACAGCGTCTCAACCCCAAATTAGTTAGAATCTGACTATAAATCTTGTATTTAGATTTCAGCTGAGAAATATACAACATGAATATAAAAAAAAACAGAAAAAATATGATTAGACAGCCAGAGAGATGGTAATTGCACTGCATAGTCGTACACAAACTCAATCAAACAGCGGCTCAATCGCAAACCAGCTGAATCTGACTGTATAAATCGTCTATACCTATTATTTCAGCTAGAAATATACAACATGAAAAATAAAACAAGCAGCAAAATTATGATTAGATAGCAACTACACTGCATAATTGTACAGTCTCAATCAAACAACAGCTCAATCTCAAACCAGTTAGTATCTGACTATATAAATCATTTATATCTATTTCAACTGAGAAATATACAACATGAACATAAAATTAACAGAAAATTGTGATGAGATAGTTACTGCAATGCATAATCGCACACAATCTCAATCAAACAGCAGCTCAATCCCAAACTAGTAAGAATATGACTATATATAAATCTTCTATATCTATTTCAGCTGAGAAACATACAACATGAATGTAAAATAAATAGCAAAATTATGATGAGATAGTAACTGCACTGCATAATCGTAAACAAACTCAATCAAAACAACGGCTCAATCTCAAACCAGATAGAATCTGACTATATATATCTTCTATATCTATTCCAGCTGAGAAATATACAACATGAACATAAATTAACAGCAAAGTTATAATGAGGCAGTAACTGCACTGCATAACCGTACACAATCTCAACCAACCAATGGCTCAATCCCAAACCAGTTAGAATATGACTATATAAATCTTCTAACATCTATTTCAACAGAGAAATATACAACATGAACATAAAATTAACAGCAAAACTGTGATGAGATTATAACTGCGCGACATAATTGTACACAACCTCAATCAAACAACCTCTCAATCTCAAACCAGTTAAAATCTGACTATATAAATCTTCTAACATCTATTTTAGCTGAGAATTATATAACATGAACATAAAATTAACAGCAAAATTATGATGAAACAGCGAGAGAAACTTACTGTGATCGATGAATTGCTTGGCTTGTTGGATATCGCTTGATGCGAGAACGGTGGAGAGAATGTGCTTGTACTGTTCGATTTTCTGGCGTTGGTCGCTGATCGCAGAGGCACTAGCGAACGCACTCTCCATTGCGATTTAGGGTTTATCTCTGAGCTAATCTTCTCGAATACGTAATTTGGAGTGTCTCGTCGAGCTTTTTTTCGAAGCGTTAATGGAGCTTATGAACCAAAATTTTGGCCTATAAATAGGGATTTGAAAGTCGATTTATAATCTGTTGCCCGCTGTGGTATATGGGCTCGGACACTACTTCGAACATCGAATATGAATAATTTTGAAAAATAAAACAAAATAAAATTATAATTCTCGTTTCAATTTATGTATCACCTAAAGTTGTTTAAAATCAAATCACAATTAACAAGTCAATCACAAGTTCATAACATTAACTTATTTGTCTTGGATTATCGAATTAATGACCTGTCGATACAGAAGCATATTACTCAATTTTCTTAGTAGTAAATCAATAATTTATTAAAAAGTATCATACTTATATTTTTAGTGTAAATATATAAAGTACATATTATTAACCCTAAAATCCCGTTTAATGTTGAAATAATAAGTTGTTGTATAGGTGAATATTTGTTAAATAATTATTCATGTGCGTGCATTTTAAAAGATTAGTCCTTCCTATATTTTTTTTTTACTGTAATTCATGATTATAGAATACTAATTTATATAGAGACATAAAAAAAAATTATTTTATGGGAGATATGAGAATGAAATGATTTCTGATAATTACTAACTTGATACCGAACTAACTAATATCTCGTTAGACGACTAGCGGAATAGTATATTTAAAAATCGATATGTAATAAGTCAAAATATTAAGAATAATTATTCACTTAGTCCATCAAATAAATAATCCTTATGCCACCGTTTGAGGTACTGCACAAAAATAAGAGATGTTACGTCAAGGAATGAAACAACTCATTAAAGATTAAATATTTTTAAGTCATTCATCCATTTAGTAAGAATATTGACAGTGTAATAAATTTAGCCTTATCATATAATAATTTTGATGATTTTTTTATTGTTTTGATTAGATTTGGGACAATCAAATAATCAAATTTCACGATGATATCGTATTAGTCTAGAATTGCATCTGAACGTATCTTTAAGTATGTTCAAGCCTTCAACAAAAATATTAATACATACTATATCATAATAGTCAACAAAGCAAACATAAGTTCTCAATTGTGATCTCTAATAATATAATTATTGCCTGAAAATTCATTTTGCTTCCGCATTTAGCTTTGGCTTAACTTAATAACTTAGATTAAGTTCAAATATGTATAAAATGAGTAAATTTCTATCTTTTACATATTTCATGTAATTGAAAGATAAATATATAAAAAGATACATTTAATATATCTATTATTTCAAATTTATCAACATATAAAAAGAGGTCATCATCCACTTTTGACAACTATCATTTCATGGCCTTGTACTTTATTTAACATTGATTTGTTGTGATATAACAAGATTATATAAAAAAAAATTAAATTTAATTAACAATCCAAACACTCAATATATGAAATGTGCTCTCCTTTGTGCAGTCAACACAACAAAATTACGAATGAAAAACAGTTGACTCCAAATTTCCCTGAAAATAATATCAATGCTTGTTATATGTATCAATATCCCTATTAAAAAGAACACTTATAAAATTTGTGATTTAAATTTATTTTTAGGTAATTTTATAAGTATAAAATATTATTTTTTGAAATTAAATTATTTTTAATCACGAAAGCATATTTTTTGAAATAGAAACTTAAAAGAAAAGATAAATTGAACTGAAGAGTATACTTTTGATTTTATTCCAGGTTGGTCAAACAAGCTTTAGTGGTGTTGGGCCAAAGTAGAAATTCCGGGTTGAGTTCCTTTGAAGCAGGCCCAGATCGAGATAAGATCCGGGTCGGGTTGCGTGGCACACGGCACCTTTGCAACTTTTTACATATATTCCATTTCTACCCCCTTCACTGTAGTTCATCAGCTACATATAAACCTCAATACAACAATAGCATCGACTACTCTCATTTCATCTCTGTGTAATCACAAAGCACGATCATCACCTGGAAACTGGAATTCGATAGCGGAAAATCTCTCTACCTTCGCAACTACAGTGATGGAGAACTCCGGTTAGTTTATCACTGTCCACAAAAATAATCTTAAGATCCCTCGAATTCCACGTCATTCCGATTCAATTTCGTGCGAGTTGCTCCGTTTGATGAAGTTGAATTTTGTTCATAATTCCTTTTTGATTTTATACGTTTTTAATGTTGTTTGAGTATCGTGTTAATCGTGTTAAAATGTAGGAGCTTGGTGTTGAACTAAGGAGTCTTAATCGTGTTAAAATGGTAGGAGCTTGGTGTTGAACTAAGGAGGTTTAGGATTTTGTGAGAAAGTTTGTAGTTTCGTGTTGTTTTGAGATTTGAATTTGTTTGGTATAAGCAGCGGGCGAGCATTTTGGTTTAGGATTGTGTGTATGTGTGTGTACTGGATCAGCCTATAGTAGGACTCCATGGTTACCACCTAAAATGGCTGTAATCGGGGTTAGATTAGTAGCATCTGCTGAGCAAACAGCTCTATTATCAGTTGTTATTTGGAATTAGCTAATAGCTTACAGTATGGAGTGATCCTAATTGTTTACCAATTTTCTATCCATTTTTTGACCAGTTAGATATCACATTTTACATCTCACTGCTGATGACATTGAGCCTAGACTTTTTGACAAAATCCTAAATATAGCAAACTGCACAATGCATGTTTAGGAAAAAACAATCACAGGTTAAATATAATTTCCAGTGACTTGTAATTGTTGACATGGAAATGTTCTGAGGCCTGAGTGAATAGGGGCCAAATAAGGTTGAGAGATTGATTCATGGAAAAATATTGCATGTTCTGGCTATTAAACGCCGCAACAAGAAAAAAAGATGTTACATGAAAGCGGAAAAATAACATTTATGGGTGTGTAGGAAAGCTGTTACCTTATTGCAGGCTTTGTTATGGCCATACCTACATTTTTGGTTTGGTTTTTAAATAGAGTGTCCCTTTCATTAATACTAACAGAGTAGCTTACGATAATGCATGCCATAACTCTGCTGTGGGAGTATGATTGATGTAGTTACATGCATATCTGTGGCGATTTCCTATAGAATATTCTTTCAAGAAGCATACATCAACCCACATGATACAACATAATACTTGTACATGATAATTTGGGATAATATGCTAAGTGCTGCTTAATTTCCAGGTTGTTTTGATTTTCAATGGAAAAAATAATCCATGGTTGCTGTCCAATACTCCAATTTATCATTAAATGCTTTGTCATCATTTCTCCCCCCCGCCTCCCCCCCCCTCCCTCCTGGTCCTGCCATATTCTGGTCTTCCATTTGTCTGAGTGTTTATTGCATCTAGATCTTATAGCTCTTTTGCCAAAAGTTAAGTATCAGTGCTAACTCTTTGCTTGGTATGCAAATCGGTGGGAAGGGACCTTTCATGCAGTAAGTAATAGAGACAGAAGTTTATTCAGCGGAAATTTTTCAACATACCCAAGTTTCAACTCTTCTTCTGGAGACGTATCTGTGAAAAAATGTCTTATCCGATATTGTTATGCTTGCAGCATGCTTATTAAATCCTTAGTTGCACGGACTCTTCACTTTTGATGCCGCACCCGTCTCGGATTCTTCAAAAATACACTACTTTTGGCGAATCGACACGCACCCATTGGCATTTTTGAAGAGTCCGAGCAACATAGATTAAATCTGTCTTGACCAGTTGAGTTATGGAAAGTAAAACTGGAGTAGCCTTGATGTATGGACCTTTTTACTGTATTTCTAGTCTAGTGAACCTTACAATTCCACAGACCCTAGATGGGTCCCTTTCTTAACTAATGCCATCATGCATATAGGTCATAGGTATTAAGTTTCCAAGATGATGTTTTAATTGAAGCATGTATGACATCAACGGCTTTTCTTTGTTTTCTATTTTCTTTTTTCTTTTAGTCTCAAATGTGGAACATGAACAGTTTCACTTTTTTTTGTGTCTGTGGGTTGGTGGTGGTGGTGGGGTCACTTTTCTTATAAAGTTTCTTACCTGGGAGTAACGTGCATTAACTCTCTTCGAAGTGCAATTATTTACATAGTTATGGAGTGGTGTTTCAGATTACATCTTCTTGTGTTTGAACTTGGATATTTCTGTAGGGGACCACCAGGAGATGGTTGTTCCACCAGTTGAAGGTGTTGCTGGTGGTGGGACAGCTTATGGATGGAGTGACACTGGCGTAAATGATCCAAGACCATTAAGGGGTGCAATCGATCCTACAAAAGTTCCATCTTTGGAGTTATTGAATGTGTGGTGCATGCCAAACACTGCTAATGTCGGACCACAAGACATGCCTCGTGAATTAGAATCTGTACGTGTATAATGTATCTGGCGCTACATACGCTGATGATGATATTTCTGTGATACATACATTTTGTGACGGTTTCAAGACATTAAAATTTCCTTTGTTTGGAAAACATTGAGTCCTCACCATGGATGTTGGCATTATAAAAAATGTTTGTTATAATTATCTTTTGGGAAGGGGAGCCTTGGTGAAACAGTAAGTATTGTTTCTGCGTGCCCAGAAGGTCACAGATTAAAGCCATGGATACAGTCTCTTGCAGAAATATAATATAAGGCTGTGTATAATAAACCCATCCTGGTCCGACCCTTCTTTGAACCCGTGTTCCCAGAAGGTCACGGCTTGAAGCCATGGATACAGTCTTTTGCAGAAATGTAAGATAAGACTGCGTACAATTAACCCATTGTGGTCTGACCATTCTTTGGACTCGTGCATAATGAGAGCTTAGTGCACCGTATTGACCTTTTGATTATCGTTTGTCCTTTTAGCTCATTATTAGTGGATGTTATAGTTGAAACTAAATGTTTCTCTGCATTTCATACAGATTATTCCACTTTTGTTCTTTGTTTGTTACTCACTCTTAGCACTCCCTTAGGTTGAATTACTCTTGGAAAGTAGGGATTGTCCTTTTGTTTTCTCTCTCTCTCTCTCTATCTATCTCTTGTGGGGGTTATAGGAAAAACACTAAAGTTTCTTCTATGCTCATGCATTTGTTGCTTAAAATATTAAATTTCATTATCAAAAGGTGTAGTTTGAAATTCTGTTATCATTCTGGTCGCAAAATTTTCTTGGTATGTGACTCGGACTTTATCTTGTAGATATCACTATTAGCAGCAAGAAATGAAAGAGAAAGCATTCAGATTGCAATAAGCCCAAAAGTTTCTTGGGGTGGATCTGGAATTGCTGGAACTGTGCAGGTTCAGTGTACTGATCTCTGCTCACCCTGTGGTGCTAGGTTTGTCACTACCCATGTTCTTAGCTTCGTTCACACCTATCTAGGATATGATGTGAAGTTATTGATTCTGTTTATGGTGAAGCTACTGATGATACTGGTTGGTTGCAGATTGGCAGTTGGCCAGTCGCTGACATTGCGCAGAGTAGTACCCGTTTTGGGAATTCCTGATGCACTTGTTCCACTTGATATGCCTGTCTGCCAACTGAACCTTTTTCCTGGGTATAGACATGATACTCCCATTCATATCATTTATGTTGATTAGAGTCCAGTCTGAGTCATGATTACTGTGACATGCTTTGCAGAGAAACTACAGTAATTTGGGTATCAATAGACGTCCCGATTGAACAGACACCAGGTCAATATGAGGGAGAAATCATCATTTCCGCCTCCAAAGCTGAAGCAGAGTGATTGTCTATCCTCTCTACTTCAGTTAAATATTTGTATATCAGTTTTGGAATATCCGACATCACAACAATATTGTCCTGAAGTTTTTTTTTTTTTTTTTTGGGGGGGGGGGGGGGGGGGGATGAGGACTGTTTCATATTAGTTCATTAAATATTTGTCAATCTGTTTGAAACAGATCTACAAACCAATCCCTGAGCAAACTGGAGAAGCATCAATTATACAGAGAACTGAGAGACTGTCTTGATACTGTGGAGCCCTTAGAGGGGAAACCATTGGAAGAAGTGGTTGGTCTCTTTGAAATTACATGCCTCATATGAACTCTTATAATTCCTCAAGTTGTATTTGCCAAGCTGCTGCTCATAATGAGCTTTTGTTGTTTTAGGTAGAAAGGGTCAAGTCTGCAACTTCATCTTTAAGAAGAGTTCTTCTATCCCCATTGTTTTCTGATTTCTTTTCAGATAATGGGCCCATAGATATGATGGAAGAAGATGCTATTTCTAGCCTTTCAATCCGTTTGAAAATAAGTTTGACAGTCTGGGACTTTGTGCTTCCAGTTACCCCTTCTGTCCCTGCTGTGATTGGTGTATCCTTTTTTGTACACTGGGTTAGAAATTATATCAAGCCATTAACTGGTTGTGGAGAATTGCTCCTGGTCACTGATTGCTATCAATTGAATTCACGTGATTTTCGATTTGTCAGGCTTAATTGCCAATTAATTCGTAATTTATTGCATCATGTTGACTTAACATTTTGCCTGCGAACAATTGATTTGGCTGTTTCCTTTTCCTAATTGACGAGCTTCTTCTTTGGAATGTCCTCCATTTCTGTTGACTGATGTATTCTTACGAGTCTATTCATGTGTTGCTTACATCTTGTGTGGTTGTAGTTCTTTTTCCTTCTTCTCCTTCATTCATGTAAATTAGAATGTCATAGTAGACACCAGGAAACAGCAAATATTCTGCAATTCTATCCTTTTCTCTCTCTTTACTTACTAGTGACTGCTGGTACTAGTCTCTGTGATAAAGCAACTGAATTTTCGAATGAGGATGGAGTTCTTTAATTCTGTCTAGATATCTGATACTGTTATTGAAGATCGATTTGGGGTTGAGCACGGAAGCAATGAATGGTTTGAGCTGTTAGATCAGCATTTCAAATGGCTACTTCAGTATCGAATTAGTCCATACTTCTGCAGGTGGGGCAACGGCATGCGAGTTTTGACATACACCTCACCATGGCCAGGTAGTATATGATGCTTATTGCTTAGTATACTTGTACTTGCGAAACTCTCTTACTTTTAGATCTACTTGAAGTCTGAATAGATAAGTTTGTAAAGGTGCTGAACTGGAGAGTCTAGTTCTATTCTCTTACTGGCTTTTACTCCAAGTGTATCTACAATAAACTAAAATTTCTATCTCTAATGCTGTTATAGCTGACCATCCAAAATCAGATGAGTATTTCTCTGACCCTCGTCTTGCGGCATACGCTGTACCTAATGGTCCAATAGTCCCTTGGTATGATGGACAACTCTTTTGCCAAAAGTTCTAGGATAGTAGGATGTATGTTGTGTACAAGTTGATCAGTTTCCTTTTGCTTCTTAATTTGGCATTAGTGGCGATACTGCAAAGGACTACCTACGAAGGGAGGTAGAGATACTAAGAACAAAAAACCATTGGAGGAAAGCATACTTCTATCTGTGGGATGAGGTAAGTGAGCAGATTGAATTGCTATTTTTTTTATAGCATATATGACAAACTTTTTATTGTTCTAGTGACACTTTCAGTTCAGAGTCAAGTATCCTCCTGTTTGTAGCTGGGACATGGTCTTTGCTCTTTCTGATTTCGTAGATGAGAAACATCATTTTCCTGAAATATGTTGTTTGTCGTTACAACACCAGGCAACAACTATTCCTCAATAACAAACTTTGTGGTCATACAGATATACATATATACATGATGTGTATATAAATATCCTATTTTCTGCTTTAAACCGGTAAATCCTTTTGTCCATACAAAAAAGTGGAAACCATACGGTGTACAGACTTATAGTGCTTAAACTGTCTTTTCCAAAAGGTAAGACAACCATGGGATGGACTAAACTTTTTTATTTCTTCCATTCAAAAAAGGCTGTATGTATAAGGCCCAATGTGATCCGACCCTTCCCCATAGCCTGTGTATAGTGGGAGCTTAGTGCACCGGGCTAACTTACTATTCCTATTCAAACACTAACACTGTATATTGTTTTATTCCTTCCCTTTACACCCTTGAATTTAATTTTACTTTTCACTCACTTTTCCTGCTTCGGGCAGTTGATGGTAACTACCTGTCTTTGTGTCTATGTTCTAAATTAGTTTTGTTTGCATTTGTTCAGCCTCTTAACATTGAACAATATACTTCCCTCCGCCGCATGGCCAGTGATATTCATGCCTATGCACCTGATGCTCGTATTCTGACAACTTATTATTGCGGTGAGCATCAGATTTCTCTTCATTACATGTATTTATTTCAATGAGATGTTGTGCCTGATAGCTATATGTCTATATCCATGTCTTTTGTTGCCCTTTGGATTGAAGAATCTATCTACTAAATAGAATTGTGCTATATCTGTTTGGATGATGGACCTACTGTACTATATTGCATAAGCCAAATATGTGAGGACGGACTGAATAGTGGAGTTGAAACAAAAAGCATATTTTTGCTTCCAACCCACTCTGGATCATATGATAAGCTGCTGATTGAAGAGTATTAGCTGTCACATTTAGTGTTGAAACTCCTGTTCCTTATGGACACTTTAAATAGAAGCGGAAGAACAGTAGAAATTCTTCAATCTTAGTGATTAGTGCGTCTCATTGGTGCCTGTGTTTATGGCCAGTTCTTGCAGAAAATTTCGTATTTAACACGCTTATTACATGAGCACGGCGTTATTCTTACTCTGTCTGAAATAACTTTTTAGATGGGTATTGCTTTGTCTGATATTATTCTGGATGTCAATGCTTTCTTGGAATATATGCAACTATTGTGCTAATGTAACTGGTGCGTGCTATTTGTTGAGACACATTTTAAGGTGAAAATATTAGATATATCCCAGTTATGCATGGTTTTGCAATTCCATCAGGTGCATTTAACCTCTACACTTACATTTGGAGCACTTAATTGATAAAAGCCCTTGATGACTCCGAAACTGAGAGGGTTACCATGCCTTGAAGTAATTGACATCAACTTCCTGGCAATTCTGACTGCTTTATCTGAAATTCTAAGGTAATAATTTGAGTGATGTCACTGACAGTAGCATCAAATGAAGCTTCATCTGAGACAATCTCACATGATTTTTGAACTTTGTGATTGACAAACTAGATATTTATTTGACACTCTTTGGCCTAGATCTGTCTGAATATTCTTTGGTAATTGTTATTCGCGTGGAAAACTTTCTTCACATGGATACTGTTCTTATTTTACAGGACCAAGTGATGAACCTCTTTCTACAAATAACTTTGAGGCTTTTCTGAAAGTTCCTGCATTCCTACGTCCTCATACTCAGATATATTGCACAAGGTAGTGATTTAGTTTCTTGAGAAATCCTTTGTTTTATTTCCAATGTACAAGTATGAGAATGACCAAGGAACTATTACATTAAAAAATGAATGTTGTGATTAGTTTTTACCTACTTTATAAATAAAAGAATGTGGTGATTAGTAAAAGAACCGAAAAGTTTATTTTGTTAGTATTGTAGCTCAGATGGATGGAATACAAACACTGCCCTTGTGAGAACTCACTGAATAAATTGGGTACTCATTCAGTTTTGGATGAGATAATCTGGAAGTCTCATTATCTGTGTTAAGTTCAGTGATTTGAAATAGTTGAATTTGCTATCTTTAGATTTGGTATAGTGAAAGCATCACGTCCTCATGGATTAGCTTAATTTGTGTCTTAGTTGACAAGTTTGAGTCCTGTGCCAAGTGAACAAAGTCCAGTATATAAGTGGAGAAGGGTAGGGAAGTCTGCCCCATTATCCCTGAGTTTTGGTTGAAAATTCATGTATAGTGAAAGCATCATAGTTTACTACTGCATCTCTTAAATTTTAGAAACCTGCTGATGTATTTCTTTCCATTTATCATACCCACTAGTTTTGGACATGTTCCCAAGCAAGCACTACATATGGTATGAGTCAATATTAAAACCACATCGTAATGAGTATCACAAACTGTTCAGCAGGAAAATACAAGTTGAAATAGATGAACAATCAACCTGTCCGAGTGACTTCTTCATTGAATGCCAAATGATTTGATATTCTCTGAACCTGCAAAAGTTGAACAACCAAGGACGTGTTCGGTACAAATGAAAATGTTTTCCATGAAAAGTGTTTTCTTGGAAAATAAGTGGGTTTCTTACTTATTTCTTTGTGTTCGGTACGTAAGCAAAAAATACTATGCTGAAAAAATTTGTATATAATCTAGACAAATACTATGGGAGGTAGGGGTGAGGCTACGGGGGTGGTGGGGATGGGGCTAAGGGAGTGGGGGTGAAGATGAGGCGTGTTAGGAAGGTGGGGAGGACACAATAAATGTGGAATGTCACTTGTGGAATTTATTTTCCCTACTTTCACTAGGGAAGTTATTTTCCTCATTTTTAAGGAACTTGTTTTCCTAAAGAAAATGTTCTCCAAAAATTTTGACCAACCGATCATGAGAAAATTAGTAAACACTTTCTCGGAAATATTTTCCTCCATACCTGGTGCACCCTAAATTAAGTTTGGTATTTAGAATGTATAGTGAGTTACATCTTTGTGTTATAAGGTGCAAACATGTAATACATTTGTATGATCCAATACTTCCTTATAGAGATGATGTTCTTGGCGTATGTTCCCTATGTCAATGCAGACAAATAATATAGTTAATGAAGCAGGCAGTGTAACAGCTAATGAATATAATACAAGATTGAAATAGTCTTACCTATTCATTAATGAATACCTATTCATCAACGAATATTAGCTACCAAAGTACCCTCAACTATATATTGTTATTGGATTTACCTCAGAGGTACTACCGGATAAATCATAATGGCAAGCGAAGAAGAGCTATGAAACAAAGCATACCTATTAATAGCAAGTTGAAGAAATATGCAATAAAGTGGGTAATTCGAAGAAATAACAACTAATGAATACAACACAAGATTGAGATAGTATTACCTCTTTGTTAACGAATATTAGCTGCCAACGAGCACCCTCTCCATTAGCATTTCTGTACTCCATTATTCGGCTTCTTCAAAATACTAAAACCTTAGTCACCCATTTTGTTGTATTACCTATTTAGTGCTAACCGGTAATTGAATTATAACAAAGAGTTTGTAACATAGGAACTATAAAACCATAAGATACTATATGTTCTTTCATAGTAATTATTTTTTGTAGCAATTATTTAACATTTAATAGATTTCATCAAATCACATGCCCACTCTTAATGATTAAGTAACATATAAATCATCCGAAAATGTGTAATGTTTTGCACGTTGGAACAACATATCACGTGTAATCCCACAAGTGGGGTTTGGGGAGGGTGGTGTACGCAACCTTATTCTTATCTTGTGAAGGTAGAGATGTTTTCGATATACCCTCGACTCAAGGAATACATCAAAAACAAGTATGAAAAGGATATATAGTAGTGGAGAAGTCATGCTAAAAATAATAGGGAAGGAAAACAGTAGCTATAACCAATTATACGACAATCAAAGCAAAAGAAACAAAAATAATGATAAAATCATAGAATAAGATAGTAGAAGAGTAATAATACCAATACGGAGAAGGAAAACTAGACAATGCTTGACCACCCACTAACCTTCTTCCCTAATCCTAGATCTCCATATTCTCTTATCTAGGAACCCTAAACCCTAAAATGGAAAGAATGCCTTCTATAAATTTATGGGCTCTCCAACATGCAAAACTTTACATATTTCCAGAAGAATTATAAGATTAGGAACGAAGATATTCGGGAACAAGGTTGGAGTGGCCTCTATGGTAGAAAAGATGAGGGAAGCAAAGCTGAGATGGTTCGGGCACATGAAGAGGAGAGATACAGATGCTCTAGTGAGGATATGCGAGAGATTGACTATGGTGGGAATGAGGAGAGGTAGAAGTAGGCCGAAGAGGTGATTAAGCGAGACACTTTTTAGTTGGTCCAAACTAACCCCTGTAAATAATTTAGAACTCTTCTTGGATTTTGTTAGCTCTATAGCTTAGAAAGAGACTACAAATCCTTTTTTTGTGAGCTTAATTGATCTATCCTTGTAAAGCTTGCATCTTCTTGATGCCTTGAAATGAATCTACTTACTTCATCAAAAAAAAAAAATGTCTCAATCACCTCTTCGGCCTACTTCTACCTCTCCTCATTCCCACCATAGTCAATCTCTCGCATATCCTCACTAGAGCATCTGTATCTCTCCTCTTCATGTGCCCGAACCATCTCAGCTTTGCTTCCCTCATCTTTTCTACCATAGAGGCCACTCCAACCTTGTTCCCGAATATCTTTGTTCCTAATCTTATAATTCTTCTGGAAATATGTAAAGTTTTGCACATTGGAGAGCCCATAAATTTATAGAAGGCATTCTTTCCATGCAACTATTTATCATTTATTACAGGTATTAATTAGCATTTAGTATGATATCATTAAATAAGACACCCCTTTTGATAATCGTTCATATTTATACTGATTCAACCAAGAAGGTGTGGGGTTTTTGTTTCCTTAAACGTGTAGTTTTTCTTCTTTTTTTTTAGGATGAGGGGTAGTTTAGTCGATTTCAAGGGTATTTCCATAAACCAACTTCCCACTTTTAGAATATTATGTGGATTTTTTTTGTGGACAAAAATTTTGTTTTTCTTTTTTCTGTGGCTAGTTCTTTTTCCTTCATGCTCTTTTGTTGTTCTGTTGCCGTTATATAAATTTTGAACCAGTTGATGTTAAATGAAATTACCTTTTAAACAATGTTGTTGCCCACTCATACTTCATGAGAATCATTGACTGGAGTATTAAGCCAGCTATCCATGTTTGCCCTGATTCACGTTTGGAGGTTGGAGACGAGCCTAAAAGAATTCAATTAATGAGCTATTATATACTACTTCCTTTATCTAAAAGAATGACAAAGTTTGGACTACGAGAATCAAAACCATCTAGGTTGGTGAGAATTCAGATTTAGATTTAATTGTTTTTAAATGACATTTATATCAGAATAACATAGAAGTACCATGAATCAACTTTCTATAATTAAAATATTTACAATTGTTTGAATAAATCCCCAATAAACTAGTTGTGCATACTTTCGATCTCTTTCCTTTTCTGTTTTGTGATCACCACTTGTTGCATCTGGAGACCTCCTTTTTTTCTTTCATGGTCATTATCTTTAGTTTCATCAATGAAGTACATCAAAAATGATGTACTAATAGAATGTATGATGAGCAGGATGCGGGGAGACTCACATGTTTGGTTCTTATATTATTTGAATGGTTATTTAGTTAGCTATATAGAATGTAAGATTTTTGAAAACGTAAGTAATGATGGTACTATTGATGTTTGAAGTATGAAAACTTGTCGGGGACAATTATGAATGATATTTCCTTTGTGGATATAAATTTATATTATTTAAATGAACATCTATCTTAAGAGCAATGGTGCACCTATGTTCTTGAAATCCGGAATATGCCTCTGCTTACTAGGCTTTTTAACGCATTTCCTTTTCTATTCAGCGAATGGGTTATTGGTAACAGAGAGGATCTGGCGAAGGATATTATCGCGGAGATACAAACAGAAAACGGAGAGGTAATAAAAATATTTAAACTTTGTTTTTCGATGGATTATTGTTATGAAGTAAACAGTGGATCACTGAAGTTACTTTTAGACTCTCGTTAAATGAGGAAAGGAAAATGATGCAGAGAAGTGTCATACAGATTAATTTACTTTTTGATTTTATGGTCCTTGCTGATATCACATTCATGTTTTTTCCCTTTGCTTTTTTCCTCTAATGCGACAAGATAAGTTATTGCCTGCAGATACTGCTGACAATTAACTCTTATTTTGGGGACTAGAGCTTAGCATCAGAGATTCTAGGACAGTCAATGGTTTTAACACATGATTCCATATGCTAAATATAGGATATTCTATTTGAGTTACAAGATCAGATTGCACCTTGTTCATCATGGATTCCCTCACTGGTGGATAAGAGGACTCTATCTTAGGTCTCACATCTTTTTATGGATGAAGATTCATTTCTTCTTAAAGAATGTATGCATGATTTTTATTGAAAAACATGTATGCTTGATTGGGAAGAAAAAAAGAAGTTAAGGAATCTATGCAAATTGGGACCATGTCAAGTTCTAACTTATGTGCATGATTTATCAACAAATGGGTTCAGCAAAGGCCACTTTAAATGATTAACATTCTACTCATCTGTCTGTATGGAAGTAGTTGATCATTGCTAGTGTATATGACATTGATTCATAAGGACATTAGAGGGACATGAGATAGTTGTAGCATTTCACTTTTTCTCTTCCAATGAAAATTGGCATCTTATTTCGACAAGTTATTCTGAAGCTTTATAACTAATGAGGTTTCCCTAAGTTTAGTACTTCGTTTATGTGTTTGAGAGTGTTGTTGCAGCCTAGACGTACCCAGTAAGTGCTCTGTGAAGTTGTCACTATTTGAATGGGTCAATAATTAATGAGTCCTCTACATGAATGTGGATCTTCAAGTTTTGTTTTATGATATGCAGGATTAAGATTATTTCATTTCAATACCTCCTCTATGTTGCTCCTTGGATAATCTTAAAACATTTTGGCTATAAATTCCTTTAAAGGTTTTTCTTATTTCTGTACGTATTCTATGAATGAACTTAATTTCTTAAGAGCTCATGTAAGACTATCAGCATTTTTATCCAAAAAAAAAAGGTAAAAAGACTGGCAGCATATTCCTTATGTATGCATCACCTGTTGGCATGGTGCTTGTTATGTTCGTTGCAGGAGTGGTGGACATATGTATGCTTGGGACCAGGTGATCCTCATCCCAACTGGCACTTGGGGATGCGAGGCACTCAACACCGTGCTGTGATGTGGCGTGTGTGGAAAGAAGGTGGAACAGGTTTCTTATATTGGGGTGCCAACTGCTATGAGAAAGCAACAGTTCCTAGTGCTGAGGTTAGTGCATCCCTATGCATGACACGAAACTGATGGATAAATTATGTCGTAGAGGTTGATAGTTGTGAAATAATTAATATTTTTCTCTTCATGCCTGATACAAGTAATATTTGTCTGCAGATTAAGTTCAGGCGTGGCCTTCCTCCAGGCGATGGAGTTTTATTCTACCCTGGTCAGGTGTTCTCATCATCTCAGCAACCTGTTGCTTCTCTGAGACTAGAGAGGCTCTTGAGTGGCTTGCAGGTGTTTTTCATATTGACTTATTTCCTCTTTCGGTAATATTTTTGCATTTTCGTAGAGAGGCATCAACCATGAAGTCCCTTGACCTTTCAGGGATGGAAGGTGCAATGTTGTCTGTTTTACACAGAACAGAAAATTTGATGCACTTCTGCAAAAACAAAAAAAAACATGTTTGAACAATATCCTTTTGATGTCTTAACCGCAGGGCATCCTTTAGTAACTACGTCCTTTCTTCGTTTCAATTTGCTTTCTCTTGTCGCTTCCTGTTTTCAGAAACTTGATACATCTATTTCCTACACTCGTTCCATTTATATATGAATCATTTGCCGATAGTTGTTCTGTTTGGATTGCACTTCTTCAGTTATAATGTTTTCTGCTTTTTATTCAATGAGATTTCTCCTTGTAAATAGAACTCCCTCTCCTTAGTTCCCTCTATTCTCTCCCGAATAAAGTAATAATTAGAAGAAAGAAAGATGTTAAATCTATCTATATGTCGTTTAATTCTTTTTAATCTCATATTGTCTGATCACTTTTCTTTTTCCTTTTTGTATTCACTCCTCTTTTTTCATGACTGATTTTCTTAGGATATTGAGTACCTCAAGCTGTACGCTTCAAGATATGGTAGGGATGAAAGCCTCAACCTTTTGGAGAAGACAGGAATGTATCTAGGGCCTGAGCGCTACACTTCGGAACACAGACCTATAGATGTCATGAGGGGTGAGGTTTACAGGACATGCCAATCCTAGATTTGAAGCTCGAGTTTGATGACACCCACCTGTATTTGTGTAAAGCATCTCAAGCATATCGGTTTGTATGATGTATATTTATAGATTTGAAAAACACTCTTGGGTTATACATCTCAATCATATTTACTAGGTCAAAACAGAGTATATTTAAGTCAGTTTGCCCAGATCTGTACATATTATCATGTTCAAGTAATAGTAGTAAATGCCTGGTATCGCTGTAACGTGATTTTGTATTTTGAAGATGGATTATGGCTGATTCAATTTCAGTAGAACTGAATATATCGTATCATAGATTACTTAGACTAAAATTTGAACCGATCTTTATTACTCTTAGGAACCTCATGACATAAACATTTCACGGGGTAGCCTACTTGGACACCAATACTTGACTTGTACCCCATTTTATTCTATTTTATTAAGTTTAGCCATATGATTTGTCAAGTCTAACTACAGACTGCATTCGGCTATCATGTTATTGTGTTGCGATTATTATGTTACTGTCTATTGTTTTTGCTACTATATGCTATTTTTGGACTATTTTTTCCTTGAGCCTAGAGTCTATCGAAAATAATATCTCTACATTTGAGGTAGGGGTAAGGTTTGCTACACTCTATCCTTCTTAGACCCTAATGATTACTCTGTGAGATTACATTGGGTATATTATTGTTGTCATTATTTCGTAAAGAAACCGCTTGTTTGAAGTTATTTCAAAGTGGGTAGATTTATTAACTTTTACGTAGTGCAGGTATTGAGCATTTGTGCACTTGGGCCCCTCATGAGTAAGGATTATGTTATGATATTTCTACATCTATTCCTGACTGTAGGGTGGAAAAGAGGGAATTTTATGTACAAAACAAATGAGTATAGGCATTGACCAGTGCGATGGATGTGACTCCACGAACTATAAGCAATAGGATAGATTATATACCTATCTCAATCATAATAGCAGGATTAGCTTTAGCACTTGCTTTTATATGATAAAGTTTTTGAAAGAAAGGTGGTGGGGAGAAATTATTGCTATCAAGATTCATTCAAGCTAGACTTTTTGTAGCAAAATGTAGTGATACTGGAATCACAAAAGCAAAGTAGGAAAAAAAAAGAAAAAAGAGGAAAAGGCAATCAAAAGTTTATCAAAATGGTGATGATTGGCTTGGTTGCCTCTCAGTCATTGTCCATTTTTAACATTGTGCTCTTTTTGTTCCTGTTACAGCTGTAATGTGTGTATGCTAGCTAGATTTGTCCATAACTTCCATCTTCAGAGTTGCTTGATCTTTTATTTCGAAAATCAAACTTATCGATAGATAGAAGCTCATCTTTTGCTCTATGTTTATTGCAAGACACATACTTATATAACATCAAATCACATTAGTTCAAATTTCATAGGAGGCGAAAATACTAGTTGATTCATTCCATATATCTAAAGTCAGATTCATGATATGTTGCAATTTTGTAGATCTTTATACTTCAATTTTGTTTTGCATCGAAAGTACTGGATTCAGATGAACCTGGTACTTGTAATCTACCTTTGTCGAAACATGATAGACAAAGTTTTATCTAGTACATGTGTTGGTGAGAGGTAGCAGGCACCCCATGAAACTAGCTATTGGGGTGCATGCAAGCTGGCTCGGATACCAACGTTATTCCATTAGTGTGGACAGCATTTTCTGAGTTACCATTTGTCCATTACACCAAATTTTTATTCTGTTGGTGTGATGTCCTATCTTTGAACACTTTGGGGCATAATTGTCTATAAAATTTCAATAATTGTATTGCAACAGTGTAAGTACTGTTAGGAGAAGAACAGGAAAATGGTTTTTGCATTTATTCCACATCTGTAGCAACAACTGCGAACGTTTACTGCTTTCGATTCTGCTCATTATAACGCAATTAACGTTCATTTTGTCTAAACTTATGGATCTGTCTTTTTTTTTTTTTGACAATTCTTTAATTTCAACTTTTCACCTATCATGTTTAGAACTACAAAATTAACTAACATTTCGATATATTCTATGTATATTTAATTTAAAATCACAAGATTCAAAAGTCTTCTTTACTTTTTAAATCTCGTCTCAAGTCAAAAGCAGATAAATAGATCAAAACACAATGAATGTCATTTATATTGATTTTATTGAATCAAATTTGATTAGGCTAGAACGGGTTATGTAATATATGTATAGGTTAATTCAATGTGTGTCAAATAATGGATCATACTCCAGCTTGCTCAACATGACCCAACCAACCAACCTCTCCTCCTCTTTATATTTTCTTTTTGTAAATAAGTTGAAGCTTTCGGTACGGAGTCGTCTTTGTTAGGGAGTGTTTTATTCCCAACGTGGGACTTCCCGGCGTGTAGCTGGATTTAGTCGAGCTCCAACGTGGATAGAGGGGTGGAAAAAAAAGGTTGAAACTAATGTATTTTTCTTAATTACTAGCTTAAGTTCTTCCAAACTTACTTCACATTTAGTCTCCAAATTTGATTTGTATGTTTAAGTAATTAAGTTGCATTTTGACATGTTGCGTTATACTATATTAACCCAAATAGAATATGTGCATGATCTAATTAACATGTTCTATCCTTTAATCTTTTTGTCTATTAGCTTGATATGATATTTGAATTAAGTCAACAAACGGATTATAATCCTATTTATTTAATCTTAGATGAATTGTATAAGTTACTAAAAAAATGAATTAATTTTACCACTTATACTTCTATAATAAATAGACATTTGAAGGGATAATTTTAAAAAACATTATTGGATTTGGTGGCAATATGAGGGAATGTTTCTTTTTATTGATCAAAATGTTGGTGGCAGGATAATGTGAAAATGAGTATTATTTTCAGTTTAACCCTTAAAAAAGGTACTTTCCTTTAGTAGTGGTACTATCTACTCCATCAATTTCACATAATTATGAGTTGACGCTTAACCATTTTTTATCATTAGAGAGAGAAAGAAAATACTCCCTCCGTCCCTTTTTAGTTGTCCACTTTAGAAATGACACACAGATTAAGGCAACAATGATTAGCACAGTGAAGTTACAATTTTACCCTTATGACAACTTTTCACTTCAAAATTACAACCACTTATTGAATTCAAGTGAAATAAATTGGAGGGAAACAACATACACTTTTACAATTTTCAAGAAGTGTAAATAAGGGTATAATAGGAAAAAATTTGTTGTCCTTTCTTGATTTGTCAAAATGGACAACTAAATAGGGACAACTAAAAAAGGAAATATGGACAAGTAAATAGAGACGGAGGGAGTATGCTTTGTGTTACCAAACAAGTGTTTACAGTTTTAATGATGGAGAATTTAAAGTTTATTAATTTTTATTATTATTTTAAATAAATAGTACTAATTGGGTTTGTGATCTAATATTAGTACTTGTGTTTGTGTTGGTAGAAAATAGAAGATTTTTTATTATAAATAAAATATGTGCAAAAGTTATTGAATTATTCTACTAAACTCGTAATTTATAAGTACTTTTAAGTCTGCCACAGTAGTTTATTGGTAATTTGTCGATTATGATCATATAATTAGAAGAATATTGCTTGATACATTCATTTGACACAAAAAAAAATCATGTGCTTTTTTGTAATTTTGTATCCCATAGTGTTAAATTCTACGCAAAAAAAGGTGAAAGAAAAATGAAGCAAAGAAAACTTGAAGGCTTGTTACGAAAAATGATAAGAACCAATGAGAAGTGTTTTTGGGTCGATCAATCCATCAAGAAGAAGAATTTGTAATCTTTTTTCTTAAGAAGAATAATTTATAATCTCCCGTAATAATATCGATCTTTCCTAACTAGTTCAATTAGTATCAAGAACTGTGAAGAGGTTAGAATACAAGTATTATTTACAAAAATTATTGATATTTTCTAAAAGTCAACAAAGTAATAATTAAACATATAATATCACCTATTATCTATACTCATTCATAATATTGGAATTCTTGCGTATACTCTCCTACGTTGATGTGATTGACCTAACTTTTTAATTTTCTTTTTGGTTCATAAAAATGATTTTTTATTATGTAGGAATATTTGAAATAGTAATACAGTTGAAGTAGGCACCCATAATAATTAAAGGCACGTGCTATCAAAATGCGAATTTTAGTGGAGAGAGTAGTCAGAAAAATAAAAATTGTGATTACTCCATAAGATCACAAAATTAAAATATATTTATCGTTTAATTTGATTAGGCACTTTAATTAATAAAAAAAATTAAAATTATATTTGCTTAAATATGCTACGTAGAATATTAGAATTAAAAAGTTACTATTAAATATATATAATAACATAAATTGTTTTCTTTATTTTATCAAAACAACTTAATTTTTATACGACAAAAATAAAAAAAATAAAAAATCATTGATTCCTGTTATATTCACAAAGTGAATAAATACTCTGAATAGTCTAATCAGCTTGTATATTCACCATTATTTGTTTTTTTTTTACCTTTTTCTTTCTACGTGGAATATGGAATCTAGATTAACTTTTCCAAAGTAAACTTTTCTTTGTTTTATTTCTTGTCAGATATTCAATATTCATATAAAAGCTCAACAAATTTTAAATTGTAGGAGTCATTATTAAGGGTGGAATTTTAATAAAAATTTATTTATTAAAATTCAAATTAATCAAAAGTAAAGTTACTTTTTCCCGGGTCTTGCTACTGCATTGTTTCTTTGTTGTTTTTTTTAAAGACTACTATTATAAGAGGGTTTAATAATTATTTGTTTTGCATCATAATTTTTTTAAATTGGGTAAATTAAATAGTATGCCATAAATGCATTCAAGGATATAACCTACTAATCAAAGTTTCAGGTTCAAAACTTAGTGGAAACAAAAAATATTAGGTGATTATTTCATTTGTCCTAATCTTGGTGGACGGAGTTACATGATACCTAATAATAATGGGTGGGAGGTGAGTGATGACAGTTATTGCATGAAATTAGTCGAAGCCAATAAAAGTTGATTCGGACACCACAATTATTAAGAAAAAAATAGTACTCATAAATTAAATTATAGGTAGTATATCTTTTTTTAAAAGGGAAAAGTCTTAAATATGCAATCAAACTTTGAGCAAACGTTCATTTATGTCAACCGTTTAAAGTTTGGCTCACCTATATCATTTCTGTTTGGAAAAAAACTCATTCATCCCATTATTTGTTAACTGAAATGACATAGATGAAACAAACTTTAAACGGATGACGTAGATGAACCATTTCTCAATGTTCAATGGCATATTTGAGTCTTTTCCTTTTAAAAAATAATTTAATTAATGACGTGGTCAAATCATAATTGACCTTGTGTAAAAATAATTTTGTAAAATTAAAAAAAAATTCAATTAACAAATGATGATATGAATGAGTTTTTTCTCAAATAGCAATGACATAAATGTGTCAAAACTTTAAAACGGATGACGTAAATTAGGGCTGGGCATTCGGTATTTTGGTTCGGTTTTGATTTTTTTTCCGGTTTTTCGGTTTTCAGTTCTTGTACAACATGTACCGAACACCAAACCAAAATAATTTGGTTCGATTCGGTTTTTGTTATTTCGGTTCGATTTTTGTTAATTCGGTTTTTTGTTATGGGCATGCTTAGTGAGTTTTTTAAAATTTTGTAATTTTTTGTTTATTTTATTTATGCTTATTTCTTTTTGCTTATTTTACTCTTCTTTTTCAAATTATTGTATGATTCAAAATAATAAATTGTCGTTAATATTGAAATTTAGCCTTGTTATAACATTGAATTTTTACCGGTTGTTGTTGTGCTACGGCTGCCTGCTGGTCGATTGGCAGCTGCTGTGTGCTGCTGGTTGCCGAAACGATCGACGCTGCTATAGTCTGTAGACGACTAGACGTGGGAAGTGGGAACGGTAATTTTTGCAGTGGGTTTGTAAAGTTGAAAAGTTTGAAAAGACAAACTTTGTTTTTAATTTTTAATTTTTATTTTTAAATATTAATATATATTATAATTTAATATATTTTGGTAAACCAAAATACCAAAATACTGAATTACACAAAAATTATATATCAAAAACCGAACCAAAATATCAAAAAATACAAAACCATATATCGAATACTGAACCAAAAACCGAAATACCGAAACTAAATTACCAAAAGAATTCAATTCGGTTTGATTTTTTGATTTTTCGGTGTTTATGCCCACCCCTAACGTAAATGAGTCTAAATTAAGAGACATGTGTACATTTGGCTAAATTGTGTATGTGAGCGTAGACTTTTCAGGCCACAAAATACGAGGAGATGGATAAATACAAGAGAAGAGATCCTCTATTGGGTACAGTTTTTGATCAGCGATGTGTCAACATAAAAGGACCCACATTTCTCGTATATTTACTGAAACTGCCACGACATTTACTAAATATAGCCACACTCAATTGTCCTTGCTCTATCACTATCTCTACAACCATTATTTCTTCCTTTGACTCTTCCTTTGACTTGCCTATCGAAATTGTACTAATTCGAACAACTTTTACGTATTGCAAAACATAAAAATTATATTCGTATAGTATAATTATAATTTGTATAATTGTGTTTCATAGCAAATTTTATGTTTGTTATAGAACTTTTGATTTATATAATTTACTAGATATATCCAATTTTATACAAATTGTTTAGTTTTGTATAAATTCATTTATACATTATAATTTATATCGTAAGATTTGTATTTATATAATTATAAGTGTATATGACGAAAATATATGTATTTATATTTATATATACACGTTTCTCTCGCTTTATACAAACACAAATGTATTTTATATATTTTATACATTTGTATACTGAATGGGTAATTGTATATCGAAAATGACTAATTGTATACAGAAGCAGGTGACAAAAAAATGTGATGTTTGCTGCGAATTACAAATAAAATAAACTATGACAATAACATTTAATTTGAATTAATAGTTTGTTATTTCATACAATTTTCTCAATTCTATTTTTATGTTTTTTTAATACAGAATTGTGATATTCAAATTAATTTACGTGTGTTTTATTATTTTATTATCACAAAGAACAATTGTATTTATTAAAACTTGAACCAATAAAAATCATCATCTAGTAGTAAGATATTTGTCCTAATATCATATAGTAGTAATATTTTTATATCCATTGTGTATTATTTTACCTCACATCATCTTTTAAATACATATTTGCATTATCCTAATTAATTTGCATATAATATTAAAAAGTAAATTTTAGACTTAACTCAATTTTCAAAATCAGATTAAGAAAAGAGGTTGTTCAAGGAATACATCCATCTTCGATGTGGATTTCATATTTCACCCGATACATATTTAGATAATATTCGATACTATATACGTGAACAATTTATTTAATGACTCAATGTCATGGGTTTAATTTTCTTATCATGATAAATGTTATAGGTCTATATTCTAATTCAATTATAAATTTTCGTTCAAAATAAAAAAATTGTCCCAAATCATATAAGAATAGTTTAAGAAATTCATTCTTTTTTAACATAGTTCATTCATCAGATACCTTTATTAAGTTGTATAACAAGTATCTTCTACCATACAAATACTACTAATTTTATATCTCTATCCATTAAAAATTGAACAACTTTAAATAAAAATATCATGGAGTAATATTTTGCCCTCCAATGAAATTTAAACACATGATCCCATACTTTTTCAACTCTATTTATTGAAATACTAACTATATATTATTAATTATTATTATTATTTATATAAACCAACTCCATTTATAAAAAAAGATTCCAAATAAATTGAAAATTCACATTTTATTTTCTTGGCCCCACACTAAACCGACAACCGAGTGTGGATTTGTCCTTAAGGCCACCGTCCTTATCCATTTTCACGGTGGCCGTCGTTTTAATGGCATTCATGTAATTAATCCTAAAACCATGTCCTAATTATAGCCTCTCAGCTATAATTGGATATTTAATTTAGAAATAAAATATTATAATATTTTAATATTTTAATTATATACAGTGATAAAAATAAATATAGATATTTATAATTTGTATTTACATAAATATTATGAAAGACTTTAACGAAATTAAATTCGATGATATTAACTTAATTACAACTAAAGGTAAATCTATCATCATTAAATATTACTTTTATTAGGGATCATAAAATATCAAATATCAATAAAATCAAATATATAGTATATAATTATATATTATACTACGATATCATAATATCAAAACTATATGGTATCAAGTATTTCAATTCAATATGATACTTCAATATGTATTAACTTTCTATCCTAATTTATGTGACACATTTCAAATTTTGAGATTTAAATAAGTCTATTTTTTATCGTAATTTTTTTATATATCATTTAAATATTTTGAATTGTCAATTATTGTGTTGTAGTACTTTTTACGTAGTTTACAGGTTTATAAATTTTATTTTTAAAAAATTAAAGATTTCATATAGAAATTTTCGATCAAATTTACATTGTTTAACTCTCAAAAAAATAAAATGTGTTACATAAATTGAGAAAGATGTAGCATATAATACCCCTACTCCTAATTGACAATGTATACCAAATTTCATTATCAATCCATTGACCAATGTGCACTCACTTTTCTCTCTCAAATTATTCGTAAAAAATATATTCCCTATACGTTACATTCTTTTATTTTTTTTATTTTTTACTTACCCTACGAGCTCTCACCCCTTTTGCTCCTTTGGTGACTCAAACTCGCAATCTTCGAGTTGAAAGTGAGGGATGCTTACCATTTGAGTAAACTAGTCCCCTATACGTTACATTGGTAAGTACTACGACAAAAAAAAACTATTTTGAACTAAATTTTGCTTCTACCAACTTAAAATTATTTTTAGTAGATTCCGATTCAACCAATATGTAATAAAATCAAGTATAAAAATGAAAAAATTGAACTATATGCAATTATTAATAATAATAATAATTATAATAATAATAATAATGAGAGAAACTAGTCTACATTTGATCATCTATTGATACTCTATGCTTATTCTCAACTTTTATATCTTTATATCCAAAATCATGTTTTCAATAAATTACAAATATGTTATATAATGTTTAACCAGTTATTTCTAATATTTTTTTTAATCAACATTTGTCTCACCTCATAATTACTATAGTCTATCTCTCACGTCTCATAACTAAAATAATTGTACACCTCTTTTCTTACCTGCCTAAATTATTTTAGTTATCTTTAATTCCATATCTTATTCATCAAGCTATTTTAACCTTATTTTGAACATGTTCATTCATAAATCATAATCACATCTCTCCCAAACATTTATACATTCATATCAATCATTCTTTTTTTCATTACTTTTATTTTCTAAAGATATATTATATTTATTTTAATTTATGTGACACATTTTATTTTTTTAATGTCAAACCGTTAAAATTTGATTAAAAATTTACTCATCAAGTCTTGGGCGAAAATAAATTTTGGAAGGAGCAAACTTAGGCGAAAATACACTAAACGACAAATTTCTGAACCAGAGGAACTGATTAGTCCGAGTTCCTCCGACAGGCGACAGGTGTCTCACAATGAACCAGATTATGCCACGTGGACCATTGTATTTATCGCACAAGCTTACTAGGCCTTGGGAAAGAAGCAGCTGAAACTGAGCCTACCGCGGTTCAAAATCGAATAGAAAAAAAATACATTTTAAAATAATTAAATTATTGAAAGTTCAAGAAAATTATTGAAAATTTTTATTGTTCATATTTATGATTTACTTTGAATTACTTATATTTTCAAGAATAGTTTGAAAATATTTAAAAGGATAGAAGTGGAAAGTGATATTTATTTTATGTCCTAAATTTTTTTTTCTTAATGGATGTGCATTGCTTCAATAATTCACTTATTTTAAAATGAATAAAATATTAGTTTATCAATAATAGATTATTGATTTAATAATTTCGGTAGCGATTTAAATTTTTTATATTATTGTGTTATCGATTCTTAGTTGTTTGAAGTTTTATTTTAACATGTTAATCGATAACTCAATAGTAAATTAATATTATATTTATATCATTTAGTATATAAAGTCCTTAAATTAAAGTTTAGTTTCATACTTTTATTGTTTACTAGTTCAAACTCTAGTTTATCCTATAACGTTAGTGTGCATGCTTTTCAGCATAATGCAATCTGTCAACTTATGTACCTAGTTCATTTAGTTTGTCGCCTTATTTCTAAGTGATTTTCTATGAGTTTTTTGGTATCAAATCCTAAAATATCAATATTCGATAAGCTAATATCTTAATACATGGCTTTATAACAATTTTTAGCATATTTACAAATCAATAATCAATAAAATAGGACCGAACCGATTGATACATAGCCCCGAGACAACCCCCTTCATTTTTAACCATGCTTTATCATTTTTAACTCTATACAATGGTTAGTTACTCTCGCCACTAAAAATAAAAAAAAAATAATTAAAAAAAATGTATAAACATTTGAAAATGATTTTACACTTTACATATCTCTATTATGACAGCTTTCAAAAATAGTCTCTTCTCTTTCACTCTCTCTGTGTTCTAATCTAAAAAGCAAAACCGCCGCCATGTATGAACATGAAAGCTCTTGTTCCCATTTTTTCTCTTCTTCAAGAAATTATTTTTTTCCTCTTTAGGGAACACAACAATTCCCAAAAATAGTGTAGAATTTTTCCTAGCTTTGGGAATCGTTTGTTGAATTTTCTGGTGTAAACTGTGAAGATTACTTTCAAATCCATTTTTACAAGTAAGCTAAAAGGGGCTGAAGTGGAGAAAACAAGTATTAGCTGAAAAACATATGTAAAAATTTCAAGTTTTATTAGCTAAATATGGCAGAGATTGAAAAATTAGCTGGTTCTGGTTCATTAGAAGAAACGATTACACAGCAAAATTATCCAGTAAAGAGGAAAAGGAATCTTCCTGGAAATCCTGGTAAAGTTTAATCTAACAGTTTTTACCATTTTTTTTGTTTGTTTTTGTCGATTTCTGTTTTGCTGAAGGTGAAAATGGTGGTTGTATGTGTAGATCCAGAAGCAGAAGTGATAGCTTTATCACCAAAAACTCTAATGGCGACAAACCGATTTGTGTGTGAGATTTGTAACAAAGGTTTTCAAAGAGATCAAAATTTACAGCTTCATCGGAGAGGTCACAACTTGCCATGGAAACTCCGGCAACGAACAAGCAATGAGGTGAAAAAACGTGTTTACGTTTGTCCAGAATCTTCATGCGTTCATCATGATCCTTCTAGAGCTTTAGGCGATCTCACTGGAATTAAGAAACATTTCTGCAGAAAACATGGTGAGAAGAAGTTTAAATGTGAACGTTGCACCAAAAAATACGCTGTTCATTCCGATTGGAAAGCACATATGAAAACTTGTGGTACTAGAGAGTATCGTTGCGATTGTGGAACTTTATTTTCCAGGTACTATAACGTCTTCCAGTATTTGAGATAAAATAATAAATAATCTAATCATTCGATCGCGAACTAATATTTTTATCTTATTTGTTTATGTTTAAGGAGGGATAGCTTCATAACTCATAGAGCATTTTGTGATGCATTGGCTCAAGAAAGTGCAAGATCTCATCAACCATTAATGGAGGATACAAATGCTGAAGGAGATTTGAAGGTTGATGAAGCTATTAACAAAACGGTGTCGTCTTCATCTAGTCCACCACCACAACCTTTAACTCCATCAACTGGCGTTCTCTCTCCAGTTCTGTCCATTCAAAGTTCAGGTAAAATTTTTTTTAAAAACAATAATAAAGCTAATTCTATGTTCTTTCGGTATGTTTTGATACGCGAGGAGATAAATAAGGATATTCAATCTCGAAATTAGCTCATACCTTAAATCAAACATGAAGTCATACTCCACTAATAATTTTATTTTGAGATTATTATTCTTATCTCGCGTATTAAATTAAAGTGCTTCGGGTATTGAACATGCATAATGTGCAATTTGTCAACATCGTAAAAGCCAACGAGTATGTCTACGAAAACGCTTCTCTCGTTTGAATGGAAATTTGGATTCTTCAGAGTGGGTTTTTTCATGTGATGTTCTTTTTTTATATATAAAAAATATTATTTTTTTTGGATTTGTCTATTAGTGTTCTTTGTTTTTTCTGAAGCTTCGTCTTGTTGTGTGATTTTCACCATTAATTTATTACTATTCATTTAATATATAGTTTTGACCACGAGGGAAGAGATGAATAGTAAAATGGTGTAATTATTATTTTTTAAAAATAATGTTAGTACGTGCTCAAAAATCGAAAAAGGATTTAAAAAGAGATATCATGATTGCTTCTTCTTTATAATGTGAAAGGTCTCTGGTTAAAGTGGGATGCATATATTGGATTGTGGATTCAGAAGTTACAAAAGTTTATTCCATTTTTGAAAAAGATTGCATCTTTTTCTTGATTCAATTGAATTGAATTATAAATAAAACTCTCTTTTTTTCTCTCTTTTGTTCATTTTTTGTGTGACAGAATTGCCTGTAGAAAATCAAAATCAAGGTGGAGTACAATTGCAACAAGCACAAGGTACAACAACACATGTTTCTACCACCCCTGTCATCACAATTTCCACTGCTGCTGCTAGTGGTCCTAGTAGTAGCAAGGTGTTTGCTAGTGTGTTTCCATCGTCGTCATCAGCTCAGCATGTAAACTCGTCTTACTCGGATATTCTACGTGCTATTGAGACCGAGCAAGTGATGGCTGTAGAGCCGATGTCACTCTCATTGTCGTCTTCTCTTTACTTGTCTAATAATGGACCAAGTTTATTCCAAGAACACACTGGTGGCCACGGCCACGGCCATGGCCAGCATTATGGTTCAGCAACAATGCAGCCAGCATTATCTGCAACTGCATTACTTCAAAAAGCAGCCCAAATGGGGTCTACAACCTCAAACAACTCGTTTCTCCGTGGCCTTGGATTGGCAATCTCATCGAGTGCTTCTACACCGGAGGAGAATTCACTAGCAAGGAGGACTAATGCTCTCGGCCATGTGAAGCTGGAGAGCAATATTAATGCAGAGGTACCCGGGCTCGGGATACAGCTTCATGGTCATTCAGGATTTACTGACTTTAGGATGGGTCCATCCATATCTCATCAGACATCTATGATGTTCGGAAGCAAGCCTCCGACTCTTGATTTTCTTGGTTTAGGAAATGGTGCAAGTGTAACTCCATCAAACGGATTTTCAGCGTTTTTAAGCTCAATGGAAGATGGATTTGGTGTTGTAGCTGAGCCTTGGGATGACCCTTCTGATAGAAAACCTGCTATGCTCTAGCTGGAGTTTAGTTGCATTAATGCAATGCCTGTCAAGGGCTTGCTCTGCGCTCATCACCACCTACCTGCATTTCACATCTCGACACAGTGGAGCCCGTAACCCGCCTTGCAATTAAGCTCTCTATTCACATCCCTCTCAAAGTTTTTGGATTGGAGTTTAGTTTTTTGTTTGATATTATACATATGCAATAGTTGATAGGGATAGCTAAGTTATGTTCATAATCTTGATATTGCACCCTTTTGGTCTCTCAACCAAACGTCATTATAAGATTTTAGTTTATTTTGGAAATCATATTAGGAGGACATGCAGTTAATTAGGAGAATATAGTAGCTATTAGCTAGGTTTCTAATTATTTTGTAGTAATTGTTATGTGAGAGAATAACTAAGTTCAGAATGTGGATATTTCTCACTTTGGAAAATTCTTTAATTTTCCACCTACTTTCTTTGTCCATTCTTTTTGTCTTCCTTTGAATATCACATTTTCATCTCCATAAGTAGTAAGCAAAGTCTAGTGTGAATTGATGATGTTGTGAACACTTATTCAAGGACAACATTAGATGCAAAGTTTCTTTAGGTCCTTTTTCCTTTGTGACAAGAAATTCACAGGGTACCTTTTCTACGAAACCTGACACCAAGTTGAAAACTTCAAAAAAAAAAATCATTTTAGGATAACTAGTACTCCATTGGTTATAGTTTATATATTATTATTATTTGACCTGACATTGAGTATTGTTGTTATTTATCATTTGATCTGGCATAAAATTTAAAATAAAGAAATAATTTTTGTTTAAATTAACAGTCTAAAACCAGCATAACATTTTATGTTATTGGATTATAAAAATGAGAAAACATAATCTCACATAAAATCTAACATATATTTGATTGTTTTTGTCTCTTTTCCAAATAACATAATATTATGAAAAATAAAATTCTGATTTTATGTTTTCGCATTACTTGTACATGTATAGATTATTAGAAAAATGTTGTATCATTCTATATGGATAAAATATAACTAATCTCTAGGTAAATTTATTCTCATCTTACTAATGAGTTAATTTCTCACACGGCCATCCAAATAATATCTTTCATTTCAAAAAGTCGCTTAATTTGACTTGTAACACAAAAATCACTCTAATGATAATCATATTACAATATTACTCAATTTTTGTTTTCTAACAAAAAAAAAACACTCCGTTATTGCATTTCATCAATCAACTAATTCAGACAATATTTCCAATAGATATTGCTAACGTAGAATGACACGTATTACTCTAACGAGCAATCAAACGACCCTACTTAATCACATGCCTTCTTCCAACAATGTACATCCAAACAGCTAAGGCCTAAGGGAAGGAGTAGACATTGGAGAATCAGAAAAATGGAAATGTGGGGAATAGGCAACAGACATTGCCATTTATAATGAAAGTACCATAACATTTCTAAACAGAGACGATCATGCCGGTCGGTCAGTAGGGGCTCCCCCCCACCCCCACCCCACCCCCAAGTCAAATCTTCAACTTAAATTTAATTAAAAGCCTTTATAGACTACTGTAGTAGTTGACTGTTGGGCCATGTTGGAAATTAATGAAAAATGACACTCATAATTTATTAGGAGAATTAAGCAGAATAGCAAATATTTAACCTATATTAGGTACTATAGTTGTAGTTTAAGAAAATTATAATTCGAAGCTATAATTTCTTCAATTCTTGCTATTCGCTTGATTTGTATAAATACATAATTTGTATGATTTAGTTTTTGATTGTATAAATCCAGAATTTTGTATATACTTACACTAGCTATTTGTATACGATTTATGAAAAAATTATAATAAATTATCCTGTTTGTATATTTGCAAGCAAAATATACAAATGAAATTTTGAAAAAAAATTAAATATATAAATACAAAGTTTGTATATACTTACCCTATTTGTATATTTGCAAAAGAAGCATACAAATGGGCAGAAGTATACAAACCACAACCTCTATAGCAAATGGAACTATAGCTATGACGTGCAATTATCAAAACTATAATTATAGAGTCTTGTTATGTCTATTATGTTTCCTATTTCAATAATTTTCTCTTTGTTATTTCAACAGATTTTGTGAAATGGAAAGAGTCAAAAATGTTTTTAAATGATTTGAAAATGAATAAATATGTTTGGTCAAAAGATATTATTATCATTAATAATTTGGTCCAAAAATATTTATGGTAGAGTATAAATTAATGTCTTTCTCTATTTTAATTTGGATTGAAAGGTGAGCATAACATTGAATGATGCACACTCTTGACTGTGCCCACCTGCAGTGACATCGATTGTTCAGTGATATTGATGAATAACAATGACTAAATTAGTGACATTCCAGCTAATACAAAATTTCAAAAGTTTCTGCACATTACATATTTATATGGAATTATAATTATGTATAACTTGGTATACCACATTAATAACATATCCAAAGGTAAGATATCTACCGATTTTTATTTGTCTTTTTGATAGTTCCTTAGTTAACAAGCAAATATGACAACCAAATAGTAAGCGACAAACAATAAATAGTATTTTCTATGTTTCTTTTTAGTTGTCGATTTTTGTATTTTGAGTGTTAATTGATTAATTTTTAAAGTTAAATTAGATTATATTTTTAAAATAAAAATTTAGATATTTAAAAATTATACGAAAAACATTATAAATTGTAATTTTCTTTTCATATCAATATGATAAAAAATACATCTTAAAAAGCTAGTCAAAATTTGTACTCTAAATCACGCATTTGAGGGTGATGCACCCAACATGATTTTTTTCAAAGCCAGGGCTTGAACCCAAGAGTTTCGATTAAGAGTGAAACAGTCACACCACTACACCACAACTCATGTTGATAACTCTCTAGCTATCTACTAACTTTTCACTCTGTACATTTTTCTAATTTGAATTATATCTTTAGTAAGCTAAATCATATGTATGCTATCTGATCACCTTTCATAGTTTATTTTTCGATATATCTCTACCTTTCCTTACTCATGTTACATTCAACATCTCAAACCTCTTTAATTGTGCATTTCACTTATATAATATCCTGATCATCTTTATCTCACTTTTCTCATTTAATCCGATCTACAAATTACTCTATCTTATCCTAAATAGCTTCGTTCCTACAACTCTCTTATAATAAGTTCACACATCCTTCTCATCATTCTTATCGTGAAATATCTACATGAACAATAATTATCTTACACGTTAATTTGCTTCTCCTCAGATAGTTCAATAATTTAATTAAGAGAAACAATTTAAATTCTCTACCAAAATAGCCAATGTGATTAGTAAATAATTAAATAGAAATATACCTAAATCCTGTTGGACATGATTACTGATTATGCCTTTTTGTTTGATCTCTTCCGCCGGCTGACTTTTAAATTAGTTTAGTTTATTAATCACTCACTATTTATCCATTTCTTCAATGAAGATTCCCCAAATCACAATTTTAATCTCTACCTCCTCCTCTTCCGCCGTGGAACGCCGCTTCTTTCTCATTTCCGGCCACCGGAACCACCGGAAAACTGAGATTCTTCTCCGATGTATCTCACAGTTCTTTCGATTTTTCTATTACTACCTGTGATCTTCATTTTCAAGTTCATATACTCAGTGATTTACCTTCCATGGAAGTTCGAAAAACACTTCAGGGAGCAAGGAATCAGAGGCCCCGGCTACCGTCTGATCTACGGAAACACAAAGGAAATCAGACGGCAGATTAGTGGAGCTGAATCGAAATCAATTCCGTTTAATCACAACGTGCTGCACCGAATTGCTCCTCAGTACTACAACTGGTCCGCCATTTACGGGAAGACTTTTTTGTGGTGGTTCGGGTCGAAGCCCCGATTGGCTATTTCTGACCCGGATATGATTAAAGGGCTTTTCATGAATAAAGCAGTGGATAAAGTTGAATTTGATCCACAAACTAAGCAGCTGTTTGGACAAGGGCTTGTTGGTTTGCGAGGTGAACAATGGGCTTTACATAGGAGGATTGCAAACCAGGCTTTTAACATGGAGATTGTTAAGGTGATCCATTAACTTTGACTTTTAGCCCATTTATTACGTTTTTTTTTTTTTTTGTCTTACAAAAGAAAAGGTCAATGAAGTTTTCACCTGAAAATGCATTTTTAAAAACTCTCAAAGAAAGCATTGAAAATACCTTTGAATTTGGTGTGAATTATTAATTTTATTCCGAATGATTGATAGTCTTAAAAACACTCGTTTACTTGATTAACTGAACTTAAATACACATATAATCTTGCAATATAAGTTAAATATATCTATATATTCTTGTCAAGTTTAGGGATGTTTTTAACAATTGTCTCGATTTTTGTGACATACTTTTATAGGAGTTTGAAACCAATTGCTATGTTATGTGTCAGATTGAGGATGTATCTAAATTTAGTTAGTTAAATAGAAGGGTGTTTTTAAAACTATCAATAATTCACGGGCAAAACTAATAATTTGTGTTAAATTCAAGAGTGCTTTCAATATTTCTCTAAAAAAATTTCGCTAAGGTAAATGTCTTCAAAAATAACATTTATACTTTAATAAGATTAAAAAAATATTTGTATCTTCATAAAATAAGAAAATAATCCGCAAATATTTCACTTTCACACCTTATTCTTCAGGAAATATAGAATATAATATCATCTTAAAAAACGTTTACAAATACTCTTAAAATTACTCTATCAATTCAATTTTATACATAAAATGATAAAAATTATCCTTAGGTAGATTCAAAGATAATCCTTTAAAGTCACATTAGTAACCATTTATTTTTTTTAAATTTGTCCATAAAATACAAAGAAAATTGCATCAAATTTAACCATCACCACAAAGAAGTTCCATTGACTTGGAATTTAATCATAAACACGAAAAAATCTCATTAAATTTTAAAATATACGATCATAAAAATGCACTAGACTAGAAAAAAAAAAACTCAAAATTATATCTTTAATGTGAATTGTTTCATTTTTTTTTTTAAAAATAGTTACCCTCAGAAGTCACAAGTCATTATCCAACCGGTCTCTTTGACAAAATATTTGATAAAAATTAAAAATATTAATTTAAAGAGTGCTTAAGAAACTATTGTAACCATTTTTGTATTTTTCTTTAAATATTATACCCACTTTATTTTCTAGCTTGTCGTCATTTTTAAGTTCTTTAATTTGAGCTTCTTTTAACCTTAAGAGAAAACAGAGCAGCCATGCTCTTTCATTCATGGAGAAATCCTCTATGCAACAGAGGTAATTTCTTCCCTTTAATCCAACTGTTTGCTTTATCGGATGGCCATGTAGCTATATTTCATTCTTGCGCTTCTATTCCCTCTAAATATCCTTCGTTTCGCAAAAAGCCATCGATTTCTAAGAAGCGTAAAGTTGTAATTTTTAGGGAATTCAGAGATGTGAATAGTTTAAACAATGCTGTTTGTGTTTTTCATCAATTGGTCTGTAAAGAACCAGTTCCTTCTGTTGTAGAGTTCGCAAAATTGTTAAGGGTGATGATTAATATGAAAGAATATTCTGTTGTTGTTTCGTTTTTCGGAGAGATGAGGAAGTTAGGGATTCCCTTTGATGATTATATCTTGACTGTTGTGATTAATTCTTTTTGCTTGCTGGGTTGTGCTGAAAATGGATTTTCGGTATTGGGTGTTTTTTTCAAGAGTGGTGTTCAGTTTAATGTGGTTACCTTCAGTACTCTTATGAGGGGACTTTTTGAACAAAATAAGATTCAGGATGCTATGTGGTTGTTTAGGAAGCTGGTGAAAGAGAAAATTTGTAAGATGGATGAAGTTATGTTTGGTACAGTCATGAATGGGCTTTGTAAACAAGGGCATACTCAAACAGCTCTTAGTTTGTTGAGGATAATGGACCAAGGGGATGCCAAACCTAACACAGTTGTGTATAGTATTGTTGTAGATGCACTTTGTAAAGACCAAATGGTATGTGCTGCTTTTAATCTTTTCAATGAAATGAAGCGAAAAGGGATTACTCTGAATGTACTTACGTATAGTTCACTGGTTGATGGTTTCTGTAAGTTTGATCAGTGGGAAAAAGTTAGGCTGCTTTTGGATGAGATGATGTATCTTAATATTTTCCCGAACATGCACACGTTTAGCATGTTGGTAGATGCATTTTGTAAAAAAAGGATGGTTGAAGATGCTGTGGAAGTGTTAAAGATAATGGTCCAAAAAGGTGAACATCCTGATGTGGTTACCTTTAACGCTATAATGGAAGGGTATTGTTTGCGCGGTGAAATAGACGTAGCAAGGAGAGTTTTAGATTCTATGATTGATATTGGTGTCAAGCCTGACATCTTTAGTTACAATATATTAGTCAATGGATATTGCAAGCAGAAGAAATTAGATGAGGCCAATGGATATTGCAAGCAGAAGAAATTAGATGAGGCCATGCATTTATATTGTGAAATCTCGCAAAAGGGATTGAAACCTGACATTGTTACGTATTCTACTATCTTGCAATTTTTGAAGTTGGTAGAGTAGAGTGTTCTGAAAATTTCTTTACTGAGATGCAAAATGCAGGCCATAGTCCTGACATTTACACTTGTGGCATTATGCTTCATGGTTATTTAAAAAATGGACATGTAGAAAAAGCAATGTCCCTCTTTCATAGGTGGGAAAAAAGAAGAAGAAGATACTTATATTTTGATCTATAATACAGGCAATGATGGATTTTTTAACATTCAAAAGCTTGATAAAGCTCGTTCTATTTTTGATAAGCTTTATTCCGTAGGGTTGCATCCTGATGTTATAAGATACAATGTAACAGTAAATGGACTTTGTATTGAAGGTTTAGTAGATGAAGCCAAAGAGTTGCTAAGAAAAATGGAGGACAATGGGTGTTTGCCGGACAATGCCACTTCCAATCTTATTGTGAATGGACTTCTCAAGAGTAATAAAACTAATGAAGCAATGACCCTTTTGAAGGAAATCATCCAGAGAGGTTTCGCAGCTGATAAAGTCACGATGTCATTGCTAATAGAACTACTCTTGTTAATAGGGGAAGGTACTTTTTTGCTTAATATGATACCAGAACTTCATCTAAGAAATGAGAAATGAAGCTCTTTTTCCTCTCACTTTTGAACTACTTGAGAGCTTGACTACAATTGGGAAAACCAAATGATGATAGCACTCGAAGTTTAGTTAGCTTCCAATAATGGTTTATGAAGGTATGTGACTTCTTAAAATTCATATGTTGGGGGAATGTCTTAATCTGGAAACTTTATCTCCCTATACCTATATGGATTTTTTTAATATAATAATAGATGTAAGTCTTATTAAACATAACTCAATTCCTCGGTATGATCATTCAGAAAGTCCCTCCAAGGCTCCCATACAATTATTGCAAAAGCTGAAGACACCATTTCCCATTCTTATCGCGATCCAGAGATTTCAGTAACCATATTAAGCAATACCATATATAGAACGTGGTCCGATATTCAATAGTCTATAAAAGTGTTTTGTATGCATTCATTTCATTGTGATGTCTACTTCAGTCACATTTCATGATTTCTGTTAAAATTGGCTGCATTTGGAGTCCCAATTGATAGTTTTTTCCTTTGAGAAAGGACACAAGTATATGTCAGTGTTCTTTGATTTCAGATGTCTTGTTTAAAATCTTTGATACAACCCACCACCTTTTGGAATTTGTATGCCATCTTTTTCTTTAAAAAAATATCACAAGTACGGGTGGAGCTACTGTTTCATTTACGGATTGAAAGGACCTAATAGCTTTAGCCTAGAAGCTGGATTGTGTTAAAAAATCCACTTAAGATGTATAAATAATTTATCCAGAATACATAAATTCAAAATTCTTGCCCCCTCCCCCCGCTAACCATAAGATTCTATGTGTATTTTAGGCATGTTATATAAGTTTAGCTAATATGTCAGAAATCTTATTCTTTTTCTCTTAGATTGGGTATTCGATCAAAATTTGTTATATGAAAAATAGTGGTAAAAAGCAATAACTTCTAAAGTGACTATAAATGTATAAATTTGTTTTCCGAGCACTAAGTCCTTCAAGAATAGGCTAGCTTTATCTCTCAATTACCTATCATGTGCTTTCCTTGATGAAATCTCAATGTGTATTTAGTTGTTAACTTGTCTTACATGACATTCGTGTATTGCCCACTCCATGGCATTATACTTTCTTCCATCTTCATCATTGAGCATACTATTTTTACTTTGTATTGATTTCGAATTTGTATTACTAGAAATTGATCTTCTCATTACTGTACTATAAAGTAGTATCTATACCTATACTTATAAGTCAAAACCTTTTTTTCTTTTACTAAAGTTTTGATGAATTGCAGGCTTGGGTACCAGATATTGTGACTAGTGTTATCAAGGCATTGAAGAAATGGGAAAAAGAAAATGAAGAGAAGGAAGAATTTGAAATAGATGTCTTCAAAGAATTGAATGATCTCTCAGCTGAGGTTATATCTAGAACAGCTTTTGGGAGTAGCTTTGAAGAGGGGAAACGCATATTTGTGTTGCAAGAGCAACAAATATCTCTTACTTTGCAGGCAATGCGAAGCGTCTACCTTCCTGGATTTAGGTAAGTCATCATATAAGCTTTGCTGTTGAACTAATTTGGCAATCGTGAAATGAGTATTTAAGCATGAATGCTTTTACTCTTTTTTAGTTTTTCACGGGATTGTATTCATCAATTTAATGGATAAGAAATCTGTTAATAAATTAACAGGTATTTGCCCACGAAAAATAACATGATGAGACGGAGACTAGAGAAAGAAACTCGAGAGTCAGTAAGGAAGCTGATTGAGAGTAGTAAAGGGAGAGAAAATTCTAAAAGTCTTCTTAGTTTGCTAATCTCTGCTAGTGAAGAAGAACACGGATTTGGGATGGAAGAAGTCATAAATGAATGCAAGACATTTTACTTTGCTGGGAAGGAAACTACTTCTGTCTTTTTAACTTGGACACTTCTTCTTCTAGCATTGCATCAAGAGTGGCAAGATAAAGCTCGAGAAGAAGTTTTCCGAGTTTGTAAGGGTAACAACCTTCCAAGTGCAGAGAATCTGAATGATTTCAAGATTGTAAGTTCGATTCTCTTATCTATTTGTTATGTTTCTCAACACATTAATTGAGGGTTGGCAATTCACTCTTTATATAGTCTTGGCAACTCAACTCATGAGCTAGGTTTTGGGGTTCACTTGGGTTTTAGGTTCATTTCTTTTAACATGGTATCAAAGTCGCACTCATCCCTATTATTGATTTATCCAACGTTTGGCTCCATGTTATGTTGTCTATGTGTCTAATCTTAAGCATGCTGTGTGTGTTGAGTGTCCCGACATTAGTTGCAGGAGTAAATGTTCTTTCGATAATCCTCACCTCATGAGTTGACTTTTAGGAATGTATTAGGCTCATTGTCTATTTCACTTTTTAAGTGGTAGTTCCTAACGTTGGTGACAAATTGCAAGTTTTACTTATATTTGTTCTCTAATTTTGTTTGTTTGAATAGGTGACAATGATACTCAATGAGACACTGAGACTCTACCCACCGATAGTCGCATTGACAAGAGGAACTTCTAAAGATATCAAGTTGGGAGACCTTGAAATTCCTGCAAATACTCAATTTTATGTGTCAGTAGCTGCTGTGCACCATGACACCGAGATATGGGGGAAAGATGCACTGGAATTCAACCCTCAGAGATTTGCCGAGTCTCGTAAGCATTTGGCTTCATTTTTCCCTTTTGCATTAGGTCCAAGAGTCTGTGTTGGGCAAAACTTAGCCATGGTTGAAGCCAAAATCATCCTGACAATGATAGTTAAGAGTTTCTCTCTTGCATTGTCACCTTCATATGTTCATGCTCCAACTACGCGCCTTACTTTACAGCCCCAGTATGGTGCTCCTATCCTCTTTAGGAAGATTTAAGTTTAAATGTACTACTCTTCACCATGTGATCAGTTTGTCCATCGACGATATATAGATCATCGATCAAAGCTTCAATTATAAACGAGTTGGATCGATTATATGAATCATTCATTCTGCTCTATTCATGTCCCATAATATCAATATTGTTTTTACATATTCATGTTTCTCTAACAAGTGAATGCATATGCTGTCCCAAAGTTTTTGTGTGGGAGGCGACATGTATCCCGTGGAATTAGTCCTGAATTTTATTTTATTTTATAGTTTTTGCATTGTCCGTCTATCGGCCTATAACGGAATTTATTCTTGATTGAACCACCAGAACTTTGTTACTCCCCTAAGGTTTGGCATTAATCAATAGCTGGCTAGCTGCTCGGAAAGGGAAAAAAAAATAGCTCGGTGCACTAAGTATTTCACACGCAAGATTGGGACATCAATCGGTAGTTGTTACAAACTTGAAAATTTGAACTACCAAACATAAAAACCCCACCCATGTGAGCATGATTCAAAGTTAGGTTTGATTTATCATTTATTAATAACTTTTCCATACTTTACGTGAAATTCTTTTTTCCATCGATTAACAAAGAATATGGAAGACATAACCACGCAACGATAATTAGAATATTACTGAGATTTGTTTTAAGTAGAGAAATATCTTTATTAATAGGATATCTCTCTTTAATCATCGACAAAGTTAATGTGTCTATATATATTCGCAAAGATCTTCAAGTGCCTCAAATTCGAAAGTGCATAATAAATATCTCTAAAGTCAAATAATAATAAAAATGAAATGAAATACTCCAAAAAATAATATATAAAAGATATTTATAACATTTCTTCTAGTTGGGAGGTAGCTAGGTGGACAAGTAAAATTAATCCAAGTTGAAAATAAGCTTCTTTGCTACGAAATAGTCAATTTCAAATATATTTTGTTGATAAGACATCTTTTTTCTAAAGTAGTCTATTTCAAATAGATTTATGGGAAAATTTAACAAGATATTTTATTCAAACACCATTATTTTAACTTTAACGAGTATTTATAAATTACTAATGTTACAAAATTAATTAATTAAAATTATTATTATTTTAATAAATTTATAATTAAAAATTATTTACCAAACGAGATTAGGCATGAGCTATGGTGGCAGTACGTTTCCGTATTGGACGAATCAAGCAATTATAGTCGGTTTCCATTTAAAATATTAACATAAGATCTTCATTTTTGTATTCGTTTGGAAATGACCAAAATACCCTCCACAATCAACGACTGGTTGAGCATCAATTAACAGATTCGAGAAATATGCGAGGACTGAAATCGTCATATTTACATTTCCTTTTATCTTGCCATATTATTTTCATAATCAATGGTTATTATAAATGACACCACAAATATAAAAGGATTTCCAAATTTTCTCAACTTTTTCAAATTTGGTAGACAAAGTCAGAAGTTTACCATTGGGTATATATAGGGTTTTGTTGGTGAAATGAAAAGCTTTTTGAGTTGAACATTTGAGCTCTAACTCAACAGAACTTATTTGAAGAAGATTGGAATATTTTGGTTTTTTTTTCCCATCTTTTGGATTGAAAAGGTGCATTCTTGAAACCCCTTTTATTGTTTTCTTTTGTAGTATTGTGGCTTCCAATTTTTTTGGGTGATTTGGATTGAAAAGGTGCAATCTTGAAACCCCTTTTATTGTTTTCTTTTGTTTTTGGGTGTTTGTGTTATAGAATGTTTGTTCAAAGTTCGAATAAGAAATCTTAACTGTTTAGAATTAGAAATTTGGGATTTGATATACATATAGGAACAGATTTTCTATTTTTCTGAATGTTTGTAATTAAAGGTTTATATTTGGTGTTTTGAGTTCTTGTGATTCTTGATAAGCTCGAATCACTGAAAATGTTATATTGTGAAACCCCTTTATTGTTTAAGAGACCTAAATTGTTTAAATGGAATTTGTAATCAGATTCCTGTAGGAAATGACATTTCTAGTCTTTTTTTAGTCAAACTAGATTTCCTACAATTATAACTAGGGCCGTTACAGCTATGTTTCATGTAACGGAAAATTGTGGAGATTTATGAGATTCTGAATAAAATTATCTTTCCTTTAGTCTGTTTGGAGCTTTGATCTGAGGTATCATATTCTGTGCTTTGATTTTTTTTAAGGTATTGTGTTTATTTGTTTGATTTCTGTTATTATATGTTGTTTCATGTAGTTGATTATAGTATTATTTTGTTGTAGTATTGCTCTGCTACTATCTGTTCCGTTATTTTTGTACTGTTTTTATTTTGAGGCGAGGTCTATTGGAAACAACCGTTCTCTTAGGTAGAGGTCAGGTGTGTGTACACTCTGCCCTTCCTAGACCTCACTTTGTGGGACTACATTGAGTATGTTGTTGTTGTAATGTGTTTATTTGCTTTTCAATGAAGATGGGTGATTGAGTGACAAGCTTAGGCATTTATTTTATTTTTCCACTTTTATGGGTTCTAGGCTTCTAGTCAACTATATGTCTTTTTGGTGCAAATAATGGACTAGTTTTTTCATGTGGTTTTTGTTTGAAATTATTTTTTTAGTAATTGTGGTCTTGAGCCGGGATGGTTCACAAGCATGGGTTTTGGGTAAACCTACCCATCAAGGCCGAGATAGATGTGCTCATACTTAGTGTTTATTAGAGAATTCTTGAGTTTTTTGCTTATTAGTTGGTACTATAAGCAACCATTGATTGACATGAAATATAGTGGATATAACAATGTCCTACCTATATCCTCTACTATATTTTTGTGACTTTTTCCTCCTAATATTGGTTACCCTGTTCTTCAGGTGGTTATGCTGTCTTCAAGTGAAGACCAAATTGATGCGTATTAACAAACGTTCTGGGGAGTACTGATATTTCCCGTGTTCTGTGGTACTGGTTGTGTTTCTCTTATAAACGAGTGTGAGCAAATTTGTTGTAGTTGATAAACCAATATGCCTAGTAATTATCTTTTTAGAGTAGGTGGTGCATTGAGGCAGGGAATCCGGAAATCCATTTCTGGGCAAGAAAGGGGGCTTCAATTGGTGGAGATTTTTTCTGAAGAGCGGTTGTTGTTCGGGAAGTCCTTCTGTTCTGTGTCATCTGCAAGATTGTCTGACCTGCATGTGTTTGTAAGGCCTGGAGCTTTTGCTGCAGCACAGACAAATTTGAATATAGTTAATCAAAGAAAGAATATTTCTGTGATCAGTGCTATTCCTCATGCATTTGGGTTCAAGGGTTTTCACAGTTCTTCAGCTGCATGTATCTCTGCTGGTGCTGCTCCTGATGTGTCCTTTGATAACTCTCTGCATGAGGTCCAACGTACAAGTTCAGCAAATTCTTCTGAACAGTATGTCTCTCAACTTTGCTATAGTTATTCATTTAAGACAAGTTTCTGAAGGTACCGATATGGGCCTAACCGTTTGTAACCTGATTCAATTGGCAAGTCATTACCCGAGTTCAGGTGGGGTTAAAGGTTTCATCCTGAAGTTTCTCAAGTTGACTTTTTTTTACTGGACAGATACTAGAATCCTTCACATCTCGTTGCCTTTTCTTAAGCTTATTTCTACCTCTATTACTTCCATTGCTGAGTGTGTAGATGTCTCTAATTTGTTGCTTCGCGTACTGCCAATTTATATGTAGCACCACAGAACTATCACTAAATGAGAGCATATTATTGAGGTGTCAGCTTTGGAGTTCTAATAGTTTGTACTTAGTAATTGAGTTCTACTATCACATTTCAGGAAAATCCATATTGACAGAAGCCTGAAGCTTAATTCAGGGTCGTCTTACCTGCCTCACCCTGATAAAGAAGAAAAAGGTGGAGAGGATGCTCATTTTATTTGCATTGATGAACAAGTAATTGGCATAGCTGATGGTGTTGGTGGATGGGCTGATGTTGGTGTTGATGCTGGAGAATATTCTCGAGAACTGATGGCAAATGCAGTAATGGCAATTCGTGAGGAACCAAAAGGTTCAGTAGATCCAGCCAGGGTCCTGGAAAAAGCTTATACACTCACAAGAGCCAAAGGGTCCTCAACTGCCTGCATTATTGCCCTTACAGATCAGGTATATAAGTAATTCTATATCTACCATTCTTGATGCATTAGGAGAGAAACGATTTCCCAATTTAATATTTAGTGCTTGTGCTTCAGCACCAGACTGTTATTAAGAGAATGGTTGTGGATTGGAGTTATCTAGTACTTATTTGTTAGGGGAACATATTGTGGTTTCTGAAATAGAAGCAAGAAAAAGTTTATTGAGGAAACACATGGGTCCATCCATCATAACTTTTTGAGCTCTGTTCATGAATGAAACCTTCCTTTTAAGGAATGTGGATACTACTTTCGGACAGCCCGAAGATAAAAGTGACACTGCCTTTCTGGGACACGAGAGTAGCTTGATGGAGTTCAGATATAAGACTAAACGCTTTTTAGTTGGTTCAGTTAGATGCTGAGATGTCCAGTAACAATGAAGTTTCTTTTAGACAAAAGACTTTTGGACCTATTAGCCATTGTTTACAGCCAGAACCAGGTGTGAAGAAGTAGTTTTGTGAGTAAAATGGCAAAGAAATTAAAAAGATGTTGAGCTATTTAGAAGTTTATACCTTTATGAATGTTAAATTTATCATTTTCCTATCTTCTCAGGGTCTCCATGCCATTAACTTAGGAGATAGCGGATTTATGGTGATTAGAGATGGATGTACTGTTTTAAAATCCCCTGTGCAGCAGCATGATTTCAATTTTACATATCAGCTGGAGAGTGGTGGTACTGGCGGTGATTCACCAACTTCCGGGGAGGTCAGTTCTTGCTTTCATAAAGTGTCCGAGTAGACAAGTTACAACTCGGACAAATGGTTATTGAGACAAATCACAATCAATCAAATCACATTTTCAAGAAATGCGAAATATCTAAATCGTACAATTAAAGAATTTTTTCAGTGATAAGAAAAGTAAAAATCGTGAACTGGGGGATTGGATTATGATAAATAGTGATCATCAAATATTTGTTGAAAAAACCTGTTTTGTATCTCAATCTTTATTCATCATTCATTTTTCTCATCACACTATCAAAAACAAAATTATTCATTTTCTTCATTGAGCCGAATCTGGAGAGGTGCTTTCACACACTGCAACATTTTCATTCTTTTTAATCAACTTATGTTAATACCTTTCTCACTCTCTCCTTTGTTTCTCGAAGAAACTAACGTGCTCTTAGATGACCTAAATTTTGGATGATCTGACTGACATTCTTTTGCAATCTGACCTAATACTGTTATGTGTTTATACCTAGTTTAATATTCTGTCAACTATAAATGTGGGGTGTTGACTCATGACTGTCGCTTGAATTTTTCTTTCTCCATTCAGTCGATCTGTAGTCTAATTCTCTATAAAACTGAATGGTTGGCTTCTGGTGCAGGTGTTTAAAATACCTGTTGCTCCGGGAGATGTTATCATTGCTGGAACTGATGGATTGTTTGACAATTTGTATACCAGTGATATAACTGCAGTAGTGGTGCATGCTAGGAGAGCTCACTTGCCACCTCAGGTTGTAGCTCAGAAGATAGCTGCATTGGCTCGGGAAAGAGCACTCGACAAAAACAGGCAATCCCCTTTCTCCACTGCAGCCCAAGATGCTGGCATCCGTTTCTATGGTGGGAAGTTGGATGACGTAACAGTGGTGGTGTCTTATATAACCAGTGACAAAAATGTACGAGGAGACTATACCCTGACATGTCAACTCATTATGTTCATTATTTGCTTGCATTGTTTTTCCTGCCAGAGACACGAGTATCTCAATCTAATCTGTTCACTATAGCCTCGGGAGTGCTATCCTGGGAAGAATTTGTTGATCTAAAAAGGAGATGGTTGTTTAATAGTGCATACTGCATAGTATCTGTGCAGAAGAATGAAAATAGCTCTTTGTCTAGTCTTTTTGTTAAACTTTGTGCAGAGTATTGCTTTCAACCGGTAGATGGCATAGGTTCTTCGCCACTGTGGACTTATTTTACTTTTTCTATGACAGGAGAAACTCACTTTCTGATTACCCTCTGAATCCTCTCGCACAATGAACAGGTACTCAACTAAATTCCAAAATGTTAGAAGCTGATCATTTGCTATATGTTATTTGTGTGCAGCTTCTTAACTCAAACTGGAAGGAACCTGATGCTTTTACTTTCTGTTGGATGCAGGAAAACTCCAACAGCTTGAAGATTTAGTTAAAGAGATTTTATACTATGTTGCTCAGACTCTTCAAAAATGTGTAGTGTGCGTGCTGGATTCTCCAAAAGTAGTGTACTTTTGAAGAATCTGACACGGCTGCGGCAACATAAGTGAAGAGTCCGCGCAACTTAGGTTGTTGTATACCTATATCGACCAACAGTTTCGTCTTTGTGAAATTCAAATTGCTTGGCTTGGCAGTCAGTTTTGATGCTTCATGCGGCATGGATGAGTTCAGGCCTAGCCATTTAAGTGTTTTTCCACATGTATATATTTTTTATTTTGGTAATTTACTGGTAATATTTTTGTACATTTTGGAATTGCCATTAAGGCTATACGAAACTTACAGCATATATCTTCATTCTTTATTGGAATTTTAATTTGTGTCAACCTTCTGAGTTTCTTCCGCAAACAGTTTCTCTAAGGGGTAAGGTCTACGTACGCTTCATATTTTATGAGCCCCATTTGTGGAAATACATTGACTATGTTGTTGTCGTCAACCTTCTCTTTTGAAAGTTCTTGAGACTTCATGTCCCAAAGAGTTGGTCAATGACTTGCCTATTCGGTCACGTATCTTATTGGGTCGCCCATGTTAATTTATCGTTATTAAATAATAAAAGTGTATATAAAAAACAGGTGTCATCTTTTTATTGGTATTGGTAAGGTTTTTTCCAAGTTGGATAGTCTGTTTTTAATGTTCAAGATTTGCTTATCTGGTCCAACTTTCTGGGAATCGTTACATGCTGAGGTTGCTTAAATGATTGCTTATACTCCCTCTCCGTTCTATTTTAGATGTCGTTTTAGCTCAAAAAATTATTTAAAAACTATTGTCACTTTAGGAAAGCAAGTTTACAGTTTACATTTTTTTTTCTTCTAATTATTACATTAATATTAAAGAAGTATGCACAATATTTAAGTGGAAAAATCAGTCTACTTTTATTAACTAGGGATATTTTAATAAATTATACTCCTTGTATCTCTTTTTTAATGGACGTGAAAAGAACTAAAACGGAGAGAGTAATATGCATGCATATGTACTAAATTATCCTTATTATGTGTTCTTTGGAAATTTAAGTTTGACCTTTAATAGTATTTCATTTATGTGAAGTTCCACCATCAAAAAATCATAATTAGCTCAATGAATTTCTTGTCTTAGAAGGCTGCCCAACTCTAAAAGCAGCCAGTACTAAAGACAACTGGCAAAATATGTGATTTGTCAAAGAATCTATTTAAGGCAGATACTGTACAACTTTCTTAATAAATTAATATAATTAGTCAAAACGATAAAATTATTGTATGGTTTATAAATCATGAATTCAAATAGTGAAATCATCCACTAATGTTAGAATAAGTTGTTAATATTACACTATTTAATTGTGACTCTTCCAAAAAACACGAAATGAGACGATTCATGCATTAAATTATGTTTTTCTAAAAACGTCTAATAACTCGACAAGTAATATAATCAGGTTGGAGGATGGACATTAGAATCCAAGGTAAGAGTAGCACATTTGCTTGAATTAATTATTTATTTATCTTGATAAAAAAATTGTCAAATAAGTTTAAGTGTTAAACATATAATTGATTCAAGTTAGACTTAACTAACAGGACTAATTTCTAGCTCTTCCTAATTTTAGATAGGACCACTATTGATAGCTTCAAATAATATAGCTAGTCATAGTTTCAGGATTTATACAATACTACTATACTTCACATAGTTTCATAATTAGAGAATTTCAAAATTTATATGATGATTTTTTTCTTTTTAAATTGTAATATTTGATTGAAAAAAAGTGCCAACATCTGAAATTTGAGTGAAATATCTTATTTAGTACAAATATTTCAGATTTGATTGCCAAATTAAATACGACCTATATGGAAACAACCACCTAAATGTGCTTCCTATTGAATAAGGAAATCTATTTTAAAAAATCAAAATCCCCCACTAAATCCTCAAATTTAGCTAATCATTTAATAATTTTCCATTACAATTACGTAATTATGTAATTAGCGAGTCAACCAAATTAGGTGGAGAACATCACATACACTCCAAAATAAGCAGTCAGATATTTTGAATTTGATCCCTCGATATGAAATCATCTTTCATAAAAAATATTTTATTCTTAAATTAAAACTCTTTAACATGAATTTGAATTAATCAAATATCGAATCATGAATTTTTTTTTGTTGATTTATGCACATATTGTTTTTTTAGATCATCATTTAAATTTTACCCATATTTTAAAAATTGTGCAAACATAGCTCTTGTAATTGGCCAAATAGAAAGCCCCATTCGCCATTGGTACTTCAATAAAAACTTTTAAAATAAAAAAGCGTGAGAGAAGGCCCAAAATAGTCCCTCATCTTTGGGTTAAGACTCAAAGTCATCCTTGAATTTTCACATGGAACACTAATAGTCCCTCATGTTTGCAATATTGGTGCACTTTTGGTTCTCCCCTAAACTTTTGCCTATTTTTTAACATTAATTTTGTTCATAATTTTATGTAAGGAATGTCCCATCGTCTTTTTATATATTTAGTAGAAATATTAATTCTATGTGAGAGAAGGTGAGAAGAACACCTTGTTCTGTTCAGTATAAATATTACTACAGCTAAACTAAAAACATTTTAACATATGACATTGCAAGAAAAGAAAATTTTGTACTATTGTACGTGAAATCGTTGTGATGAACCTCTCGACTTTACCTACAATACGATTTTTACTAAACAAAATAAAGTGTTTTTATTCTCACAATCTCTCACATAGAGTTATTATTTCTACTAAATATATAAAATGACGATTAAACATTCCATACATAAAGTATGAATAAAATCAATGTTAAAAAATAGGCAAAATTTTGAAGGAAAACCAAAAGTGCACCAATATTGCAAACATGAAGGACTGTTAATGCTCCATGTGAAAACTCAAGGATGACTTTGAGTCTTAACCCAAAGATGAGGAATTATTTTGGGCCTTTTCTCAAAAAGCGTTACTTTAACCATAATTCTAATTACATTACACAAGTCCTGCTGCTGTACCTATTTACTCTCTGTCCCTAATTACTTGTCCATTTTTGAATTGACACACCTATTAAGAAATTAATAAATGACATAGTAATTTTATCATTTTACCTCTATTAATTATAAAGTGAATGAATTAAGAACTTTAATATTTTTAAGAAGTTCTACCTTTTTCAAAGTAATTAATTGAGGGTATAATAAGTAAAAAAAAATTGTCCTTTCTTGATTTGTCAAAATGAACAAGTAATTAGGGATAACTAAAAAAGGAATCGTGGACAAGTAATTAAGGACAGAGGGAGTATTGAGCAAAATCCAAATAAGTAAATATCAATGATGATGACTTTCTAAGTATATAGATTCAACATCAACAAGATGTCGTGACTGCTTAGGCTTGTTTACTTTTTTATTAGAATTGTAACTCAAATTCGAATTAATTTAATGAAGGAGACCGTAAAAGTCACTGAATAGATTAATTTTTTTTTAACTCTTGTAAATTAAAATATCGAAAGAGGACATTGCAATACCAAAACGAACTCAACTTCTTCTTAGGCTAGAGGACCAATGAAAAACACCCAAAACTATAATTTGCTTAAAAGAGAATCGTTTTCTAAATAATTATCCAATAAAAACAATTTCCCTTTTTTATAAAACAGAAAGAATATTACAACTATTCAATTCACATATACTCTGGTCCACAAAACACCACATACAAACCCAAATTGTATAAAATATTGTTACCACAACGGTGCCACTAACCACTGAGGCCCCTTCCGACGACTCACTCACTTCCTACATACAAAAATAAGACTTCAAATACTTAGATTTATTTTCCATAATAATAATCAAAGATCACCAAGATCCAAACTTTTTTGCATCTTGGGCTTAAATCTTGAAGACCCATTTTCATTTTTTTGTTGTTTAGTGTTTTGAGTAATCTTTACTTCATGTTATAGAAAAAGAAAGAAAAAAAAAGGGGATATTTTGTCTTGAAAAGTGAAGAGAAAATGGCGGGTCGTAGGGAGAAGTATGGTCAATCTATAAGAGGATCTCGAATTGCTGGAGCAATTGCGATCGGAGTTTTGTTGGGTTGTGTGTTTGCTTTCTTGTATCCTAATGGATTTTTCTCTCCCGATCCAAGGTCTCAAAGTCGCCCTGTTTCTAAATCTAATCTTCAGGTGAGTTTTCAGTCAATTTGGGTTACTTATATAATGGGATTGTGATAGAATTGTGTTATTTACTTGTATTGACCTCTGAATTTAAGGTGGTTACTAGACTAAGAGCAAAGGTGGTGGGGTTTAGGTCTGTGTACCTCTCCCCAGACTCCATTTCCGTGGTTACACTGGGTATATTGTTGTTGTTGTTGTTGTAGTAGACTAAGTAAGAGCGAAGATGTAGTAAGCTGTGCATACATCCTACCCTTCCAGACTCCACTTGTGTGATTATATTGGGTGTGTTGTTGCTGTACTAGACTAAGTAAGAGCGAAGACGGGGTAAGGTGTGCGTACATCGTATCTTCGCAGGCTCCAATTGGGGGATTACACTAGGTGTGTTGTTGTTGTTGTACTGAATAAGTAAGAGCAAAGGTATGGTAAGGTTTGTGTACGTATTACCCTTCCCAGACCTCACTTGTGGGATTACACTTGTTATGTTGGTATGTTGTTGTAGTATTGGACTAAGTAAGAGCAAGGTAGGGGTAAAGTCTGTGTACATCCTAGTCTCCTAGACGCCGCTTGTGGGACTATTATGGGTATATTTGTTGTTGTACTGGAGTAAGTAAGATAGTAAGAGCTTAGGGGAGTTTTGTTTTTCTTGAGGTTAATTAATGTAGTTGTTTCTTAGAGTTGTATTGTTACTCTGTCTTTGAATTGCATTGAGGTAGTGTATATGAAGTTATTAAGGTGTTGTTAGGAATTTAGTCAGCTGGTATCCTTTGTTAGATTGCATGTGTATATCTTCATTTATATACAAAAGGACAAATGTTAATTATGGTTGTCGTTTTTATGCTGGGACTGGATATAACGTGTGGACGTTGCTTGATAAGTGTTGAATTATTTTAATAGCTCCTTAATTAGAGATTCAATTTTATTCCTAGGTTGACTCGCCCAACTGTGAATCCACGGAGGGGGTAAACATGATGAAATCTGAAAATAGGAAGTTGTCTGAGAAGAATGCAGAGTTGCAAAAGCAGGTGAGAGAGCTAAATCAAAAGCTTCAGGCGGCTCAGCAGGGAAATGGTCGTACACAGGAGCAACTGGTGGTGTCGAGTCAACCTCAGAAAGCTGGGCCTTTTGGAACTGTCAAAAGTTTGAGAACTAACCCTCCTGTTATGCCTGATGAGTCAGTGAACCCAAGATTAGCAAAGCTCTTGGCAGAGATTGCAGTTGGCAAAGAGGTCATAGTTGCACTTGCTAATTCAAATGTGAAATCCATGTTGGAGGTTTGGTTCAATAGTATTAAAAAAGTGGGTATTCCCAATTATCTGGTCGTGGCTTTAGATGACACTATAGTGGAATTCTGCAAGGAAAATGACGTCCCAGTTTATAAAAGGGACCCCGATGAGAATGTTGATTTTATTGGAAAAAGTGGAGGCAACCACGCTGTCTCAGGGTTGAAGTTCCGAATTTTGAGGGAGTTTTTGCAGCTTGGTTACGGTGTCCTCCTTTCTGATGTCGATATTGTGTATTTGCAAAATCCTTTTGATCATTTATATCGTGATTCAGATGTTGAATCAATGTCAGATGGTCACAATAATATGACAGCTTATGGTTATAATGATGTTTTTGATGAACCATCAATGGGTTGGGCTCGATATGCACATACAATGAGGATATGGGTTTATAATTCTGGTTTCTTTTATATTCGGCCAACGATTCCTTCAATCGAGCTCTTAGACCGGGTTGCTGATCGGCTTACTACTCAACCAAATTCCTGGGACCAGGCAGTTTTCAATGAAGAGCTGGCTTTTCCATCACATCCTGGGTATATTGGCCTTTATGCTTCCAGGAGAACAATGGATATCTACCTGTTCATGAATAGCAAGGTCCTATTCAAGACTGTAAGAAAAGATGCTAATCTGAAGAAGTTGAAACCAGTTATAGTTCATGTAAACTATCACCCGGACAAATTTCCTAGAATGAAAGCAGTTGTTGAGTACTATGTCAATGGCAAGCAGGATGCTCTGGATGCATTCCCAGATGGTTCAGTATAGTAGCAGCTGCTGAAATGGACCTTCGATTGAGATCTAGGCCAGTGATATTCTATGTCTTGCTATTTGTCTTTTCATACAGGTAGGCTCAGTTGATTCCTCTTTTGGATCAATGTGTAATACCAACCTCTTTTTTTGAGAACTCAATGTGTAATACCAACTTCTTATCAACTACATTCAGAACATGTATCTCTTTCACCACAGTAGTAGTTTTATTCGAAAATTTTGCAGTATTTGTTCCTTTCTTATTTAGTGGCTTGCTAATATGTAGCTTTCATATTATATTATTTAGTTATCGTCCTCATTTAAAGCCATATAGCTATTATTTGATATTATTCTTTTTATGATGCATATATACATTTTAGATGACTATTATTTAGTTTAGGTATTTAGGCATCTTGACTTCTTTTAGCACTAGAGTTTGTGATGCAGCTTCAACCCTGTGTTGTGGTATCCTATGAAAAACTGGTATTGTCCCTTGCTGTTTGGCATGAGACTTCATGGATTTGTTTGAGCAATAGTTACAAATTACTTGGTCGACGTTTGTAAAGGTTATTTCCTGATTAGGTACTTCAAAGTAGAACTTATATATGAATGTGTGTGTATATATATATATATATATATATATAACAAAAGATTTTACTCAATTAGTGTGGTTTAGGGTGTTGCACCTGAATAAGTTTAGTGTTTGGTACTTAAATGCTGGTTGGCGTTGTTTATATCGCGTGTTATTGATTTACTATATTATGTATTACTATTATTTATACCACTCACATCATGATATTGCTAATCGATGATCATGATCTCTTAACATATGCATCTTAGGTTGGTAGATTCACATTTTCTGGACAGTGAAATATGAAGTATTGAGAGCATCATTTTCATTACAATATTAGAAAAAGGGTGATGCCCGATACAGATGCCAATATGAGGCCTGTTTTTGGAATACGTAATACATGTTTCTGAGTTAACATAAGAAGAAAATAGTTAAGAAGTAATTCTAGACTTTATAACTTAGTTGCTGTAACAGAATTGTCTTGGAGTGAAATAAGACTGGAAAAGTCAGAATGGATACTGTAGGAGTTCATTCATATAGCTAATCTGAGATTGATATATACACGGGTGATTCAGCAGTACTCTCTTCATGTGGAGTTTTAGGAGTGGTGCTGCCACTGTCATCACTACTATTGTCATCTCTTTCATCCTCTGTGCCCATGTCATCACCAGAATCATCAAGATCAGGAAGAGGACTACCAACAATAGCAGCATAAGCAGCAGCAAAAGAATCATGATGAGCAGCAGCAGCAGCATCGTTTTTTTCAGCTTCAGCATCATCATCGTCTTTTTCAGCTTCAGTGTCATCATCGTCTTTTTCAGCTTCAGCGTCATCATCGTCTTTTTCAGCATCATCATTGTCTTTTTCAGCTTCAAAGGGTTTAAAGATCAGCTGAAAACGAGATCCATCTTGGACCCCGTATTCACTAAGGGGTTTTTGATCATCATTCATTAAGAGATGATCGTCACCTATGTCGAGTAGCAGGAGGATGCGATTAGCTGGAACATTTTGTTGATTGTGTATTGCTATCTTCAAATCTAACACTGTTGCATTGTCACCTACTTGGATGTGAAAGATTGTCCCCATCATAATCTCGACTACCACCTGCATTTTTTCTCTTGTTTGTGTTTATTGCTTGTTTCTTTGTGTGTCCTAAGTGCTTGTTCTTGGGGAAATTTTCATGGATTATAAAGAAGGTTTTCACAGGAATTGCATTCTTGAGAGAGTCTTACTATTTGCATTGCCTGAAAAATAGCATTCTTGTGAGAACTCAACTCATGCAGGTTAAAGCAGGATCATTTCATCTTCTTCATGTTACACTATTGGATTGGTCAATATAGTTGGTTAACTTTGCATGAATGTTGACCAGAAATCATATCACAAATATCAAATGAGGTTATGTCAGGCAGTCATTTTGATGCAGTTGGCTGCAAAATTATGCAGTGGAAACTTAAATAAAAAATGTGACACTGTCGAGACATAATTGGGAAAATGTTGATATTAGGAGACAGTCAATAATCATAATTAAATCTTGTTATTTGGGCTTCATAAATCTTGCTTTAAATGAATGGTGGTTAATCTTTTCAATTGGCATCAAGAGCTCAGATAACTTTGGGTTACAAAAACAACCTTAGTCCTTACAGATTTAGCTGATGATAAATTTCCCATTTGTCACACAACGACAGAAAGCACTAGCCAAGCTGAACTGATTAGTGATGAAAACAATTCCCACAAAATGAGCAATAGGACTTCTTTTTCACAAGTATCGAAACGTGGCTTGACTAGGAGCTGCCAAAGTACGTTCAGCCAATCTAACTTGATAACTCAAAACTAAACAGTACAGAACCTATTAAATTATAGCGACAAAAGTTACTATATGTATCAAAACATCTCAAGAGTTCAAAGGCTATGACACTGGGTAGACGATATCTATTACAAAATGACTCTAAACTTTACAATAATGATGTATGTGAGCCGTTGGACACTTGGAGGTCATATTCAACCTGTAAAGATAGTTTCTTCCAAACAGAGATCCACTTCCATTTCACTGCAAATCACCTGCTGACAAATATCATGTTACCTATCACCAGGAAGTATATGAATCAGACACTGGATGACACTTTCGGTAGCCTAGATAGGCTACAATTTCAGTCCACTAAAGTAGATAGGAGTATCCGCTGAGAACATAATAGTTATCTTGAAGAACAGTTGCTGTGAGACAATCAACTAGAAAACTGCTTTCACTCTTAAAAAGATTATGTATATTTAACTAGAAATGCTGAAAGATGCATAATCTATGCAATGGGAACTATATTGCCTGAGCAATGGTATTCCTAACCATGAAGAGTAAAAACTAAGTCCTGAGATCATCACACTTTCTGCTGCATTTTCTCTTCCTTCTGCATCATTGTACTTCCTTATTTCCCTATTTGGATCTTCAAGAACCCAGAGACGGATTTAAGTGGCTAGTCAACCAAAATATAATGCTCCATTGATGAGAATTGATCAAGTATAATACGAGTAAATCTCCTGTGAATATCAACAAGATATTCCTGTCTTCATGAAATATTTTGGTGTTAGAGACGATTTTGAGCACAACATAACCCCGCCCAATCTTCATTCTATATCCATTAAAGTTTTAGGGTTGCCTGAATAACAAAAGTCAGTCCGGCTTCAGAAGAATTACCCAATTTAGACTCACCTTCCGGTTGTTGGTTAAACTGCACTGATAAGAGCAAGAAAAGATCCCATCACTCCTTTCACAGAGATGGGGCTGATAGACCTTCAAGTTTCATCATGCAATGGTACTTGGAAGGAGCAATAATTCCAGCCTTAGTACACAGATCAACAACAGCGGGAGCATGCCCATAATAGTTCCGCCCGTCATCCAGAAGTAATGGAGGATCCTGGGGTCGGCGGTACCATACTGTTTTTGAAGGAACCAAATGATCCACTTCTGCCTTCTTCCAAAAGTGACTTCCTCGCCAACTTTCAAACTTAAATACACCACAAAGACGAGCCTTATGTCCAGAAGGTCCTATATGAACTTCTGAGCAATGTTCACAGACCTTTGCTGGATATACTAACAATAGCCTCTGAACTCCAGATCTAAGTGCTTCCCATGCCTTCAAGGTTTCTCTTCCCAACAACATCAAATCATCGTCAGACAAAGAGTCAGCTTGAAAAGGAACACTTGAGGGCAAACTACTTCCACATACAATTTCTTCACTTGGAATAGCTCCTGCCTGCAAGCACAGTTCCACAACTGCTGGAATGCGATCATAATCAAATCTTTCTTGGTGATTGATTATATTCTGAAACATAGTTCGCAAATGAAATGCCTCTACTGGCACTAGAATATCATTCAAGCTTCCTCTAATCCACTCATGAGCCTGATTCTTAGCACGCCGCCGGTAACCATGACAAGTTTGTATCAAATGACCATTCTCACCAATATATACTTCTGGACAGTATCTACAACAAAATAACCCTTTGGAGGTTAGAAAAAAGTCTCGGCCAGGTACCACCTTTCTTTTACTACCATTGAAAGAAGAAAATATTGTGCCAAATGCAATTGTATCAGATGATGGCTTTTTATATCTAGAATTCGCACATAAAGATGCCAAAAAGAGCCAAATCAAATAAAAGCATTTACACAACAGATGATCCAACTGCTAAATAAATTCTCATTCTTGACCTTTTTAGAGCAATATTCAACAACAATGCCTCAATTTCCAAAGCTAATATTTTCAGATAAATATTATGAAGAAACAAGTCGGACATGTCAAGTTTTCCCTAGCTTCCACTAAAAAGAGATGTAATAAACATGGGCATGCCCCAGATTTAACCAAATCTTCAGTTGTAGACATCTCAACACTTTGCTAAGTGCCTTCACTTTTTCTTGTTGTATTGATTTAATCCCTTTTTTTTTCGCATTTATAATTCTTGCCATCTTGTTGTCTTGCGTTTACTCCACTCTCTTCGTGCTGCTTGCACTTACTCTTGTACTTATTTAAAGGCTGAAATTCCCCCTTTTTATTTATTAATGCCAAAGCCTGAAAATATTTGAAGTACCTCTTTGCTTCAACATCAATATATCAAATTCAAGCAAGTTACTTACCATACATCCCTACACATACTTTCACCATACAAACCTTATGATATCTTCTTTAAAAAATGAACTCTTCAAAAAAAAACATATCTAACTAGTAAAATTGATTGACAAAACAGCGCAAGATTACACTAAACAGGTCTCCAATGAACTAGAAATCAAATAGGGAACTTTATAGTAACAAAAGAAATCAAAGGACAAGAAACTACCGGAACAATACTACAACTACAAGTATGGGCGGATAGCAAGATAGTGCACTACTACCTACTAATCTTCTAGCCTAATCCTTGTCGTCCACTACCTCATGTCTAAGGTCATGTCCTCGATAAGCTGAAACTATGTCATGTTGTGTCTAAACACTCAAAAAGCTACAAAATGTTCAATGCATCTCATACATAATTGGCTATACCAAATTATTTCATTCAAAAGCAGACAAATTTTGTATGCCCATGAGCAGTGGCGGAGCCACATTAGAGTTAGGGGGTTCAGATAATTATATTATTTATATATGGTTAAAATATTTTTTTAGGTATATATAATAGAAGTCGAACCCCCTTCGACTACTTCGTGTGTCTATTTTTTCAGATTTTGAACCCCTTATTAAAAATTCTGGTTCCACCACTGCCCATGAGGACCCAAGACATCTCCAAAACCCAACCCATAGGCAAGCTTGCAATCAGTTACATTTTGACCAAAAATAAGAGCAGATAATGTTGTTATTAATGCTAATAAATACTAATTATTTATTTTGACCAAAATTAATAGCAGATATCATTCTTATTATTTTTGAGATACTAATAATATTATTCAACAGATTCTTCAATTATATACTTAATTCTTTTGACCAAAATTAATAGCAGGTATAATTCTTATTATTTTTGAGATACTAATAATATTTTTTCATTAAATTCTTAATGTATATGTTGCTATGTTTTCATATTGTATAAATACATGTATAACATTAAGCTTTTATCATAGGAAAAAATACCCATAAGCCTTGCTTCAAACTTGTGATGGCAAAGGGTATATTGATTTTCCTTGTTTTGGTTTGCTTGGTTTTTTGTAATTTCAGCCAAATGGTAAAATCTTTGGAGGTTGAAAAACAGAATCATTTGTATGATAAATCGGAATGTTCAACTGGTGAAGACTGTGTGGCCTATTGTAGAGATCATTTTCATTATGAAAGTTGTGGATGTGATATGAGCAAACATTGTTGTTGCATTGCTCAAGCACCACCTAATGCTTATGTATGATAATTCACTTTCAATGATTCTTATTTATGATAACAAGAATGCTTACATAACCTCTGATAATGAGTTTTTTCTTCTTCACTGTATTTCTTATCATATATGAGACGTATTTTTTATCATATTGATAAGAAAAAAGTTGTAATTGATAGTACTTTCCTTATAGTTTTTGAATATCAAAAATTTCATTTTAAAATATCGAATGAACATAATCTAGTTTAGCTTTGAAAATAAGTCAAATTTACTCTCCAAAATGCAACATGACAACTAAAAAGGATAGTATCAGAAAAGTACCTTCATGGAGTAATTTCTTAATCGCACAATTATGCATAAAAAGAACTACCCTTAGATCTAAATTCAATAAAGATAACAGCTTTAATACCAATCTCTTCCCAAAACATGTCAAACTTTTTTATCAAAAAAAAAAAGAGGAAAAGGGGACGGAATTACTTGCATGCCCAAGTTGGGAAACGTTGCATTAATGCGGAAACGCCATGGTAGAGTATTGTTCGAGCCTTAAAGACGCCTTCAGCAACAGGAACCATGGATTTTACTGGATAATCTTTCGCCCGATCCTCAATCCTTTTCAGAATCATTGGCCTTAGCTTCCTCAAATCTACTTTCGGTTTCGAACTGAAGAATCTATAATACTCCATCGTCACTTTGTAAATCATCTTCGTTTGCTGCCATAGCTGGCGATTTCTCAAAGCCATCGCAGCTCCGAGCTCAACATCGGAGAGAAGAAGAACGAGAGACTTAACTGACATACCTTAGCTTATGTGGGCTTGTATGAGGAAAGAGGCCCAACCGTGTATGATGGGCCTCTGAATTATGTGAGAGCCCAGCCTTTTGGATCTTTACCCGACCAAATTTATTGTTTACCTTCTTTTTTTTTCTTTTTTTCCTTTTTTAAGTATAAAGTACAAAAAATCTCATGTATTTGGGAGTTAATTGCCTCCTATTCCAAAAGTTTTCCTTATTACAAAAATTTCAGATTTTTCATTGCTCTCAGATATATTTTTTAGTTGTCCTGCACATTGCAAATAATACATTACTTAATGGGGAGGATGTATCAGAGAAGGGGTAGAGATATATCTGAGAGGGATAGGGATGTATCCGAGAGGGGTAAGGATGTATCCGAGAAGGGGTAGGGATATATCTGAGAGGGATAGGGATGTATCCGAGAGGGAGTTTTTGTAATTTTTTAACATGTTAGAGAATTTTAGAGATTGTGATATTTTAAATTGTGTGGATAATTATTTAGGTTAATTCTTTTCTAAAAATTATTTATATCACCAAATTCTCAAATTTAGCCAATCACTTACTCTGTTCGTTCATATTAATTGTCCATATTATTAAAATTAGTTGTCTAAATTATTTGTCAACTAATAAAATCAAAATACAGTAAAGTAGTTTTTTTCATTTAACTTCTAGAAATAATTATTTTTTGAAAGTGTAAACAAGTTTGAAAACTTTCAAATTTCTTAAGGGGAATAAATTAATAAAACTTATCTTTCTTATTGCACTGGATACCACTTACCAGTTACCAAATCAAATAACTTTACTCAAGTAATAATTTAATGAAGTTATCTAATACTACGGTTTAGCTAAACAATTTAATATGCAATGTTGCTAAAAAAACAAAAAAATTATTCCATATAAAATCATTTTTTAAGGGTTACTGACTTACTGTACCATTCCATGTTCGACCTTCTTTAGATTTCCAAAATGTGTATGTGTATTCTGCTATTATGAAATCATATATCACTATAAAACAATACTAACAAATATACAATATATTATTAGTACAAAATTAAATGTTTAGACACTGAAACTTTCACTATTTTATCTTAATTAAAATATATTTGGTGTGTAATTAATTAATAATAGTTGTTGATACGTTGTATTCTTTTTTTTTTTTTTTTAAAATAATAATAATAATAATAAAAATAAAAATAAAAAAAANATATATATATATATATATATATATATTTGTCTACATGCATAAGATGTTAATATGATATAATTAAGATATTTTTAAAAAAGTAGATATATGCGTATATATAAGTCGAAGTTGAACAAATAACATTACTAAAATATCACTATTTTCCCACTAAAATTTCTCATTGAAAAATGTTTTGTGGTTATTCCCAAAATCATTTTGATTAAAGCGATAAGAAAAATAGTACTCACTCTGTCCACTTTTATTTGTCATGTTGCGCTTTTCGAAAGTCAATTTGACTAATTTTTAAAGTTAAATAAGATTATATTAATTTGATATTTTAAATAAAAAATTTTGATATTCAAAAACTATACAAAAAAATACTATTAGTTGCAATTTTATGCATATCAATATGATGGAAAAATACATCATAAAATTTTCGTCAAAGTTTTTATAATTTGACTCAAAAAAAAGTTATGACAATTAAAAGTGGACGGAGATAGTAATATTTTTGCATGATTTTTTTTTTTTACTATTTTAGTAAAATTTAATATTCAAGATACATTTTTCCCATTGAAATGGTTTGACAGAAAAAAGTAAAAAGTCACATTATACGACATAATTTTTTTTACTAATCACAGTGGAAAAATCTTATTTCTAAAGGTATCTGATTATCATAACGACAAAATACTAAAACAATTCATATTTTCTGATTGTGCTTTGTTTTGGTTGCTTCTATCTAAATAAGTATTCGGCACGACAAACAGGACTTGGTGACTTCTTTTTATTCCTTTTTGTTACTATGGTTGACAATTGACCTTCACAATTTTAATTAATTTTCAAGCTTTTTTAATTTTAAATAATTTGAAATAATTGTTTTAAAAAGTCTAAAATACTTTCAAAATTATTTTCAAGACAATTTTGTTATTTTTCCCTATTAAATATATCTCTATATATTTATAGTATATAGTTTTATATATTTATTACTTTTAATAAAGATTTGATAAAATCGTTTTACCAAATATTGTGTTTTAATTACTTATGCATTTTTTATTTTCCTCGAAAAAACAATTAGACTACATGACTAGTATTTTTATTTCAAAATAATTAGAATTTTATGTTAAATGATTATTTTTTATTATCGATGTTAAGAAGCTTAGTAGTCGTTTGGTAAAGTGTATTAGAAAAAAATAATGCATATATTAACCTTGTGTATTACCAATACCTTGTTTGGTACTCTTTTTCTAATAAATGTATAATGCTTGCATTAGTTATAAAGTACATTCTATTTTGTGTTAAGGTGTGTATTGCTAATATCATGAATTTTTAGGTATTAACAATAAAATGATTTTAATGCATGCATTAACATGATTAAAGACTCAAATATCCGTTAAAAACTTTTTTTACATCTTTTCCACCATAATAGTAGAGGGTATATTTGTAAATAATTTTTTTTTATGCAATGAATGTTGTTTTAATGCATCAAACCAAATAATGCATAAAACTAAACTATGTATGTTTAATGCAACCATAATACGTGCATTGCTAATATAAGTATTAATAATACACTCTATTTAGCATTATTTTTATACACTCTACCAAACGACCCCTTGGATACATAATTTGTTTGTTCGAATCTTATCAAAAAAGAATTTGAACCTAAGGACCAGGTCCCTTACCCCTACATTTTTCAGCAGCTGTTCAGCTCCACTCAATTTTGTTCATTCCCTCTCCAGTTATCATCTAAAAAAAATTGTTTCCTTATTGCCACATCGACTTGAGTCTCATTTTCCTCAAATTCCATAACCTATAAATACCCCATTCTCCTCTCATTTCGTTCACGTTTTTGAAGCCCAAATAAGAGCTCCTCGCAAAGTTTTTGGAGATCTTGTTCTCGTTGTTTTGCGGTGACAGTCCTCTCGTCTTCCTAGGTCGCTCTCTGCTCCTCTTACTTTCCGCTTTTATTCTTTTTTGGCTTGTTGATTAGTTTAATCTTGTTAAATTGTTTTCGATTCTGCATAATAATTATTGTTATGTGCTTAGTTTATCTCTTATTTGTATTATCTTGTTAATCACTTTTTTGTTCACATTTGGTGAGAATCATGAACAAAGAAAACCACACCAAATCTATTACAATACTCGAAAGTCATCCTCAAGGAATGGGGATTGGAAACATGTATATGAAATTTATGTGAATTTAGGTGACATGAGAAGTTAAATAATAAGAAGTATAACAAATTTTAACTTAAGGACCAGGTCTCTAACCCCTACATTTTTCAGCAGCTCTTTAGCTCAAGTTTTGACTTGCAAATCTCATAAACACACCTCTCGGTAATGTTCTAATATACCCAACCCCATGCGCCACACTCTCTTTCTTTTTCTCAGAAAGACTACACAAAACCCCCATCCCACTTCTTCTTCTACCACGATGAACTCAGAAAAATCGTAACAACTCCAGAACCACTTCGCTCCTTCTGTCTTATCTAGAGCTATCAAAATGGGCTTGGCCCGCTAGGGCGGCCCAACCCAACCTTGAATTAAATGGGGTTGAGCTTAATTTTTTCTACCCATTTAGGAACGAGACTTTTTAGCCCACACTCATTTGGCCAGCTGGCCTCGTAGGCCCAATTCGCAAGCCTCAGAGGGCAGCCCGCGAGCTTTGAATTTTAAAAATATTTATTATATATATTTTAAGTAGTGTTTTACTTGTTAAGATTTTGTCAATAAATATTTTTAAAATATCAATATAAAATCAAGACTATATTTTTTACATATCTTTTACATTTTAGGGTCATTAGCCCACTAAATTTTCTTATTAGCCCAAGTCCATTACTCCATTATAACTATGAATCTTTGACCTCTTTTACTTTTATTTTTATGCCTAATTTTCCACTCTCCTTTATTGCCTTGTTTATGAAAATAGTGATCATGTAATATTTTTTTGCTCGGATGAATCTTATGAATGTTGTATTTTGGCTATTATATATTTGTTTTGTAAATATTCACTGAAATATGTGTAATTCATAAATGAATTTATGTATGTATTGATGTAAGTTCATCGGACCTCAACGTTCGTATCCTTTCTAAGAGGAAAATGTTGTTCGTTTTTTGGTTGAAGGGTCAACACGTCCCAACACGTGGCCCGATTAGGGTTGGGTTGGGATACTATTTTATAGGCCCTTTAATTAAAGTGAAAATTTCATATATGACATATATTAGACTAATATTTTCAAGTTATAGCAGTAGAATCAAACTTTCAAGTTGTAACATTAAAAATTTCAGGTTCTAACAGATTATTAAAAAAAAAGTTATTTTTAATAATTAAAAACATTTGATTTGAAAAAAAAAAAAAAAAAAAAAAAAAAAAAAAAAAACGTTTATGAAGGAAAAAATGAAAAAAAAGGAAATAGAGGTGTCAATTAAATTTGAATTAATTTAAGATAATTATTAATTAGCATGAATTAAGGAATTTCGAACTAATTAAGAATATTCAGTTTCCTTAATTCACTCTAATTTGTTAAAATTAATTCTAAAATATGATTTTATCCATTTTTCTTCCATGTTTCTCTCTCTTCGATTTTCTTCCATAAATTTTGTCACTAGCGACTAATTGAAGTTTTTTTTGTGATGGACAACTACATATCAATATTAATTAAACATGGCGGAAGATGGGATCCTTTAGGTTAGTATTTTTAATTGTTTACTATTTGTATTTGGATTTCAGTGAAATGAAAAAAAAAATGAAACTGTAAATCACATTTTGTGATTTTGTTTTTGTAAATCGTCACTATATTGAATGTGATATGTTTTTTTGTATAAACAATACGTTTTGTTCATAATACGTATTAGTTGTTGTGAAACTATAATATCAGTGATTTTCTTGGTAAGTTACTGTTTTTTGGTAGGGGTTTAATGTCACCATATTTTTTGTTTTTTAGTTATTTTTTATACTAGCAAAACAATTATTTCGTGAGAAGTTGCCGCAATATATGAAAGATTTGAGTATAAATGTATAACATATAAATATTTTTATCGTTGTAGATTGGGTACGTAGATTAAAATTATAATATCGATTACTGTTTTTTTTCCTGAAAAAATAAATTAAAATGTATAATTTTGAATGAATTTGTTAGTATAAGTGTAATGAATTTGGTATGAAAGTGTATTCACTAATGTGAAAAAAAAGGTTATTTAGAATTTTGAAGAATTGTATGACAACTGTTTTAAGTTGGTATGAAAGTGTGTTAACTAGTTAGTCAAAAAAGTTATTTAGAATTTTGAATAATTGTATGAAAAGTGTTTTAAGTTGGTATGAATTTTGAAATGTTGTTGTTTATATAAGTTTTGTCAATTATGTATAAACTAGTGTACTTGTCCGCGCTTCGCGCGGTTATAAGAAAAACTTAAAAATATCTTAAACTAATTAATTTCACTATTTGATAAATGTTTTAATAAATAATATAATAAAAGAGAGAAACACAAATTAAAATATGACTTCGAAATTACTTATTCAAAAAAATTGCTAAAAATAAATTTCCATACTGATAAAAAAGTTGAAAATATAAATGTTGATATGAAAAATTAAAAAGTTGTTCTCTCTCAATCTATTATTATAATATTATCGTGGTAATTATTATAAATAAATTGGAGTAATAACTGTACAAAGGATAACGCCTTCTTTAATATAGAAAAAATAAAAGAAACTTTTATTTGCTTTCAATAATAATAAATTTAATTACACATTAATCATATATTCACATTTATTATGGTAAAAAGAAAAGAGAAAAAGATATTACTCTTATTATCCTTATTTACGCTCCATCTATGTTGTTAAGAAGAAAAATAATTTATATATATGATACTCTTTTTAACACTTTTAACATAAATTTGTTATTGAGAAAATTAAATTATGGAATTTAAAGTTTTTCTCGAAAAAAAAAGATATAAGGAATTTTATTTTTTTTAGTTTTATCTATATATAATCTTAATTTTACTGTACATATAAATTTGAACATTTTTTTATAAATATTTTTATAATGCCCCTATTTATAGGACAACAATATGAAATATCAAATGATATTATGAATATGATTATTAATATAATTTAGGAGTTATGATCATCAAAAGTCATTAAAGTACCTAACATAAAGATACTTGAATTTTTATATTAAAAATTATGAACCAATGGAGGAGTAGCAATTGATAAACAATTTTACTAAATTATTTTTATCCTAAACAAATACTTTTGTATTTTAATTTCTGATCAAACAAATTGTAATAATGATCTTTGAAAATCTCAAAAACTTGAGAACTTCTAATATTAATAATATAAAAAAAAACTAAAAATATGAAGACTACAAAGTTCCATATCAATAAATATTTTTTTTTATAAATTATACAATATTATAAAAATTATGAATTAACTTTACATTCTCATGTTCTATCATAATAGTTATTAAAAGTTGATTTACATGACTACAAAATTATATATACATGCTTTATTGAGTAGCATGTGTGTGTTGACTTTCTTTTCAGGTTCTATTTTCAAAAATATCCTGACATGAAAACGAAATAAGTTAATCATACAACAACAACAATAATGACAAAAATATAAAAATGAAGTTAACTAATCAAATAAAAACTTTAAAGAATATTTAATTATGAGTTAAAGATAAAGGAAGGATCTTGTTATCAACATTACATAATGCTCCAAAAACTACAAAAAGAAGAAGAAAATATCTCTACAAACTACAAAGAGAAGCAAAGAGAAAAAATAAAGCAGTTTTTTCTAAAAAAAATTGTGATTCATAATATCATGAATTCAAAAATAATAATATTGAATGTATAATTGCAACAGAGAAAAAGTGATAACCATATTACGCATATCAAATAGTTTACCTTGTAAAATCGAATTGCACAGAAATATCTAACAATCTTCATCTTGCAAAATCAGATCAAAGAAGACAAAAAATTAACCAATAAAAGAGATAAAAGATGAAGAATAAGGAAAAATGTAAAAAATATAATCATCACATATGTCTCAAAATAGATTTTTATAAGTGTAATTTTGGGATGTCATAAATTTGTATATTAAATTATTTGAAGGTTATGATTATGAAAGGTTAGGAGTTATGAAATTTATTAATATTTATTAGGAGTAAAATTTATGTAATTGAAGAGGTAAGAAAATAAAATAATTGAAAGAAATAAGAGAAAAATGCTAATAAAATCACAAAAAAGGATAAATAAGAATGAAGCCCTTAGAGAGCGCCACATCACCGTTTTCATATTCAGCTTTATTCTAATACTAGTAAAGAAAGTCCGGGCGCTGCCCGGGCCCAACATTAATAAAGTTATATTGTTACTCTCTCCGTCCCATATTAGATGAGCATTTTACTAAAAAAAAAATTTCATATTATTTGAGCACTAATTAAATTAGGATAGAATTAATTAATTCTTTTCCATTTTACCCCTACAATTAATATGACCATTCCTATATTGTATGTGTATTTTTTGTAACTCATTTCAATGTGCATTGATATAAACAAAGGGCAAAATGGTGAAGTCTTCCAATTTATTAATGATTTCTTAATCACCGTGTAAAGTTGGAAGTGACCATCTAATATGGGACGGAGGGAGTATAGTTTATGTATTGTTATAAAATTAGTAAAGATTGTTATAATATATTTTGCTCATAAGTGAGCTAATATAGAAACTTATTTGTCATTTGTCTTTTTAATTTCAATTTTAAATAGCGAATAAATGTAGCGATAAGACTGAGGGTAGAAATGAAGCATATCTTTCTAAATTTAAGTAAAAATAAACAGAGTAGAAGTAACATTAGGGTTATCGATAGGACGATTCATTCGGTTATTTTTTAAAAAATTATATCATTCAATTTTTCGGCTATTTTATAATGTATAACCAAAATTAAAATTTTAAAATCATCCCAATCCTAATTTATGTGACAGAAGCAATACAAAAATTAGTCTTTTTTTTGTTGTCTTGTAGATATTTTAAGTTATTATTTATTGTAAATTATAGTAGTTTTTATTAAAGTTTTTAATAACATATGTTACTTTTTATGTGTGAGAGTTAAACAAAAATTTTTTTATATGTCTTTTAATTTTATATGTGTTTTGTCCTTTTCCATTTTGCAAAAACCAATACTCTCTCCATTTTATTTTATATGTCATTTCTTTTTATAAATATACTGGTTATTCCCTCTTCTTATTGGAACACATGTTGACTTGTGGTGAATACTTATTCCCTCTTCTTATATAGTAATATAGATTTGTGTAAAAGGAATGAACTATTTGGTATGAGAAATGTATAAATTTGGTATAAATGATGATTGTATGTATGAAATTTGTATTAAGTGGGTATGAAATCTGAAATTTTATTTTTTAATGAAATATGTTTGTAGTTTACTGTCTGAATGATTTTTGTATGAAAAAATAATGACAAGTGTGTATAATTTTATTTTTTTTGTATTATGTAAGACTAATTGTTATTTTTTTTTTATAATGAAACAGGGAAATATGTTGATTTCAGATGGAGGGGATTATATATGAGTATTCTAGTCTTTATAGTGGTCTAGTAAGTGCGATAACATCGCAGCTAATGATAGATGTTAATATTCACAATATAGAGATAAAATATATAGTTAGTGATAGATGTCCCCCTGTTAGTATCCACAATGATGTTGGTGTGCGAGTTTTTTTAGATCAAAAGAAAGCTAATGTAGATTTCTTTACGATTTCATATACTTGGAAATAAAATTTATTCCAAATTAATATATAAGATAGTGTAAATATTTGTACAGGTTTTCGATTTTAGATTCCAGATTTCATATACGTGATTCATTAATTATTCATACAGATTTCATATACTTGAAAATAAAATTTATTCCAGATTAATATATAAGATAGTGTAAATATTTGTACAAATTTCAGATTCCAGATTTCATATACGCGATTCATTAGTTATTCATACATATTTAATATACTTGGGAAATAAAATTTATTCCAAATTAATATATAAGATAGTGTAAATATAGTGTAATATATAACAAACTTTATACCAATCTTATTCAAGTTTCATTCCAACACGAACTTCAGTTTATATCACACATATTATACCAACAATAAATCAATTTTCATATAATCAACAATGCATATCATTTGTATACCAATATTATATCACAATTAATACAATATCCAACCACCAAACATTAAATTCAGTGTCATACACATATTAATCAAATTTCACACACGTTTCATCTATTAATTGTACAATTTGAATACACACTGACATTTTAAAATAGTGAATCCAAATGGTATGAAGTCTGTATATTACTAGTATCCTGAAATTATAATAGCCAAACAATAATTCATATGTAGATGGTATCTGATTGGAAGAAAACATATGATATTTATATATCATCAAATACTTAAACACAAAAAAGTTGTCCAAAAGTAAAAAAAAAAAAAACATGTAATTCTAAAAAAGTAGAAGGTGCAATCAACTATTTCAAATTTCTTGTACGTGGTCTTGATGTAGGATAATTGGTGATATCCGAAACATGTTCTTTTGCTATGCGAGGTCCACCAAATCTGCTAGCAACCGTACCAGTAACTTCACTCTCACTAATCGCGCAATCCTCACTCTTTGTATATATAGTTAATAGACAATCACACTATTGTTAAAACACAATTCATACCATTTGTATACCACTATTATATCATAAATCATACAATATCTAACAATCAATTGTTTAATCAGAATCATACACATATCAATCAGATTTCATACACATTTCATCCAAACAACTATTTCTAAAATAATATAAGAATAATGTGATATTTTTAGGGAAAAAAACAATAGTTTTAATAATGTGAAAATAAATTGAATATAATATTTACCTTAACAAATTTTTTTGTCTTTTTTAGGTGTTGGGACTTTTTATTCCTTTTTTTTTTTGGATTTTCTTGTAGATGGTTTTGACGACTGAGCAACTTCAACACTCATTGTTTTTTTTGTTATTTTGATTCAGTAACAAAATCAGAAGCAGAATCAGAATCAAAAGGGTTTTCAACATTTTTCCCCTTCCTCTTCTTTCCCTTTCGATTTATCGGACTCACCCTTTTATTTGGGTAATTTTTTTTCTGTTTTTGATCTTTCAATAGAGATGAACCAGCAGAGTTTCAACAATGTTTGGCGGTGGTGTTTGAGTCAAAATGTTGAAAGATGGAGCATGGACTTCATCCATAGAAGTTCCTTCAACTAATCGAGGGATCTTTCGAGGAGTTTCAACCGTTTTCTTCGACATTGTTTTGTTGAAAAAACTAAATTGAATGGAGGATTGTGAAGTTGTTGTAGTTTGGTGGTGAGTAAGATGTGATAGATGAAGGTAAAAGTGGGTTAGTGTGTTAATGGTGTGTAGAAATGGATGAGCGTGGGGGAAGGGGGAGGGATTGACGTATGGGAAGTGGTATCGGTAAAGAAGGAAACGTGTTGTAGGTGAATACCTATATCTATGTAACTGATAATTTCAGATTTAAAAAAGGAACAAAAATCAATTTAATTACATATTATTAATTAATAATAAAAAACCATAAATAGATTAATCATTTATTAAATAAATGAAAATTGATTTTTAAATAAAATTAACTTTAAATGATATGTCATAACTCGTAAATAAATTGTTATAAGTAAGAATTTTTTAAAAGTATATTTAAAACCCGTAAAATTGACTCTTAAATGTGTATAGGGTGTGATTTTTCCTTAATAATTAAAAGGGTTAGCCTGCCTAACCCATTTAACTCTTTAGCCCGTTAGGGTTGGATTGGCTTGTGCCACCCCATTTTGGCAACTCTAGTCTTATCCCAAATTCGTACACTTTGTGTGCCAAGTACGAGATAGTTGTTCCTAGAGTCTTCTAGACTGGCCACGCGACCTTCATCCACTCAATTTTGTCCATTCCCTCTCCAGTTATCATCGAAAAAATTTTGTTTCCTTATTCCCACATCGACCTGAGTACTCTCATTTTTCTCAAATTTCATACCTTATAAATACCCCATTCTCCTCTCATTTCGTTCACGTTTTTGAAGCCCAGATAAAAGCTCCTCGCTAAGTTTTAGAGATCTTGTTCTCGTTGTTTTGCAGTGAGGGTCTTCCCGTCTTCCCAGGTCGCTTTCCGACATGCTCCTCTTACTTTCTACTTTTATTCTTTTTTGGCTTGTTGATTAGTTTAAGCTTATTAAATTGTTTTCGATTCTACTTAATTATTGTTTTTATGTGCTTAGTTTATCTCTTATTTGTACTATCTTGTTAATCACTTTTGTATTCACATTTGGTGAAAATCATGAACAAAGAAAATCATACCAAATCTATTACTATCACACTCGAAAGTCATCCTCAAGAAATGGAGATAGGAAACATGTCTATGAAATTTATGTGAATTTAGGTGACATGAGAAGTTAAATAATAAGAAGTATAACCAATTTTAATCAAGAAAAAAATGTTAAAAAACTTTAAAAAATAATAATTGAAAAAGCTAAAGAGAAATAAGTCAGGGATGATTACTTCATATAGATAAATAAAATAATAAAGAGAAAAATACATAAATATTAAAAGATATTGTCAATTTATAATTAGAAGAAGGTCCACAAGAAAATAATAAATATATAAATTTAGTAAGTTTTGAGTCGGCATTATGGCTGGCAATTGGACGGAATCTAGGTTTCTATCTGGTTCGGTTAGACTCGATTTCGATCCGGTTCCGGCCCAATCTGAACCCGTTCAACAGTCAGTTCCATTTTTTTTATTTTTTTTAATGTGTAACAGCCATAATAGCCGTTGGGCTGGGGGCCAAAACGGCTCAAATTTACCCCACCCCTCTCTAACCCATTAACATTATAAATATACCCATATTCTTTCATTTAACTCACAAATTCATAAACTATTTCATTAACATCTTACAAAATCTCTCAATTTTCAAGCTCTCATAAATTCATAATTATTATTTTGTGATATTGACTTGGAGTTCGGCTTTGGTTACACGTCTACTTTTACGTAGACGTTCGGTACCTTTATTCCAACTTTAATTTTTTTATTATTTAAGTTACTTTATTTTTTCTTGTTATAATATCTTGCTTGTTTTCATAATATTTATATTATTTTAAACTTGAACATGAATTCAGAAAGAAATAGTGGTAAAAGATCAATGTCGGAAAGAAAAAATAATAGGGGTGGTGTGAAGAATAAAAAATGTTTTCATCTTCCGACGACCCTACAGTGGAGCCAATTATATTTGATTATACTTGAGTGGAAGATGCATTGATGGCACCGGTACATGAAAAATGGTTTCCTAGAGAAATTAGAAATGAAGAGTCTATCCCGTGTATTAATATTATGAATACAACCGAGTTAATGATGTATATTGAAAAGTACGACACTTCATTCATAATGTTAATAGACGGTGAATTTACACCAAATGCATCGAGAGAGTGGGTCAAGCTCTTGATATGTGCGCGAGTACATGAAATTGAATGCATGTTGCATTTTCCTGATATCGGTGAGTTTTTATAGGGATTTTTGGGAAGAAAATTATTTTTTTAGTTAATATGAGAATTTTTTCTTTTAGCTAATTTATGAATTTGGTTAAAAAAATATTCCTAATCCGAACCCGAATCAGATTCAGCATCGTCGTCGTCCCAACAAACATCAGAATCAGACTAGGAAAACCCATTCATTTTCAAAGTTCTTTCTCTCTTCTTCATCACCTTATCCCCATTTTCCATTTCACATTTTGTGGTACTTTATTTTGATTCCAGACCTTCAGTGATCTTGCGAGGAATAGAATACTCAAAGAGGTTGAAATGTAGGGTTGGATGCACCTTTTGGCTTCCATCTTCATTCTTCTTCTAACCTACTTCAAAGGTTTGTTCAAAATATTTCTATTCTAGATCGAAAGTTAATACATGATGAAGTAGCTGTTGTGACTTAACTACAATGATTAGTGGGATTGAGATTCTCTTAATTGTTCGTCATTACTGTGATAACAACTAGTAACTAATGTTCAATAGTTAGTTGATTAGATTAGTTTGGTTTGAAGACCAGGTATGTTGGGATTAGTTACGATGAGATAAGGTAGGTTGTTTGATTATTATTGTTATTCTTTTCAATTGACAATATAAATTTCTTGTAATATTGGTAAGACATAAATAGACATATCTAAAATCATTATAGGTTACATAACACTACACATGTTAGGTAAATTCTTATTGATTACAATTTTGAAAACTTTTTCAATTGAATCAATTGTTACACAAACTATCAATATTATTCTAGAAGTATTTAAAAATCGAATTAAGACTTCACTTGATTAAGTTTATCAAATAGAGTATCATTTTTAATTTGTGTGATATTTCATAATATTTTGAATTATAAAAATAGGTCTAAATAATCAATATTGTAGTGATTGATATATTTTAGACACTCAAAAGTTAAGAAAATGTCCTTATAAATTTGATGGTTTGATAATCTTGTTAGTTTGAGCTTGAAATGTCTGAGAAGACACCTCAAATAATTGAAGACAATCTTACAAAGTCAATGTTAAAATATGATTGATTCAAATGAAAGTAAATTAAATAAAATAAGAAGTAGAAAGTAAATGCAGATTTAATTGCCTACTACTAAAGAGGCTCACACCGTTCATCATACTAACTTATCAACAGAAAGAACAAGGTTGATTTCGTTGCAACATGGAATGCAATTGAATCAACTGTGGTGGCTTGCTCCCTCCAATTCGTTGATCTATGGGCATACAATTTTTCTCAAAAATAAAAGTGCTACCTTATCCCTCACAGCACCACCTTTGAATCTGAACCAAATTCTTGTATCACAAGTGACTCTACAGAGTGACTAATATAGAAGATAATATGATGAATTTTGTTTGCTACGTAGGAACCATAGTTAAATTAAAGCCCTTTTTTAATCATAAATCTATTAGATTTAGGGTAAAGAACCAAAATGAATACCTTTTGCTATACATAAGGACCATTCCAATCAAGTGGAATATACTAAGGACAAAATGAATATTTTTGTTATATGTTAATAATCATTTTAATCCAGTAAAATATACTAAGTAAAATATGTTTGAAAACTATATAAAAATCATATTATATATATATATATATATATATATATAAAGAGAACCCTAGGCCCGCCTATGTGGCGCCACCACAAACCAAAATTCTCTTTTAATTTATTTATTTCCAAGACTAGCGTTCTCCTTTCATGAAAAGTTGTGAATTTTATAAAGAGCTGCGACTTTTATGAAAAGTTATGACTTTTATTGTCACTCCCCGAGCCTACACCCCGGACGTGGCTGACACTCGAGAATCATTGTTGGCCCAAGCGAACCCTTGGCATGTCTCACTACTCAGCGGAAGACTTTACTTATGATAAATATACTTAAAAGTAAACTGAACTGCTCAGTAGATAACTTAGAATGTATTAAATAACACTCGACTTGGCAAAGTGGCAACTCAAAGTTCAACATAAGCCAATAGCAAGATAATGACAAATGGACTAACTAACTATCTATGAAACCTCTAATAACTGAGATGGATGTCGGGACAAGACCCACGACATTCTAATGAACTAAAATACTGAAATGCAATAAAAGGGGATCCTCCGAAAGCAAGAATGCTCACCAATAAACTTTGAATACTTAAATGGATCAACTAGGTGTTGGATGCTAATCCTGATTACCTGTATCTGCATCATAAAACGATACAGGCCAAATGACATCAGTACATTGAATGTACGAGCATGCGAGGGGAAAAGTAAACACGACATAAGCTTGAAATGAATCTGAAGAGAACACTTACCTTAGTTTTACTCAATTCATGGATACTCAATTCAAATGCAAGATAAAACAACAATAAATGTGCAATTTATATAAAACATTTAAACAGTAATAACAACTCAATTTACTCATAAAATAAAGTAATATAATTATGTGGGAGTTTCTCTAACCGACAACCATCACTATGAGCTAATGTGATGATACAACGTCTCGCCCGCACTGCCAGATCTGTCGTATAACTTGCCGGGATATAGAACGCCTCAACTAAGTGGATCCACTAGTCTATACTAAAAAGCATTAGAGTGTCATCTAAAAAGTATGACCCTTTCTACCCACAATGGCTACATGATTTATGGAGACTTGAGTTATTATGAATTCGTCCCTATATCGGTGCTCAATACTACTCCTAAAATATACTCTGCTCATATGTTTTAAGACGAAACTCTTTATGTGATTTGAGGTAATTACTCAAAGACTAGCTCAAAGGCTCTCTTGGAAATTGGTGTTTCCTCTGTTGTTTAAATGTGAAAACATTTTACTCTTTGGGAATACATAGTCGCCATATACTCTTTTTGAAAAAATGAACTTCAATCTTTACTCTTTACTCAACTCAAAACTCAAGTCTTAAAACAAAGTTACTCCTCGTGTCCCAATTTATGTGACTAACTTTCCTTTTTAGTCAGTTCAAAAAAGAATGACACATTTCTATATTAAGTAACAATTTAACTATAAAGTGTTTATTTACCCTTAATGAAATGATTTACAGCCACACAAATTTCTATCATTCATTTTGGACCATAAGTTTTAAAAGTCTTCCTTTTTTTCTTAAACTCCGTGTCGAGTCAAACTACCTCACATAAAATGGGACAAAAGAAGTAAAACATTTGTGAAAGACTTTTGGAAGACTCTATGAACTCATCTTGACTTGACTCTTGACTTTCCTTGAATTGAATTATGGATTCAAGACTCATGATCTCATGTTATGGATGATTTCATGTTGTTTATACGTACCTTAGAGTGTAGAAATCCATTAGAAAACTTAGGTACGTTGCAAGGGAACTCAAACGAAAAAAGTAGGAAAGGGTAGAGGGCGTGGCGTTCTGGCGCTCTAAGTGGCGCGGGGCGCCAAAACTCAAACTTCAGAGCCTCGGTTGGGGCTCACTAGCTGGTGCGGCGCCCCAGAGCCCATCCTACAGAGAGACTGATGTGGGGTGCTTTGAGTGGCGCGGCTCCTCACCCCGTTTCCCCAGTTGTTTTGACGAATTCTCTTGGTTGTTTTTCAACTCTAAACCCTCTAGATTCAATTGGTTCTTTCCCCAAACACTTAGATTCGACTACATGACCAAAATATGCAAGAATCTACTTAAAACAACATCAAATTTCATGAATTTAGATCAATAACTTCTCAACAACTTCAACAATCAAGAACCCAATAAAAACTTCAACAAAATCCATCAAGAACTCAATTTCCATACTATCAAGAGTGTAAATTCGCTGAAAGAAATCATGATTGGCGCATGTGTGAATGAACTCAACACTATGTGATCTCACATACCTCGTAGAGATTAACCCTTGGCAAAATCCACAAGAAATTCTCTAGGAACTTGACGATTCCTAGCTTTTTCTCTTCTTTTCTCTTCTCTCAAAACCCTAACTCTATTTTGTGAAGCGTAAACTGAATCAAATCAGCTTAGACCCTAATTAATTCGCTAAAAATGAATTAAAGCAATTGGGTATGAAAAAGACCAAAATACCCTTTCAAAATCCGATTTTGACTTTCCTTATCTAGACAATGCAACTTCAAATGGGCATATCTCCCTTATATGAACTCGAAATTGAGAAAACTTGGCGCCGTTGGAAAGATAATTCAAAGATATTTTCTATGGTATCTTGTAGCACACCTAAATCATCATGAGCTAGGAGTTATGGTTGTTTTAAGTTGACCCAAAATTCATACTTGACTTGGTTAAACTTTCCAAATTTGATTATTTCCAAAAAATAAGGCATATTTCTAATTCTAATTCTTTCTATTTCTTTCAAATAATGAGGTGTTACATTTATGAAAGGTTGTGACCTTTTCGAAGGATTGTAACTTTTCCAAAGAGTTGTGACCTTTCCGATAAGGCACAATAAATATTTGTTCACACTACCATTTGTTGACTTAAATAGTGAGATTTCTTCTCATTTTAAAACAACGAAAAATCTGAACTTCTTCTTATGCACAATTAAATATTCGTGTACTTTGCTCTTGTTAAGTGTCACTGACACCTAGAGTTGTCAAAATGGGCCAGCCCAGCCCTACCCCGCCCAAGCCTCGCGGGCCAAAGAATTTGATGGGCTGGGGGCGGGCAGGCCCTTCATTTCAAAGGGCTGTAAAATAGTCAACCCGGCCCAACCCAAGAAAGGTCAAGAGCTGGGGCGAGCCGACCCTCTTTTTTTATGCCAAATCAATGTCACAACAGTAACATTGTTTCAATAATTCTAAATAAAATCTAGCAATAAATATTTAAAGAAAATAATAATAATCTCTTAAGTAAATAATATCTGAAAAACAAACTAGTAAACTAAAGAACACTTCTGACTAAAACTTTAGTTAGCAATGCATAATTACTTAAAGTATTTTGTTAAATGAAATCAAGAAACTAATTAATTGTTCAAGCCATAAAACATTCTATCACATATAATATAAATAGTGTTTACTATCCAAGTCTTATATTCAGAACTAAATAATAAAGAAATTCATGAGGTAAGCTCCTTAGAAAACTCCACAAACACTTAATTAGGTTTTCTAGTTTTTTATTCTTATTTTTTTAATATTTATTTTAATTAAAATTAAATAATTTGGCCCATGGGCCGACCCCGATCAAGTCTCAAGGGCTAAAGGCCTAATAGGGTTGGGCTTATAAGCCTCGGTTTTAAATGAGCTTGTAAAATACTATCCCAACCCTACCCTAATAACGGGTTGGGTCGGCCCGGCCCCATGGGCTAAGCCCTTTTTGATGGCTCTACTGACACCATTGTTTTTGTATCAATACACTGGTGAATATAATCGTTTCATCCTGAGAGGATCTATTCCTTTAAACCGCAGGTACTAGAGGAAAATAATTTTCTTAAGAGGATCTATTTTCGTGATGCAAGATCGAGCACCAGTCATCAGCGCTACCATTCGAGCCAGTAGCAGCCAGTATCCGGAGGCAAGGGTGAGCACAACATCCTGATCATCATCGTCTCCTACTGTACATATATTGTATGACTCGTCTTTGGTACTTGAGACAGGTCCTTTGTAATTGCGTATATTTTTGTATGTTGGTCCACTTTTGGGACTTGTACTCTTAGTATGGCTCTGTACTTGTGACTTCCAGGTTTTGAGAGGGATTCGGTTCTTATGTATATATTCTTTTGGCTTGCCTTATTCCTTTTTTGTTGTTATTGTTTCTGCCCTTTTACCCACTACTAGCTGTTCTGGGTTTCGGGTTGGCTTACCTACTGGTGGGATATAGTAGGTGCCATCACAACTCGAGGAATCGGGTCGTGACAACTGTACATTTCGTGGGCTCGATTTTTCCTTTCTGTTTCATTCTATTGTTACAGATCCTGGTATGTTTTTTTACAACTATTAATTTATGCTTATGATATTAATTGTTGTTTTTGAGTACATGTTTTAAACTTAGTCGTTTATATTTCTACAAAGTTATTGTTATAAGTATTTGTTAGTACAAATAAAATAATACACATTAATTGAGTATTGACGCAAGTTTTCTCTACTGAAATTGTAGAAGTACAATAAAAAATTCCTTAAAGATCTATTCTACCATCTCTTGAAGACAAAATTCAAATTTGGTATGCCATTATAAGGACATAAAGACCTTAAAAACTTTATCGCATCTTGATGTGTGACAAGAATTAATAAACTTTTGACATGGGTTCAAAGATGTGCTGCCTATAGAGGAATATAACTAGACCGGAGCCTCTTTTAATCCCACAGACATAGATAACTACACAATAAATTCATTGTTCATTTTCAATATGAAGTATGGACAAGTTATCAAGTTTACTGCAAGTTGTAAAAACTTTTCTTGAAGTAATAAATGTGTTTCTCGACACTGCAATTGGAATAGAAGTGTAGTTTCAAATTGAACTCCCTCACTCTGATATGTTGATTATAAAAAAAACACCCAAACAAACTGAATAGTTTTGTGCAATATTTTTCTCTTTCAAGTATATATAATAAGTTGAATTCTTGTCCAATATAATACATTCTCCCTTTAGTTTTTCATTTTAATAATTACTTATGATACATTTAATTGGGGAACTTTAAAATGATATATGTAAAGCAAAAGGTAGGGCTGGACTTTCTACACGTTAGAATTAGAATATTTGTTCATTTTTTTCAGTATTTTAAATTTTTTTTTATCCCTTCACCAACGATTATTTATTCATTAGAAAATTTAATATCTCAGGTTGATGTTCATTTGATTCCCTAAAAATATCAAATAGTTATATTTCCTGGAAGCAAAAGAATAAATTATAAAATCAAATTAAAGATGATTGATTGAAGGATAAATGATAAGAAGATAAGTAGGGGTGTTCACGGGTCGATTTGGATCGGTTATTGGTCAAAACCAAAACCAAACCAAATATAATATACATTTATCGGTTTGGTGGTTATCGATTTCAGTTTGGTTTGGTTCGGTTATTAACCATACACAAAAATAAAAGAAAAAATTCATTCAAAATTTGAAAAGTGACAACAATCCATTCAAAACAAAAAAATAGTTAAAATGACTGAAATTATTGAACTTTCTATCACTGAATTTATTATGGTTAAAGCTTTAAAATTCACTATATTGGCTTAGAATGAAGAGACATTAACATTTTCAGTCCCACATGGAATTGTCATTGGCACTCTTATACATGAAATCAATAAAATAATAAATTTTCACCTTGGGCATTTTTGCTTTCAATAAGTAAATTATAAAGAAATTATAATGAAAACATATATGAGATCTTTAAAATTGTTTATAGAAATAATATATTAAGTATGTATATTAATAAAATATTTGTATATAATTCATCGGTTTAGTTCGGTTATTTCTTCATTTTTTCCGAATAAAATCATAACCAAACTAAATACTATCGGTTTTCAAAAAATCTAAAACCAAACTCAATTAAAATCGGTTTTATTTTATCGATTTGGATCGGTTTTTATCCAAACCGTGAACACCCCTAGCTATAAGTATTATTTTCCTTTACATTATTAATGTTCGTTACTACGTAATCTTGTATGTAAGTTAATATAGTGTTTTACTTTTTATGACCAATAGATTTTAAGTATTATTTTATAAATTTCGTCATATTAAGTTCCCGCGCGAGGCGCGGATAATTTTACTACTCCGTTAGTATAAATAACAATAATTTATAATTTAAAATTATTTTAATTTCAAAATCCAAAAGGGTCCATTTATAAAATTGCTATACTATCGTATTTTCTTTTCCTTTAAAACATTTTTTTTTGCTTTTACTATATAGTATTTTGGGTTGCTTTGCTAAAATAATTTTAGTATTTGTAATTGCTAGGCTATAGAACTATAATTTTCCTTAGAAGCAAATCCATATTCCCCTTTACTTCTATATCAAGTGTTCGTATCACAATCCGGATCTTGTCTAACGGAGCTCTCCGTCTTCTCTCTCTTCTTCGATTTCTGTATAACAAAAGCAATTCACATTTTCATGTGAATCGATTTTCATCAGATCCACTGCTACATATCTGTTGTTTCATCAGGTATGCTCACTTTCCTGTGTCTTTTTTTTTTTTTTTTGGTTACTGTAGAGTTTTTTGAATTGTTGGGTGATTCGAGAGTTTTGTTTGTTTGTTCTTTGATGTTTGGATCTAAAGAGTTTCGATTATTCCCGGATGAAGGAATTTCAATTTCCAACATTACTTGTTGCTAGAAATTAATTGAACTGTTGTTTACTGATCAAATAAGAAGAAAAGGAGGGCGAGTGCATTAGGTTAACGTCAGGTTCAGCCACAATGGGAGTAACAAGGAGGACATAGACTATAGGGGATTCATATTATATTGTTGATTTCAACTAAAGACATAGTTAATTGATTATTTGATCTTTTGTTCGGTTATTTGAGGGTGGTCAATATGACTTTTGCAATATACATTATTGTAGTCTCTAAAGTTTTGATTTTTTTTGAAGATGAAATGATCATTGGAGTTGTATCAAATTTTATTTGTCAAAATCCATCTTTCTCCGGGTGGATCCAAGTTTGAGCCAGTGGGTGTTTGTGAACCCATGCTTCTGGCTCTAGATGTGTATGGTTACTGGACATCTTTTTAGCATAGGATTATACATTATTTTGTGCACCCATGTTTGGAAATGGTTTTGGAAGCACTGCCAGTATAAATACGTATCCTGACTGCTATTTTAGTAAGCATACATTGTCATCCAAATAAGTTATGTGTTCACTACCAGGATAAATATGTAACTACGTATCCATTGATTACTTATTTAGTAAGCATACGTTGCCCATATATCCTTCTTTTCTTCTTTCATTAGTCGAGGTGTGTGCAAGCTGGCCCGTATACCACGGCTATTAAAATAATTCCTTCTTTTCTTCTTTCATTTCTCCATGTTTGCCATTTCCACTTGAAAAGGGCACACATACATATTGATATTATATTGATTCAAAAGATCTTTACATTATCTACGATAGATTACTAATCAAATGATTGTTATAGAAAATTACCTCTAATTCATTTCTAACCAACCTAATAGGCTAAATATCATTTATACCTTTAATATGTTAAAACTGAACTCATTTGCGACAAGAATACGACTACTTTCTGATACTATTGTCCAACTCCCAAGCCACACCACTATTGTCTTTCTTCCTTTATTTTTTGTTTTTAAAAACTCATTCATTTATTCCTTCTTTTAAAAAAGGAAATAACTCTTTTCGTATAGAATGTGACTCCTGTTCTTCTACTACTGAATTTGGGCTTCTTGCTTCAATTCTCTTAGTACAGTTACTAAACCAATTAAATAGAACTTGATAGTCAGATTACACTATAAGAGTTCTCTATTTAAATGACTTTGACTTTGGATATGTAGTCAAGAAGAAGGTATACTTCGGAGAGGTGTTCTACCTGCTAAAAGAATAAACTCTAGGGGCACCAGGAGAGACTCAATCACTAAATGGAAAACACTATGGTCTATGGTAAAATAAGTTTGTGCCAGAATCCCATGCAAACTCCTATTTATAATTAGGAGATGGTCAATACATAAGATCATGGAAAAGACAACTGACATGGACGTAGACCTCAGAAGGAGATCTTCAATTTAGGTTTAAGGGCCTATTTGGATTGGCTTATTGCTTTTGGCTTAAAAGCCAAAAGCCATAAGTTAGGATTTCTAACTTATGGCTTTTGACTTATTTTTGTTGTTTTGACTTAAAAACAAGTGCTTAAAAGCACTTTTTAATTTTATCCAAACACTTCAAAAGTGCTTAAAAAACTATTTTAGCTTAAAAGCACCTAAAATAAGCCAATCCAAAGAGGCTATAAATCCAAAAGCCTCAATTGCTCAATGAGGGTTGATAATAGTTGCATCACTAAACAGTTCCAAAAATATAGTTGGATCACTAAACTCAGGTCAAATGTCGAGGATTGGGAGATAGACAGTTCCCTGCACTTGATGTGTATATTGTGTAAGAGAGCATCACAACTGGAAGCAAATGATTCATTGAGATGTTCCTTTGACAATTAAAGACTATAATCAGCTAATCTGGGTACAAACTACAAAGTACTGGCATAATTTGAACACCGCGAGAGATGTAACCCACTAAACTGGGAACGGGCGAGCATCGTTTATTCTTCTGCATTTGGTGAAAGCATAGTTGGCCCTAGCAGGACTTAGAAAATTCTTCTTTGTATTTTTATAAAGAGACAGAAAATTCTCCTTACATGCATTTGCTTTCACTTCTTGGGGTTTCGTCATTCTGGTGAAAGCCTTTGTGCTTCTACTTTCCTTGGAGAAGTGCTTAAAGGACATTGACTTTCAGAATTCGACTTCTTCTTTTTGGCGTGTGGGGGATAGGTTTCAAGTCCAGTCCATATGGTCTGGTGAATTTTCTTCACAAATTGATGAGTTTTACCTTTTGATCCCCTTGCATCTGTCCTCTTTCACCCCTTCCTTTTTGGAATTTTATGTTCTTGTTGTCTGTATGCGTCTTCCTACTTGCCTGCTTAAAATGCTATAGCTTTCAAGGTGACCCAGTTGCTTAGCTTATCATACTTGGTCTCTGCTTCCATTCATCTATGTTTGGGAGTCTTGTGGATGCTCCTGCTAACAGTCCACATCTGCGAAGGTCTGGAAGTCGAGCAGTTGTTTCTGATATTGGTATGAGAAGTTCTCCCTTGATGTGCTCTATGATGCTTGCTCTCTGTTTTGTTCAGTGGTTGTCAAATAGACTGTTAATAGTTGTAATCTGCTAGGTACGGTTGAGCTTGGAGGGAGTCCTGTAGAAGCCCTATTGCACAACATAGAGGTCAATGAAATGAAGGGTGTGACTACACCTTTGAGCACCGCGGCCATAATGCCATCTCCTGTTCTTTTATGGAGATTTAAGGTATGATCTTTTATGACTTTCAGTATATGAACATTTGACCTTTATACAATGTTTATGATTTTAAGATCAGGAACAGGCCTAAGTTATCGAGATCTGTAATATGGTTTGAACTGATCTAAAGCTACTTTTTTTTTTTTTTTTTGAAAATGGTAACTTTTATTCATCAGCAGTACGACTATGTTGTTAGCAATATTTACAAGCTTGAGCCCTTGCACATTAATAGGCTTCCAAAAATTGTAGAATGAATTCAGCAATCCTCTACAGAAGATTCTTTGCACCAAAAATGTAAATTATAAATACAATTAATTTGAAGTACTTGACTAGAACTAGTCCTATTTTTTCAAAACATCTATTGTTCCTTTCCTTTCACATGGTCCACCAAATGCAAGTTGGGATAATACTCCACCACTTCTTATGTTTTTCCCTTCTTCACTCATAGTTCCATCTTTTCAAGAGGTCACTAGTGTTTCCTGGCGTTGTCTAATATATTCTTAGCCAAAGTCAAAAACAGGTCACTAGTGATTTAAAGCTAGTTTTATGGTTCATGTTTGATATTTGTTGTCATAGTTTGAACTTGAAGTTAGGGTTCAATTCGTTCCTAGTTTGAAAAGTCTATGTCTGGATTTGCAATTTTTAACATGAGTAAGACAAAAGTTTGACAAATTATTCTCCATGCTGGAGCTGATGAAAAAGAAAAACATGCAATAGCAATATCTTTGTAGCACAAATTTGTACACAAATTATTTATAATTGCTAAACAACATAACAAAAAATAATAACCTAAAAAACATCCTATAAAAATGCGATTTCCACAAAACTGATGCATTAAGTTTGCTTCATAAATTGTATTCTCTGGCCTATCTTATGCAACAACACTTGATCAGACCATTAAGATATCAGCTTGACTTGTGTATAATATATAGTAGAAAATAATTAAGTACTAGTTAAGCTTATATTGTAGAGGAAACATTACATCAACGTTCAATCGAAATAGTTAAATGAATTTGAATTTTAAATCTTGTGTGTTATTTGCAGAATGGTGTCAAACATTGACAAAGATAAAAATTGACGTCATGTGTATGAATTCTGTTTCAGCCTGGTAGTTAAATAGAAAAAGGGTAGAGGGGTGGGCCTGTTATTCACCAAGTTTCGGAACCTTGCGCCCCTTGTGGATTTCTTGGTTATAATTTTTTTTGGGATAGATGTACAAAAAAGTAATATTAATTCATAAAAATACGAAAAAAACAGAGTAAAAACTAGGAAGCAAAATGGCGCAAGGGAATATATGAGGGAGAAAGAGAGAGTCATCTTCTGCTATATTGTTGTCTGGCCACGAGACTATGGTGAGATATGTTTAATTGGTTTGGTATGTCTTGGGTGATGCCAAGGACTGTGAAGCACCTGTTGTTTTGCCGGAAAGCTGGAAGAAGCAGGGGAAAGAGCAAGGCATGGGATGTTGTTCCTCCTGCTTTAATGTGGATAATATGGAGAGAAATATGAGGGCTTTTGAAGGGGTAGAAATGAGTTTTGGGTATGTATGCATTAAAGGTGCTATATGCAACTAATAGCTCTCAGGCACCGAGTCCAATATTTATTTTTAGAAGCCCCTTCAGGGTGTCTAAACTCCTCTCCGGTGGTCCTTCACCACCGGAGCTGTCCCTTCTTTTTTCTTAGACCCACTTCCTCCATCTTTTCTTTCCTCCAAGATGGAAAACAACATTGCTTTTCGAATGGGGGGTAAGGCGTATGATATCACATCCACATCGGCGACAGGAGAATGGTACGAATGGGTGGAGACCACTAGACTCTCAGTGAGGAATATGGTCCTTAGCAAGGATACCCTTTTATGGCTTTGCAAGAGATTCTGTGAAGCCTCGGTTAACAGGGGAAAGAGTTTTAAATCGTGGAGATGTAGGGATGTCTCAACCTACATTTATTGCTCTCAAAAGTTCAATAAATATGGAAGATTTATGTCAGTCATATCTGTCAATGGTCATAGAAGAACTATCATTATTATTCCGAAAAACACTTTTAATGAGGGATGGGAGAAAATTGCAGGAAAAATTGAAAGCTTCATTAATTTAATTTCTCGTACAAAAGCAGTGAACACCACAGCTGGGGCCTTTATAAGCAAACCTTTCACTGGAAATGGAAATTACAAAGGAGCTGTTACAAACAACAAATGGATCCAACAGATCCAAGCTAAAGCTCCGATGAAGAATTGTCTTCAGGAGGAGAATACTTTGCTCCGCAGATGCTTGGTAGGAAGGTTTTCTGGTAGAGATGAAGCCCTTACTCGAAACGACGTGATGAGATGGGCAAATCAAACCTGGAAGGGAGTCCTCAACCTTCAAGTGTACGGTTTGAACGGGTTCCTATTTCTGTTCGAGTTCCAGACAAGAAGAGACGCCGAACAAATCTTCATGGGGGAATGGAGGAGACAAGGGCAGTACCTGAACCTTGAGTGGTGGTCGCCGACCACATGTGCGCTGCCGGAAACCTTCAGGTTTGAATGGTTTTGGATCAGAGTGCTGGGTCTTCCATTGCATTTATGGAACTCAACGATGATGAAAGAGATTGGGGATGCATGTGGTGGATGGCTTGAGAATGAAGAAGAAACCGAGCTGAAAAACCACCTACGATGGGCAAGGATTAGTGTCAGGGGACCAAAAGAAAAGATTCCGACATCTATTGAAGTGGCTGACGGTGACCTCATCTACTCCCTTCCGATATGGTGCGAGTTACCGGCACTATACCGGAAAAAGCAAGAGGCCGCCATCTAGAGAGGTGGAGATTGAACCAGGATTCAGATCGTCAAACATCTTGGCCCAACGGTCAGAAGCTTTACACAAAAATAGGAGACTGGCAGATGGAGCAGGAACATCGAAACTCGATATATACGAGAAAGGGGGAAATTCAGCTGACAGAAACCACGTGGCTGGACACGTGAAGTTTTTGAATTAACAGAACCACTGGGTGTGCCCTAGAAATTACATGCGTAGAGAGAATATAAGTGGGGCCCATGATTTAATTGCTGATGGCCTCTCAAATGGGCTCACTAAAGGAAAACCCAATGAAATTCCTTTGAAGCCCAAAGACATCCCTTCTGCAGCCTTTAAAACAGGCCCTGAAATTCTCAACTTTACAGAGCCTTTTATTGAAGCGATTATGGAAAAGAATCTGCCAGAGAATTGAAACTTTGTGAATTTCGATGGAGCTAGAGAAATTGAGTTTGACAAGGGAGGGATCCCTTTAGCGAGGCGAGGGAGGGGAAAGAAGAATGGCAAGAAACACAAACAAAAATTTAAAGAGGGAGATAATTTGGCTATACAGAAGACTGCTGAAAGCAAAAAAAAGAGAACAGGGGAGGAGATAGATTTCTCTGATGCAATGGTCGTCATGTATGCAGATTCAGAACCGGTACCAATCCAAATTGATAGCAGCAATCAAGAAAGAGATGTTGAAGCTACAGGCAATGAATGGGTCCAAGCTAACATGATCAGTTTGAGCCAGCACTTTGGAATTGACCTCAAAGGATGCCAAAAAGAAGCATACGCCTTGTTGAAGAAACTTGACCAGCGAACAGGGAAGGAAAAGATGGCAGGAGAGGGTCAAAAGAGCAACAATACAATCAACTCAATCCCAAAAGAAGTTAGAAGTTTAATTTTTGATGTGAACTTCAAAGATGGTGAACCGAGATCTAATGGGAAGCTCGGAGCTGCGGAACTCAAGGATTTTAGGCCAATAAGTTTGATTGGTGGAATGTACAAAATCATCGCTAAGCTGATCACCGAGAGAATGAAAACAGTGATGGGGAGACTGATTGATGAGCACCAAATGGCTTTTTTGAAGGACAAACAGATAATGGATGCCTCTTTGTTGGCAAATGAGTTGGTGGACTCCAGGGAAAAACAAAAGATACCAGGTATCCTATGCAAATTGGATATAGAGAAGGCATATGATCATGTCAACTGGAACTACCTCTGGAAAGTTCTGAGTGAAATGGGGTTTGGGAGGAAATGGGTGAATTGGATCAAGTTTTGCGTGTCAACAGTGAAGTTCTCAATCATTATAAATGGGAGTCCTGAAGGTTTTTTTCAATCACAAAGGGGATTGAGACAAGGAGATCCCATGTCTCCTTTCTTATTTCTCCTAGCAATGGAGGGACTCAACTACATGGTCAGAAAGGCTAATGAAATGGGTGGATAAGAGGTTTTGGTGCACACACAAACAGAGCCAATAATATGGAGGTCACACACCTTCTCTATGCGGACGACTCTTTAGTGTTTTGTGGTGCAGAAGTGTCGCAAATTAGACATTTGAGGGCAATACTAACCATTTTTGAAGGCATATCAGGACTACCTGTGAACTGGCAGAAGAGTTGTTTGTTCCCGGTTAATCAAGTAAATGACATGCAAGGCCTTGCCGACAACCTGGGCTGCCAAGTAGCTTCTCTTCCCACCAAATACCTGGGGATGCCCTTGGCCGCCAAGAACAAAAAATTGGAAGTATGGAGTGAAGTTCTGGAGAGAAGTGAAAGGAAGCTGACAAGGTGGAAGAGTCAATATATATCCCTGGGAGGTAGATTGACTCTCATAAAATCAGTTCTGGATGCACTTCCGACTTATATGCTAAGTCTTTTTCCACTACCAATAAGTATTGGAAAGAAACTCAACAAGCTGAGAAGGGTCTTCCTCTGGCAAGGAAATAAAGAGAAGCAAGGATACAACCTGGTTAAATGGGAAGAGGTGACAATGAGCAAAGCACAAGGAGGTTTGGGCATTAAGAAATTGAGTACTCAGAACACTAGCCTGCTGCAAAAATGGTTGTGGAGATTCTGTTGTGAAGATATGGCATTATGGAGGAGGTTTATTGCAGAGAAATATGACCTACAAAGCAACTGGATAACTGAAGAGGTGAATGGCACTTTTGGGTGCTCTGTATGGAAAACCATCAGGAGGATGTGGCCTGATTTCAGTGCAAAGGTGACCTTCAGAGTGGGGAATGGTTTGAAGACCAGTTTCTGGAACGAGACCTAGTTAGGTGACGTAAATCTGAGGACACTTTTTCCCGATCTGTACATTATCAGTCTACAGCAGAATGACACTATAGCGCAAATGTGGACCCCTCAAGGTTGGGACCTTATGTTCAGAAGGGCTCTAAATGATTGGGAGGTTGGAAGAGTAGCAAACCTACTGCATGCTTTAAACTTGTTTCCAGGCACTGTCACAGAGCCGGACAAACCAGTTTGGAGACTGCATAGCAGAGGGGTTTTTACAGTTAAATCATGCTATTGGGAGAGGAATACCAATCATCTCCTGACAACAGTTTGGCCTTGGAAATTAATCTGGAAAATTAAGGTTCCTTTAAAAGTTGCATGTTTCACTTGGTTGGTAATTAGAAGAGCTTGTCTCACCCATGAAGTGCTACAAAGAAGAGGTATACAGATCTGCTCAAAGTGCTACATGTGCGGACAGAAGGCTGAAGTAAATGGTCATTTGTTTCTGCATTGCAAGATAGCTACAGATCTGTGGAACATGTTCGTTTGTATACTCAGGGTTAACTGGACAATGCCCAGAACCACTTTTGAGGTCCTAACACACTGGCAAGGAATCGGAAAGAGAGGATCAAAAGAAGACTGGTGGAAAAATATCCCTGCTTGCATATGGTGGACACTATGGAAGGAAAGGAATGGGAGATGTTTTGAAGGAAAGGTTAGCAGCCCAGAGGAGATCAAGATGAAATGCCTTAGTCTTTTGTATTTTTGGTGTAAGCAAAATTTAGTGGGAGAAGTAGATAGCCTTGTGGAGTTTAAAAGCCAATTGTAAAGTTAGTTTTGTCTTTTTGGATTTGAGTATGATGGCACCCCCTGGGGGTTTGTAAATCCCACCTCATCGATTTTGATGAGGTCTTTTGTGTGAATACAAAGTTACCTATTTCAAAAAAAGAGATCTAATGGGAGGACTCTATCTCTGAAACAAAAATGAGAGTAAAAATCCTCTCTTGGAATGTAAGGGGTTTAAACGGGGAGAATAAGAGGGAGCTTGTGAGAAAGCTACTGAAGCAATGGGGGGCTGATATAATAGTTTTGGTTGAGACTAAATTGAATGGACAAATTGACAACATTCTACAAAGCATCTGGAATAATAGATGGGCAGGGGTACTAATGAAAGAGGCCCAGGGTAGTAGTGGTGGAATCATGATTTTATGGGACAAGAGAGTTTGGAGGGGGGAATTACTTTTGGTTGGGAGTCAATGTTTAACTGGGAAATTCTCTGGAATACATGATGACTTCAATTGGTGTATTACTGCAGTCTATGCGGACTGTGATACAGTGATTAGAAGAGTGCTCTGGCAAGAACTTCTACAGATGAAAATTAGCATTAATGGACCATGGGTTGTCTGTGGTGACTTCAATGTCACCAGGTTTGCTAGAGAAAGAACAAACTGCAACAGGCAAAATGGTTTCATGACAGAATTCTCAGCTTGCATTGAAGAACTAGAGATGGTAGATCCTCCTTTATTTGGAGGATCTTTCACTTGGAGAAGGGGGGAGGATCATAATTGTGCCTCCAGGATCGACAGATTTCTCCATTGTGCAGAATGGGGAGAAAATTTCACTCAGATAAATCAATGCAGTCTTCCAAAGATTGCTTCTGACCATAACCCAATCATGTTGTCTTGTGGTGATGAAGGGTGGAGAAAATCATATTTTAAATTTGAAACATGGTGGCTAGAAGTTGAAGGTTTCAAAGAAAAAGTTAGAGAGTGGTGGGAATCCTTCAATGTGAATGGAAGACCAGGATATATTCTGGCTGAAAAATTAAAGATGCTGAAAGCAAAGTTTAAAGAATGGAGCAAAACCAATAAGGGAATTGGAAGCAAAGGAAGGAAGATATCCTGAGCCAAATCTCAAGCTGGGAAACAATTCAGGAACAAAGGCCACTCACTGACGACGAGTTGATACAGAAGACTCACTTGGGTATGGAATTTGAAGAAGTGACAAAGCAGGAAGAGATAGCTTGGAAACAGAGATCTAGAATCTAATGGCTAAAGAAAGGGGACAAAAATACTAAATTTTTTCACAGGATTGCAACCTCTCATAAAAGGTTCAACTCAATGGAACAGCTGGAGGTGGAGGGTGAAATCACCAAGGATCAAATCAGGATTAAAGAAGCAGCGCAGGAATTCTATAAAAACCTCTACAAAGAAACTGAAGGGTGGAGACCTGATCAAAGAATATTAGATGTTTCAAGAATTTCTGAAGAAGAGCAGGTGTGGCTGCAAAGACCCTTTGAGGAGGAGGAAATTTTGGGAAGCTTAAACATGTGTGCAAAAGAGAAAGCCCTGGCCCTGACGGATTCCCAATGATGTTTTTCCAAACTTTTTGGACCCTATTGAAGGAAGATATTATCAAAAGTATTCAGTTTTTTCACTCCAATCAAGTTTTTGAAAAGAGTTTTAATGCAACTTTTATTGCTTTAATTCCAAAGAAAGCGGGAGCCTCCAATTTGAAGGATTTTAGACCAATCAGCTTAGTAGGGGGTGTCTACAAACTCATTGCTAGGCTGTTGGCTGAAAGATTGAAGCAAGTGTTGGATAAACTGATCAACAAACATCAGATGGCTTTTGTGAAGGGGAGACAAATCATGGATGCTGCACTCATAGTTAGTGAATGCATTGACTCCAGAATAAAGGAAGGAAGCCCAGGCTTAATGTGCAAACTGGATATCCAAAAGGCTTTTGACCATGTAAATTGGTCTTTTCTCTTAAATATCCTTAGCCAGATGGGCTTTGGGGACAAATGGCTGAAGTGGATTGAGACATGCATCAAAACTGTTAAGTTCTCTGTGCTTGTGAACGGAGAACCTGTGGGTTTTTTTGAATCAGAAAGGGGACTGAGACAGGGTGATCCTCTCTCCCCTTTCCTGTTCATCCTAGCAATGGAGGGATTTAATGCTATGATGAGGATTGCTACACAAAATAGATGGATCAAAGGCTTCAAAGTGGGAGGCAGAGGGGGGGAAGAAAGAGAAATTGGTCATATGCTCTACGCAGATGATACCATCATCCTTTGTGATCCTGTAGAAGAACAGATAAGCTACATTAGAGTGATATTGGTACTTTTTGAAGCAGTCTCTGGATTGAAAGTGAACTGGGGAAAAAGTAGTCTCTTCCCTGTGAATGAGGTACCTCAGATAAAAGAGATGGCAGGCATACTAGGGTGTAGTGTTGGGAAGCTGCCTACCACCTATCTAGGCATGCCATTGGGTAACAATCACAAAGCCTTGGAAATATGGGATGGTATTTTGGAGAAAACTGAAAAGAAGCTCTCTGGATGGAAGGCTCAATATCTTTCACTTGGAGGACGATTGATCTTAATAAACTCTGCTCTTGATTCTCTGCCCACTTATGTGATGTCTCTATTCCCAATCCCAGGAAAAGTAGTGGAAAATCTGGATAAGCTAAGGAGAAAATTCTTATGGCAAGGCAACAAGGGTGGAAAAGGCTATAGCTTAGTAAACTGGGAAACTGCTCTACTTAGCAAAGACAGAGGGGGGCTGGGAATTAAGAACTTGAAACTACAGAATGAGAGCCTATTGAAGAAGTGGTTGTGGAGGTACACTGAAGAGGGAAATTCCCTCTGGAAAGAGGTGATCATAGCAAAATATGGTGAGTTAAACCCTTGGTGTACAGAGATCACAACAGAACCTTATGGTGTGGGTGCATGGAGATCAATTAGAAACTTGTGGTCACAAATAGAGACAAATTTATATATCAAGGTGGGAAGTGACACTAAAACAAAATTTTGGAAGGATGTTTGGATAGACCAATCCCCTCTTAGAGATCTCTTTCCAGATCTCTTTCAAATTTGTGGAAATCCTGATGCCAATGTTGGCGATTGCTGGACTGAACAGGGCTGGGATCTAGTTTTTTGAAGACTTCTCAATGATTGGGAGGTGGAAAGGGTGGCTGAGATATTAGGGATGCTAGGCGGAGTGACCATCAATGCAAATGCCACAGACAGGATGTTGTGGAAGCACAGCAAAGATGGCCTCTTCTCAGTCAACAGTGCTTACAGAAGAGGTCTCCAGGTGATGGCAGGGAGACCAACACACCTCTGGAACTATTTTTGGAAGGGGGATATTCCTACAAAAGTGAAATGCTTCACTTGGCTAGTGATAAAGAGAGCTTGTTTAACACAAGAAGTACTTCAGAAGAAGAGTAGACAGCTGGTCCCTAGGTGTTTTTTATGCAATTTGACAAGTGAAACTAACAGCCACTCTTCTTGCACTGTAATTACACTGCTCAAATCTGGAATTTGTTCCTTAGCATCTCAAATCTGAATTGGACAATGCCAGAACGTACATCAAACGTGTTGAAGAGCTGGGTAAGGAGAGGGGGTACCAAGAGCCAGAAGAGATGGTGGAGGTTAATACCATCATGTATATGGTGGTCAATCTGGAAGGAAAGGAACAGTAGATGTTTCGACAATAGATCCAATTCCATACACAAGGTCAAATGGAATTGTATAGTATCTCTACTCTTTTGGTGTAAACAGTTGTGTATAGTAGATACAGATCAGATTGTAGATTTGATAGGAAGTTTGTAATTGACACTTTTTGGTGGTGGCCAGCATGCCCTTAATGCAGAAGAATATAACCTTACCAGTTTCAAAAAAAAAAGAAAAAAAAGAAATGAGTTTTGGCTAGTTGAGGAGTACTCTCTGATCCCTTATTTATTTTTGGTGCGCCATGTATTCTGTGATGTATAGAGAATTGGGTGTCTTTTGTAGAGAACCATATCTTTTTGGAGGTTCTTTACTTTTTGGTATACTTACTGTAGACGGCTGACTTTGGCCTTTTGATTTTATGAAATTTAACTGTTTACCAGCTCAAAAAAGAAGAGAGAGTAAGTTCGTTTTTAGCCAAATGCAAATCAGGACCAGCCCAATCTACGTTTGAGACATTCTATAACCAACTTTCAGTAGGATCTCACCGTCGCCAAAGTATGGCTTTTCATAGGAAAGCTCAAACCAGTCTGGACTTTGGAGTGCCTCCCAACACTACTGGGATGATGGTTTGGTCTTTGCTTTCTCCATAAGTTCCTGCATCTGATAGCATTTTGTTTCTTTAGAAGGAAAATAGATTAGGATTTTGGACAAAACATTGAATTATAGCACCATTGCCCACCTGAAGCTGTTCTGTTTCTTGATGAGCTATTGCTTTATCTAGAATTTAGCAGCTTACTTTGACATATTAATGGGGATCATCAGTATTATCTCATTGGAGACGGTATCTTAGGAACGTTGCCCATAAAAAATGATCGTGTGATTTTCATGTAGGTCAGTCATTCCAAGAGTGGTAAGTTGACTAATAATATATATATATCCTCAAAAAATGTTAGTTTACTTCCCTTTGTTATTTCTTCAACTTTAATCATCCGATGGGGCCTCTTTTCCTGCTTTCTATTTGTTATTGTTGTTGCTGTTTTCTTTGATTTATTTTCTTCTTTTTTGAGAAAGCTAACTGGTATTATAAACATAGAAGTACTCCAATAGTGAACTCCTGTAGTAATTACATCAAAAGTATAGAGGGTTTACCAAAAAGAATCTAAACACCTATCTCCCTCATAAACTATCTAAGAATAGGGTGATGATGAAATGCTCACTTATGATTCTATGTATGTTAATTGTGTTCAGGTACTTCTGTTTCTCATTTGGGGTGTCAGTTGTTGCAAGGTTAGTAAGGCCAACCTTTTTCGGTTATGTACTAGGTTCACATATTTGTATTATCTTTAATGAGTATCTTCTTTTAATTTGCAGATCAGCTGGGATTCAGTCATGAGAATGAGCGCAAACCTTCGCGATCTATTCTTATATGAGGCTTTTCTTTATTACAATCCTCTTCTCCTTATGGTTAGTGAAGATCATTATAATACTAGGTTATGCAGTAGTCCTTTCAGCAACATTCCTCTTATTTGCATTTATTTGGTTTTGGTGCTGCAGACCATGATGGTTTGGTTTTGGGGCATAAACCTATGGGTTTTTGCACAGGCTAATGTCAACTACACTAAAATTTTTGACCTTGATCAGAATCATCTCTCTCACAGAGAGATTTGGAAGGTAACTTACAATTGTCATTCGCCTATATAGTCTTGCAAGTTGATGCATATATTAACCAACTCATATTTCACTTAAATGCTTCTGTGCTGATGCATTTGTTGCAATAATATGCTCGTTAAACTTGACTGGTAGCTTACACTTGTCATGAGCCTATATAGTCTCGCATGTTGATGCATCTATTAACCAACTCATATTTTACTTAAATGCTTTTGTGCTGATGTATTTGTTGCAACAATATGCTCGTTAAACTTTCTAGGGAAACATCATGTGCTCACTTAAAGTGCAATATGTGGATTTACACTACATTCTTAAGCATGGGTAACTATTATTTGAGCTTACTTTTGTCTCAATAGCTAAATGTGGAGCTTTGAGCATTAAGGCTTGGCAATATAAGCCTGTTTGTCAGTGAAGATTGTACAGCCTTTTCAAAAATATTGCAGTAAGATTTGAATATCAGATCAGATGTCATGTGTTAAATAAAGTTGCCTGTTTTTATGCGATGCATCATGTCACTTACATTGATAAGCCATGGTACGTGAAGTCTAAGTGCCTTGATGAGAGCGTTGCGATATGTTTGCTTCATTCCAATCAGATTGAAGGAAAGAGGTAGAAGGAGAAGCTAATCTCTATTGCATGACTTTTGCTTCCTTAGTTCTCCTTGAACTGGCTGTTAGATTTTTGTTTTCCTTGTACAAACAGAAATAAATTAGAAGTCCCTTGATAATGCAGTGTGCTACTTGGATGACGATGATTGTGCCAACAAGCATGACAGCCTATCTGTATCTCTACTCACATGGAGAAGTTTCGTTAGCTGCATCTCAACCAGTGTAATAGATGCTTCCTTCCCATTTGATTGTTAACAGTTTTTCTTTATCCAATTTAAGTCATATTCAATCTGAATTATTGTCGTAATTCCTGGAAAAGCTTCTGATCAAATTATTAAAAGGGTAGAGGAGCATTTTTGGTTCATAATAATTGCCCAACTTCTGTTCGGGCTTGGAAGAGTTCAAATCAAGTTCTTCAGCTTGCCCATACTGTCATACAAAATGCGCAAGTGTTGCAGTTGCATTGAATCAGAAGTATTATCCTGTTAAGGATTCAAAACTTCTAATTCTCCTCTTAACCAGAAAATTTGGCATCAGAATTTATATTTCTACACTTCTATTTTGAAAGCTGTGCCAAATGCTTCTGGTCTTATGGGCAACTATTGTAGCAAAGTCTTGCTTATCTTTAGTGTAATCACTCCATCTAATTGGCAGGTACCGCAGAAGTCCTGTAAATGTGATGCTTCTTTTCTATTATTGTAATGAATCTTATGTCATTGCAGGTGCTCTTATATGCTGCTTTTGCCATGGCTCTGATTTCTCCATTTGATATATTCTATTTGTCATCTCGCTACTTTTTTTTAAGGACTGTTTGGCGGATAGTTTTCCCATTCCAGGTATGTTTCTGTTAATCTAATGGCTACTTTGAGAAATACTTTTGACTTTTAGCCATAAAAATTGTCCTGTTGATCTATCAGTTTTAAAAATCATTATGATATGAAGCTCTTTATATTTTTCCTGAAAAAACTTTGTAATTCACTTATTTCTATATTGTATTGCAGTTTCTTTCAATTGAAACCATTAATATCAGCATGGGTGATTATTTCATTATTACAAATTTCCATGTTACTTTGACTGGCATTTTAGTAAGAATTTTGAAGTAATTGAGTACTTCAGCAATAGCTGATATAGCAGAACTTGGTATCTTTTAAATAGAGTTTCATTGTCTTCAAACGCCAATCATTCCACATAGATCTGGTTTGATTTGGAAGAAAAATATTCCTTCTCCCCTTAAGTGGATTCTTATTTGACTTCTCGAAGTATATATACTGCTTCAGAGCATTTCCATGTTAGTTTTGCAATATGATGAAGCACCTTTTAGAGGATTAACCACTTACATTCAAAATTCTAATCATCATGTCAATCATGCTCACAAAGATTCCTGAAATTAATGTCAAAAATGAAATATGTCATGCTAATTTTGATAGAGGGGTTCCATATTATTATTTGTCTGATGTCATGCATTGCTTCTTTTTGGTGTGAATGCAGGCAATATCATTTGCTGACTTCTTTCTGGCTGATATATTCACTTCTATGTCCAAGGTATGCATCCTCTTCTTCTCGCCCCAAATGAAAAGAGGACACATAACTCATTAGTTTGTGTGTATATTTTTGTATAATGTGGCATAGCTTAGTTCATATTTTCAACTAAACAATTTTGTTTCACAAGTAGGATTAAGTACCTTTTTTTTGTTTTCTAGTACACATTTCTTTTCGATACAAACTAGTATGTCACATCTATTTCTTAAGATTAGTTCATTACTAGCTTGGTGGAAAAATATATCTGGAAAATCATAAATGTTTCCTCATTTTTCTTAATTCGTACTATAGCATTTGATATTGTTAGTTAGCCTTACTACCTTTTGGAGCAGTATAGGACCATATTCCAAGCTGCATAAACTTCTGACTTCAGATTTATCATCATATTAATGCATTGGTCAGGTTGTACCATCATTGTTGCGGACGGGCGAAATCGTTAGTTGATATCTCATGAAATATCTTGATGGATTTGCTTATAGAAGATGTTACCGCCTGAGCAGGTCAATTTCGTGTCATGAAAACAGAGAACTGATCTAACTTTAGGTTCTGCTAGTTTGGGTTCAATTTGTTGACTCTTGAGTGAACCACAATAAGTCCAAAAGTAAAGCAAGAACCTATGAAGTTTTCTCATGTCAATGCTCTGAGACTTGGTCCTTTAACCCTTTCAAAAGCTGCCAGCTTTTCTAACTTTCTGTCATCTTTGTTCATTCTCTTCTTGTCTTCTGAGATTAAAGTGATTCTTTATTATCTACCCATACCATTAACGTGGTTGATGTACTGATCTTAAATTCTTTCCTAAAGCAATTGATCCTCCTGGAACCTCCTTGTTTTGTCTATTGTCGATTGAGCCAGAAGAAAAACATTAGACTAAGTTACCTTGTTACAAGCCGATTTGATGATCCATTCCCAGAGTGATTGCTCCCAGATTTAGTTTGTCCTTTTAGATGGTGAACTATAAGCTCTTATGAGTTGTCTGCTTCACTTTGGGCATAAACCAAAACTGTGAATCCGGGCAAATCAATCTCATATACATTTGTCTTGAATGTGAAAGATTATCTATTCCATTATACGGCCTGTTACTTTTTTTTTGTGGAAGCTTACATATTTGGTGATCAAAGCCTTGTAGATGTACAAACTTTCACCTTCTTGTGTCATACCTATTGTTGTAGCTTCTCATAGAGAGTGTTATTGCATAACTTCTGTCACTTGGTGTGCAATGCCCAATATTTTCATACTTTTGTGCAGGTATTTTCAGATTTGGAGCGTTCCGTTTGTAGAATGGTTCATCGCCAGGTTAGTTCCTCTCTGTCCTATGCTTTTGGTGAGAAGAAGGATAACTGACATGACATTGCTAGATTTTTTTTTTTTTGTGATAATACAAATTGCATATAGAGGTATCAACAAGAGAGGGTTGGTCTAGTGGAAGAGACCCTCCACCTCACACGAAGTTTGGCATTCAAGTCACTAAGGAGGAAACACTACTATTGGTTCATGGGGAGTTGGAATCTACTATTTTGACAAGAAAAAACAGTGTTTCATTTAGTTGAATCACTGTCTTCTAGGCTCCAGCTATGATGCATGATTCGCATCATCACTTGCTGTAAAATTGTGTCCACCCATCACTTGTCCATTCATTTAAAAGTTATGATCAGTGCACTAATATTTCAACAAAAAAAAATGCAGCTTTAGATCAGTATCTGTGCAGTGTTATAGTCTGAAGTTTAAGAAAATTTTGATGGACTAGGTGACCAACTGTCTTCTTGTTATGGTTCACTCAAGTCAAGAAATGATTGGTTCTTTTAGGGCTCGTAATAATCTAGAAGAACAGTGGGATTGACATATATGCAAAACTGATCCTTCCATTCTGTTCCTCAGTCAAATTAGTGGAACTTGCTCAGTTTGTAGATTTAGCTGCATAATTCACACAAAAGACCTCATCAAAATCGATGAGGTGGGATTTACAAACCCCCAGGGGGTGCCATCATACTCAAATCCAAAAAGACAAAACTAACTTTACAATTGGCTTTTAAACTCCACAAGGCTATCTACTTCCCCCACTAAATTTTGCTTACACCAAAAATACAAAAGACTAAGGCATTTCATCTTGATCTCCTCTGGGCTGCTAACCTTTCCTTCAAAACATCTCCCATTCCTTTCCTTCCATAGTGTCCACCATATGCAAGCAGGGATATTTTTCCACCAGTCTTCTTTTGATCCTCTCTTTCCGATTCCTTGCCAGTGTGTTAGGACCTCAAAAGTGGTTCTGGGCATTGTCCAGTTAACCCTGAGTATACAAACGAACATGTTCCACAGATCTGTAGCTATCTTGCAATGCAGAAACAAATGACCATTTACTTCAGCCTTCTGTCCGCACATGTAGCACTTTGAGCAGATCTGTATACCTCTTCTTTGTAGCACTTCATGGGTGAGACAAGCTCTTCTAATTACCAACCAAGTGAAACATGCAACTTTTAAAGGAACCTTAATTTTCCAGATTAATTTCCAAGGCCAAACTGTTGTCAGGAGATGATTGGTATTCCTCTCCCAATAGCATGATTTAACTGTAAAAACCCCTCTGCTATGCAGTCTCCAAACTGGTTTGTCCGACTCTGTGACAGTGCCTGGAAACAAGTTTAAAGCATGCAGTAGGTCTGCTACTCTTCCAACCTCCCAATCATTTAGAGCCCTTCTGAACATAAGGTCCCAACCTTGAGGGGTCCACATTTGCGCTATAGTGTCATTCTGCTGTAGACTGATAATGTACAGATCGGGAAAAAGTATCCTCAGATTTACGTCACCTAACCAGGTCTCGTTCCAGAAACTGGTAATAAGGGAAAAGGGTCAAAAATACCCCTCAACTTTGTTTTATTGGTTGACTTTACCCTTACCGTTAAAATGAAGTTAGTTTAACCCCTACCGTTACTAATTTCACCATATATACCCCTCATTTGGATGGAAATCCCCAAATTGACCCAAATAACCCAATTTTATTTAAATTATCCAATTTTAACCCGACCCGACCCAATTAATCATATAACCCATTTTTTTTACCCAAATCAACTTTGTTTTCAACCACCTCCTCCACTTAAACCACCACCAAAGCCACCACCCTCTCCGAGATCTCCTCCACCACCGTCGCCGAAACCACCACCTCTCCCACTACTCTAGTCCATCCAAGTCAGCAGCCCTATGGAAACCCATCAAAGTCTACGAAAGCAGCAAGGGAACTCCTCTCTTATATCATCATCCACGTCTAGTTCCTCAAAACCCATCAACATTTCCGCCTCAAGATTCTCCCATTTCATTCCTACACCAAAATTAATAGCATAAATCACATAGAAATCCAATTTTTAATTAAAAAAATCTCAACACTTCTAAGACACAAAGGGAAAAACTTTTCCGATCGAGACTGAAAAGCAGATTGATCGCCTGGAAACAGAAGATAGATGAAAACTCCATGAATCAACATCCATATTTGCTTCACTTTACTTTAGAATGATCAAAGATTAAGATCTAACTTCTTATTTGAAACAGTGAAATTCAAGTACCAATTCGACTCAATTGTTCGTTCACAAACGATGATTTGATAAAATAATGAATTGTAAGGAGTGTCGGTGTGTGAGATTTGTCGAACGAAGAGAAAAGAGTGTGATTTTGTAAGAGAATCCCCCTTTCATCTGTCCATTTCACTATCATATGCAGTTCTCGCCAATTCCACTTTCACTCGCCGGAAACACTTCCCTAACGAATCCACAGCTCTCACCGACGACGTCGTACAAGGATGGATCGCTCCTTCAGCAGCTAGAGAAAACCCTACTGGTGAGAATGTTCCGCAAAGGGAGAAAACAACGACGAATCAATGAAAATGATGTAGAAGAAGAAAAAGCAGATGATGTTGAAGAGGAGGTAGCAGGTCTTTAGGCTTAAAGCAGGTGAAAATGTGAAATTCCACCAAAAACCAGACAAAAGGGATCGGGGCATTGGAAAAATCGGGTAATTTGGGTCAATTTGGGGTTTTCCGTCAAATGAGGGGTATATATGGTGAAATTAGTAACGGTAAGGGTAAAACTAACTTCATTTTAACAGTAAGGGCAAAGTCAACCAATAAAACAAAGTTGAGGGGTATTTTTGACACTTTAACTTCAACTTTTCACGTGGCATGTTTAAGGCCACAAGATTAAAGGGAATTTTGGTACATTTAACATAACTTTAATTTAGAACCACAAGATTAAAAAGTCTTCTTTCTTTTCTTAAATTCCGTTCCAAGTCAAACTAGGCCATTCTTTTTTAAACAGAGGGAGTATTATTATTTTGATAAGTAAAAGGTATAGACTTAGCTGCATTGTCCTCCCTTTGAAAGGATTTATATAATTGAAAGAGAGCTGTTTCCCTGGGTTTGAGAAAGTGGTAGGACAGTGTTTTCTACAAATAATTTTCAGTTCATATATGTCTATATTTACATATAAGAGTAGGTAACCAGGCTCTGATATTTTTGCTGCCGCTGTAATAGAAAATCTTTTAGAATTTGGCTAACTTGTAGAGTTTTTTTGTGAATGCTTGCTCTATTTCCTGTAAGATAACCAATGGCATAAGCAGGTTGCTACCATTGCATGGTTTGAAGCCGATTCTGTTTGTGGAAGTCATGCTGTTGCAATTCCCATTGTTCTTGTATTGCCTTACCTTTTCCGTCTGTTTCAATGTCTTCGGCAATATAAGGATACTAGAGAGAAGACTACCCTGTTGAATGGTAAATTCCTGTCTTGTCTTTTGTCTTTCTATTTCTAAGGAGGAGTGAGTTGCTTTGTAGGTTAATGCCAGTCAGCATTTTCTCTTAAAAGATTTTTTTTTATGCTTTACTTTGAAAGGAACAATTTCTCTCTGAATAGATAGTGCATATTAGTTGTTTTTAACAATGATTAAAACTCCAAGAGCTGATGAAGAAAAGTGGGGAGAGAGATCACTAGCCTTCATTTAACTGTGGAACTAAGAATACCTGGTTGGCTTTGAGGCTCCTTTGGTGGGCTGAAATTTTCTGGAAACGGGTTGGCTTTGAGGGTTTTACATAGTGGTAGAAAGTTTTAGTGCTGATTTGAAGATTAAAGCCTGAAAACTTGAAAGAAATCTGATTCATTGTGAACAGCAACTGTTGGGAGAATGGAGTGAAAAATGATGAATAGTTTAATGCTTTGCTTACCCTGCTCTTTGTCATCTTGGTTTCGTTCTATGCTTACATTTTTTGCTCCCTAAAAGAAAGACGTCTCTGAAGTATCCTGGAGTGTCTCACATAATTTACAGTGTTACTCCATTTCAATGTTGACCCTAGGGAAAGTAGTAATGTTCCAAGTTCTTCATTTGTTAAGGGTGGTCTTATACATAAGCTCTCTCTCTTCAACTTGCTTTTACTTATTTAGGTTTCAGCTGAACATTGGGTCGATACTTAATAGTGCTAATCATTAACATTTCATTTCAGCGTTGAAATATTCGACTGCAGTACCTGTGATATTTCTCTCAGCCCTTAAGTATCACGTCTTCCCTGACAACTGGGTTAATATTTATCGTCCTTTATGGCTTCTGTCTGGTGTGGTGAACTCGCTCTACTCATTCTATTGGGATCTGACAAGGGATTGGGACTTGAGGTCAGTGACATCTTTTTCATGCTAATTATTCGGAGCTTTAGCTAATTTTTCGGACCGCATGTGGGCACTAATGCTTTAATTGTTTTTTACCCAGTTATTGCTCATCTGACTCACACTTTGTTTTGGTTATCTATATTTTTCTTTGATTTTGCTGCCTTTCAGCTGTTTCAATTGACATGCCTTATATTTTAGCATCCCAAATGCTGACTTTGTTTTTAAAATGACAAATTTGACAAAGTACCACCTTTTATTGATGTAGCATCCTTCCAATCAAACTTCTCTACCTTCCCGCATTTTAAAGTACATGTTTATTACTTTATTAAACGTACTCCTAGAAATTTGATTGGGTAATCTATTAAAACATATATTACTCTTCAGCTTTGCAAAGTACTGCATAGAGATTGGATATTGAGTTCTCATGTTTGTGATTTGCCCTATTTTGCATAGAATCTTGTGTAATTTGATTTGTACACTGCACTTTCCTACTCTACCACTGTGTCCTAATACTTTTTCTCTCTCTTGATGCCTCCTTCCATCTATTTCCTTAATCTATCTCTCTTGATGCATCCTTCATCTACTTCCACTATTCTACACAAAAAACCCCTTCTTGATATCTATGTTTTTTCATTGAATTCCTAAAGTTGTTAAAGGAGCATATACATTTCACAAACTCAGACAATAAAATAAGGGGTGAAGGCTCATCAAATCAAGAATTGTAAACACTGAAGTCACACAAAATATTGAATCAAAAATGACAAAAGTACTACCTTATTGATAAAAAGGTTGACAGAGATACTAGAATATAAAATTATAAGGGGATGCCTGATTGGTCGAGGCATGGGAGTAACAACCTAGAGATCCTAGGTTCTAATCCCAGCTACGATACTCGGTATGAGTCCATCTACTCCAACATTTGTGGGTTTGATTATCTGGATTATGGGCAGTTTGTGTTGATGGACTGGATGGGTTGCACACAAGCTAACATGGACACCACTAATATGTTCAAAAGAGAAAAAAGGAGAACGAATATTTTGAAGTTGAGTTGAACTTTACAGCATGTTATTGAGTATGACAGGAGTAAGCATGTGCTACTTTTTGCAAACAAACAAGAAATTGTACGTAAACAAAATCGTATCAGATCTGTGTTTTTGTTTCTTGAAATCACCATTTAAGCATAAATTCCACTTGAAATGAAAATAGTGAGGGATTGGTGAGACAAAATAGTTATAGGAGATGGGCCCCAAGGGCTTTGTTCAGAGCCCAGTGTGATATGTGGTTTAGGCACATGTCACATGGTCGTTCCCTGCCATGAACACAAAACCTGGTAATTAAGTGGAGAAGGATAAAGGGGTAGGCTCATTGTTCGCTGAGTTTCAAAACTTGGCCAGTTTGCCCTGGGGGATTTCTCGGTTACAAAGAGGCTATAGGAGATAGAAATAAGGGTTAAAGGAGGAAGGGTGAATCACAGTAATGGTTTAAATGATGATTTGGAGGGGATGTGTCAAAATCGATTGCATGAATCAATTCCCATGTTTTTTACTTTAATCACACATTTATAATAGTCTGCCACATACCACTTGTTACTTTTATTAGACGAGTCTTTATGAGATTGTTCTCTTGTTAACTCAAATATTTTTCTTCTTTCTGCTAGTTGCTTTACTCGGATTTTCAAGTTCAGCAGACCAAATGCATTATCATACTTGTTGTACGGGCGGAAATGGGTAAGCTCATGCCTTTTGCTTATAACTACTGCTTCCATAACTTTGTAAGTTCATTCTACTGGTTGGTCAATTTACCAGTTTCTTGTGTATTACACATTGACATTTTTTTTTTCTAGACTAAAGTTGAGGGAAAATTCGATGATTCTATTGGTGGTCCCTTTATTTTCATAAATCTGATTGAAGCTGGAATTGATGTTAGATTTTCTTGATAATTTTAACCAACATTACAATACCCTCCATAGATGAAGATCTTGATAGCCTCTAAGTTGGCATTTCTGATAAATTTCTTATCATAAAGTATTGAGGGTGTAGTTCTCTGACCATTGGGAACTTGCAGGTCTACTTTTGGGTTATTGGAACCAACCTCATCCTGCGGTGCACGTGGACATACAAGCTTTCTTCCCATCTCCGACACAATTATCTCACAGTGTTTGCAATAACCGCGCTTGAGATCTTCCGTCGTTTCCAGTGGGCTTTCTTCCGTGTAGAGAATGAGTGGAATAAAACGAACTCTAAACAAAATATTCAACTCTCCACGATTGACAAGCCAAATGATGAACAGAAATTACTCGACCCAAATGGTTACAGTGTATAGACTATGGAACATTACAGATCCTACCAACTTCATCGGAAGTCAACTGAACAACCTTCTTCAAGCCAGGCAGAAAGCTTTTTGGGATCCCATTTTTCCCCTTTATCATACCAGAATTTCTTGTCAATAGTATAGTACGACCTTGAAGGTCTACATTAGATAATATACAAGATTCAACCAGCATTCCTTTTCGGGGAAACTAATCCCTCGTAGTTCTTTGTTGGGCATTTAAATCATTTTTGTGTTAGATACTAATGCCTATTTTTGAGGTAATATCCCCTGGAGATGTTTTGAACTTTATAGTATCTCGAGATTATTTCATTTTTCGTATCAGCAAATCATGCTGGAATTTATAGTTCTTCATTAGTATTGATGAGATCCTAGTATCAAGTGCTGGAAAACTGTGAAAAGGACAGAACATCTCAATTTTTTGATAGATTGGGACTGGTGGGAATATTTATTAGTTGCTTTTGTACTTTCAGTTTCTCCTAAACATGATAGTTCACTCCTGTTGTGTCAGGTGCTAGTAGTGGTAGGGTTTTACTGTCTTGAACTTCTTATGTTATCATACATTATTGATTATTGATTACTTTATAAACATAGCATTTGTCCCTACTGTTATTCCAGCATTTGAAGAAACAAAACTACATAGCAAACTGGTAACAGATCGTTGAATGATTGAAGAGTTTTTTTTAAAAAACAGATTCTTGAATTTGATGATCTTAAACAGATTATTAATCATGCTATGTAGAATTTTGGAATTAGAGAGTTATCTAATATATACAAGAGGGAGTTGCTTGGATGGTAAGCATCCCTTACTTCCAACCCGAAGGTTGTGAGTTTTAGCCATCCGGTATATGGTGAAACATAAGAGGTTCCCAGTGAAGGTTGTGAGTTTTAGTCATTCGTGAAGCATAAGAGGCTCCAGGTGAAATAGTCGTAAACTGATCCGGACACTACCTTGAAAAAGAAATGTTCAAGAGAAGAAAGTAAATAGGATTGTTTTGTAAATGCAACAAAAACACTTGGAACACCCTTCACATATTCAATAAGTGGTCCTAAAAATTCACACACCAAAATTGAAAAAACTCAAAAACACTTAAAAATTTGTCTCACCAAACATTAGTGTAAATTTAGCAATGAAAAATAGAATTGACATTTGCCAGTGAGGCTATTATTCTTTCTTCCTTTTGTCTATTCTTGGCAATATTTTCTTCTTTTCTCATCCACTATTTACAACCACAACATTATCTCACCAACATATACTGTGTGGCTTCAATTTGCCACTAAACTTCAAGTATTGGATATGTTGTCTATTCACATAATGTACTAACCCCACTTACCTGTTTTCTGTTCTGTTCATAAAAAAAGTTCCATCCACATAATTTTCATAGTTTTGCATTTAACAAAAAAAAAACACATATCATTTTCGTCAACAATCATAACATTCAAAAACCAAAGTACACTTCAAACTTGCATTAATGGCTTCCACCATATGTTCTTCAATGAAATTGGAGTTTCAACAAATTCCCGCCAAATTTTGTATTTGAATTTGGGATAGCCGGCTGATATACATAGAATATGCACTGATTATACATCTGGCGGTTATAATTAGTTTAAGTGTTTTTTCTATGGAGAGAATTTCACAAAAGGAACATGTTTTAGTTGATTATGGTCCACAAAGATCATTTGAGGGTTCACCAAGTGATATGGACATGGATTTTAACGATGTTTTCGGAGGTCCACCGAGGCGATTTTCAGTACAAGAAGCAAGAACAAGGCACAGTTTCAATGATTCAGTAGAATCTGAAGAGGATTCAGCAGGTGTATCGCGAAATTCGTGGAATGGATTCAATGAAAAGCCAGTTTTCGGGGAAGAAAATGCTAACAGGGGGCGAAATCAAGGTGGTGATTTCTATGATGATATATTTAAAGTTGAGGAAAAATCTTACAGTTCAAGCCCTGTTCGACCTTTGTCACCAAAAATTGAAGCTTTTGGTACTTCACTCCCAGCTCAATTCAGGTACTTTATGTACCTCTTTTTCTTTTATATACAAGTATTTAAGTTATATATACGGTCAGTGTACAGAATTTTTAGCTATTAGTGGTGTTATTTTGAGTCCCACAATGGTGGGATGAGGGAAAAATGATCTCTTTAAATGATTTCTGCAATTCATTTTGGCCCAAAGTCCATTTCTTTTATCATGGTATCAGAGTCAGGCTCATCTCAATTCATTGTTTACCTGATGTTGGGCCCCATCTTAAATTTGTCCACGCTCTAGATGTTCAGTCTTGGGTGTGAGCGGAGAAGGGGAGGGGGAGAGGGGTGTTGAGTCTCAAATCGGTGAGATGAGAAAGAATTGGTCCATCTCATGAGCTAGCTTTTGGAGTTGACTGAGGCTCAAGGTTCATTCTTTGTATGCCTGATTATAATATTTTATAGGTTATATCATGGTTGCTGTGAAAAGTTGTGTTGTTGTAGGTCAACTTAACCTAAATAGTGTAAAAAATCTATACATATCCGTACATAGAAATTGAATTCTACATGGATTATGTTTTCTCGGTTAGGTGTACGTGTAGGCCTATAAATCTAGAAAGAAATTCTGGATTTTGTAATAATCTTGATATCCACCACTTCCGGTCTCAGCAAAGAAGGAAAACAGGCTGAATTTTTTTATAGTAGAGTACTTGGTCTTTACTCTGTAAAGAAAAAGGAAAGAATGTTAACATGTACTCTATTTGATATTGAGTCAATGAAGATAATATATAGTTCTTTAGCTGTCCATTTTTGGGCACCATGCTAGTATTGAATAATGGTATATGCTGGTTCTGTTTTGCATTGTTTTGTTGTTGCTGCTGTTCTTTTTCTCAGGATGCTCTGAACTGTTTCTCTTATTAGTTGGCGTGTCCGTTTTACTGTCATATTTCCTTTTTCATAACTGTTTTGATTTGCTGTTGTTGAGCCTAGGGTTGTTCGGAAATGGCCTCTCTACCTCATGAGGTAGGGGTAAGGTCTGCGTACACTCTACCCTATCCAGACCTTACTTGTGGGATTACACTGGGTATGTTGTTGTTGGTATATGCCGATTGTATGTCTATTGGAATTGTTCTGAACTGCTGTCTCTAGCTGGTAAAGAAACCGATCAATTCTAGTTCTACCTGCAGTAGTAGTAGTGGTCGGATTTTCTAAGCAGTAGTGCAATTGTCATATTGTTGCTTCATAGATTGGTTGTAAGTGTTTGTTTCCTGTCCAGCCTTCCTGCCAAGTTGACGAAAGGCACAGATCTTCACACATTTGCTTCGGGAAGTCATAGTCCACACAAGAAGCGAGAAAAAGAGATGAAAAATGATGCTCCTGTATTCTATCGACAAAGTCCATTATCACGTGAAGGTACTGTTATTGGTGATGATTTACGATTCATGTCTGAATCTGATGAGCGAGATATAGGAGGGAATCTAAAGAAGAACGGAGAAAACATGGAAGATTCGAGTAGTGAATATCAATTTCATTTCTCCATATACAAGTGGGCAGGCAAAGGAGTTCCTATGCTTGTGTCACTGAAGGGAGGGAAGCATTTCAAGTCTAAAGAGAAGATAAATTTTGAAAAATGTCCTAGCTCCAATGCAAGGATGGAGAAAGACAACACGGATACCAGCTCGCCATTAGGTGGAAACGTCAACTTCTCCAGGGATGCAAATTTTCACTCCTTTAGTACAAGAAGTAAGAAACCTGAGAGCAGTGACAAGGCAAATGTTACTGTTGGGGAAACTCTCGGCATTCCAAAGTCAAAATCTGTTCAGAGTTTTAAAGATGATGTTGGAGTTTATGACACTTTGTTACCAACTGAAAGAGTAGAAGAACCTCAATTCAGAAAGAAGACAGGTTTAGGTGATGGAATCCAGATAGAAATTACAAAGAACTCGGAAGAAACCAAGAAACAAGAGCTGAAGCCTCTCCGTGCATTTTTAGTTGATGTGGCTGATGAAAAAGGTACTTTCTAATTTGCAACCTGGAAAGTACAGACACTTGTACTTGCTTTACATAAAAAAATGTCTCTTATTGTTTTGCAGGCGACGTTAAGATGGCACAAGAAACAGAAAGGAAGAGTAACACAGTCAAAGCTACGCAAGCAGCAAAAACAAATGTTAAAGTCAAGGAAAATGTGAAGAAAATTGATGATGAGGCTGATAAGAAGTTGAAGAAAGGTGATGTTGAAGTTAGCGAAAACACACAAAAAAGAGATTCACAAGCTAAGAGAAAAGGGAAGAGAGGTTCTGATAAAAAAACTGTAGTAGATACAGGAGTAAACAGAAGTAGTCTGCCAAGTTCTCCCATAAGATCAGCCGAGAATTCTACTAAAGCTGGAATTAAAGGAAAGGTTCAAGACTTTGTAAAGATGTTCAACCATGAGGTTCATTCAACGCCCCAAGAAGGCGATAGTAGAAGTAAAAGCTTTAAATGGAAAGCTAGCAGCAATAGGGGAGTTGAAAGTGAAAAGAGTTATAACATGCCAAAAGCAAATGAGAAAGTTCAGTTGCCCACGATTAACAAGACGCAAGATGCAACCCCTAATGTACCAAACTCCTCCTTAGTACACCTATGATTTCTAAAATCTTCCTTTATTGGATTAGACTTTCATTTTGAGGTCCCAACTTATGGAGGCACGGGGACAGTAGGTTCATCGTTGCCCTATTGGTAGTGATCTGTAAAATTTCTGATTCCGTGTCTTGCTTTGTGCAGGTAGACAAAAATCTTAACAAGCAGGAGAAAACAACTAAATATTCCCAAAGGAAAACAGAGATTCCTCAGACTAAAGACTATTCAGATCAAAAGGCCGCTCCATCAACTAATGGTAAGTTATACTCCCTCTGTTTCAATTTGTTTGTCTAGTTTTGACTTGGCATAGAGTTTAAGAAAGTAAAGAAGACGTTTGAATCTTGTGGTTATAAACTACAGATATATAGAATGTACCAAAATACCCTTTAATCCTGTGGTCTTAAACATGTCATATGTAAATTTAGAATTAAAGAGTTGTCAAAAAAGGAAAGAGACATTCTTTATCAAACAGACAAAAAGGAAAGTAAGACAAACGAATTGAAACAAAGGGAATATTTATTTTGTCGAAACAAGAATCCCGACCCACTGAATGATGAACTTTGTTTCAGTTTCTTTACTTATATTGTACCTGCTTCTACCTTGGTTGAGACATGAGAATGTCCGATCCTATTCTCTTCTGAAAAATATATTGCTAAAGAGAAAAGTTGGTAAATCACTTCAGGTTAACTATAAGCAGCTAACTCTTCATTATTGTTCTCAATTTAGTTAAATTAGTGTTTTTCTTTCAATTTCAATAGTTTATTTCCACAGTATCCTTGCACATGTTACAGAACCGTTGGTACTGGCAGCATCACCGCTTGCAGTTATAGTCCTTAAATCAATTCCACATTTCTATGTTTATTTCAGAGTCAAGACGAGATGATCGAAAAGTCTCAGTTGGAAGCATGGATGATCTCTTTGGTGGAAATTATGTGGTATGTATACTTCTCTAAGTTTCCTAAATTGACTGTTTGTGAGAATTTATGTATCTGGCATTGAAATTTTATTCCATAACCAAAAAATAATAATAATGCTAGGATTAGAAGAGGGAAATGATATTAGAGAAAACTGAAGAATCCAATTTTAGAGTCTGCAACTTGTACAGTTTGGTGCCTTAGTAGGTCACAGGCCATATGACTTCAGATCGTTGCAACTAACGTTTACGATGATCAAACAGGACAGCATACTTGTGGAATGCCTCGTAAAATTGATACTGATGAGATAGTTTACCTTTTCGCAGGTGGAAGAATTATTTGAAGATCAGGACACAGCTTCACAAACTAATGGAAAATCCGAGGACAACCAAGTAACTTATTTCTTTTTTCTCAGTAACTCTGTTGCATTCGAGCATCCGTAACATGGTTGTAATCATTTTCTATGAACTTATAGGCTTCAGATGCTAAAATTAAGCAATGGTCACAAGGGAGGAAAGGAAATATTCGTTCATTGCTCTCAACGTTACAATTAGTAAGATTGTTTCCTCTTTTACTTAATTCCTGTAGCTTATGTTGAGGATTCAGTTGATGATGATGATTTGAAGTTTTACAAAAAAAAATTCTATTGTTATATTTGTGGAAAGAAACATGCCTTTGCTTAAGGTCGGGATTCGCTAATTCTTAAAGCACAATCATTTTTAAATAGGTTTTATGGCCTGATAGCGGATGGAAGCCTGTGGCTTTAATGGATTTAATGGAAGGAAATCAAGTGAAGAGGGCATATCAGAGAGCGTTACTCTACATACATCCAGATAAACTCCAACAAAAGGGAGCTGCTGCTCACCAGAAATACATTGCAGAAAAAGTTTTTGATATTCTGCAGGTACCTTATAATTTTGTCAAGTAGTACTTTTTCCACAGCCAAAAGTCCTAGCATCTGCACTAGATATATGAAAACAAACATTTACCTAGAGCGGCCTATTAACTCTCTTATCCCATCTAGTATCGTACTTCATATTTCGATCAATCAACTAACTCTCAATTCCAAACAAATTGGGGTAGGCAACTGTACGTCATAGTGCTTCAATTTAAACAATGAAGAGGGGTTATCGGTGAGGCTTACATTCTGTTTATGGTAAAATTTAGGATCCAGTGGTTACTGGTTTGAGAAGCCAAGTATAACAACGTTATTATCATGTGAATGTAACTGCAGCATTTCCTCTTGTGACATGTCTTTGTAGCATGCGAACCCTACACGAAACCACTATGCAAATGAAGTTTGCAGAAAATCATGCAAGTTTAAACATATAAGTCAGTGCTTGTTCCATACATCATAATTCTACTACTACTCCCTCCGTTTCATTACTGTTTATCCGGTTTTGATTTGGCACGGAGTTTAAGAAAGTAAAGAAGACTTTTTGAATGTTGTGATCTTAAATTAAAGATGGATAGAATGTACTAAAATGTTCTTTAATCTAGTGGTCTCAAACATGTCACGTGGAAAGCTAGAATTAAAGAGTTGCCAAAAAAAGAAAAAGACATTCTCTGAAAAAAGGGAACTTAAGACAAACAAATTAAAACGGAGGGAGTATTACTTTGCCATGCTACTAAATTGCCCCATGTTTCATGAGACTAAATCCTTTTGCTTATATTGTTGAATCATAAAAGTGCTAAGTATGTTTGATGCAGGAAGCTTGGGATCATTTCAACTTACTTGCTCCTATGTAACACTCACATATGCAATGTGGTATCCGAGGAGGCGCGGAAACGAAAAAACTCTATTCATCTGTGTACATACCAGGCAAATATGTCATACATATCCACTCCATACAACATACCAAAATCTGGTTTTTCTATACTTAAACATAGAAGACAAACTTTTATCAAAGTTCATATATTCTTTTTTCTACAGCAGAGTTATGAGTTAGTGGTAGTTGTTACAACATCTGAAAGTAGGCAGCAGGAAGCTAGCCTTATTATACAAAACTACCCTTCCATATAGATCGTCGTGGCATGAACTTTGTCAATAGATTCCTAGCTTCACTTGCTTGTGATTGCAACCATTCCCCAAAAAAGGGAAGGGTGGATGTAATTCCGAAGTCTACTCCTGAAGTTACGTCTTTCAGTACTAGGATTGAAGTAAAGTACTTTCGAAATGCTCTTTTCCCACTGCTCTCCTTTCGACTTAAATAGAAAGATTTCAGTGGGAACTGTGAATTTAGTGCCCCCGTTTGGATTGACTTATTTTAGGTGATTTTAAGCCAAAATAGCTTTTAAGCAGTTTTGAAGTGTTTGGGTAAAGTTAAAAAGTGCTTATAAGCACTTATTTTAAAGCCAAAATAACAAAAATAAGCCAAAAGTCATAAGTTAGAAATCCTAACTTATGGCTTTTGGCTTATAAGTCATAAGCCAAAAGCCAATCCAAACAGGCCCTATAGTTGGATTATAAATCTCTGAAACATCAACACAACTCTGAATCCTCATAGGGGTAAGGATGCGTACACACCACCCTCTCTAGACCTCACTTGTGGGACTATATTGAGTATGTTGATGTTGTTGTTATATATATTGACATTGTAAAAGTTTTTCACACAATCAGGTCACTTGAAAGATAACTACAAATAAACGTCCACAAAAACTGGATCACTAAAAAGTTGGTGTTTGTCTACTTGATACTCCAATAACAGATTTTAATGTTGGTTTTAAAAACAAGAGACACAAGCAGCTGTACTTCTTCATGAAAAAGCTGTCAATCTTGTAAAATGTGCATGATGAAATTGACTTGCATTATTGTAGTAGAGCAAGAACTAGTACTTGCAATAAACTAATCCTTAATGGTACATAAATATTTAAGTTTCCAAAGATCCATGCCCTTTTGGAATTGGCTACTATACTGGTCCCCTACCCCCACCCCCACCCCTACCCCTACTCCAAGAAAATAAAATAATGTTTTGAGTGAAATATTGAAAAAAACAAGATTTGGGACCCCTTGTTGTGACCTAAATAGGATAAGCCTAAATAACTAGTAGTAGAAAATTCAAATCCTTAAACAATCAACTTCATAGTTGCCTCCCACTAATGTCATGGAGTATCATATTCTAAAGTCATAAAGCCTGTGTTGTAAAAGTGACTCAATGAATATAGGTTCTACTTTCTAGAGGCAAATATGGACAAATTCAGAATTTAAAGATTCTAAATTCTGAAAAATATATATTTGATGGCAAGGAATTGAGTTTTGATGAATCAACAACCATGATATAATATTCATAATTTAAGGAATAATTATTGCTCAATGTTTTGGGTGGTTTAGCTTACAAAATATATACGAAGTATATAGGTTGTGTATATTCTATATTAAATATACTGTACTATACATATCTATACACAATATATATACTAATATATACACTATTAAATCATATTGATAAACTAATTGACCGAACAATATAGTAACTTTTCCAATACTTTGTCTATACATACTCACTTATCCTATTGGTTTTGGTCCTCCATGTGACTTACAAAGTTTAAAGTCAACTTGTTAATGATAGGGAATTCAAAGCAAACACTATTCTTCTATTACTTCTTTTTTTTTTTGGAGAAATTGAAAATGTTAGTTAAGTGTACAATCTGAACTCATTTTTAGCTTAAACATGTTCTTTTCTTGAATATTTTGAGCAGAAAGCAGCAACACAAGTGTAGAATTTTTTTAATTTTCCTTTATTTTATCAAAAAATCAATTTGTGAGAAAAATGTTGTAAATTTCTAAAATTGACCTGGTGTGATAGAGTGAGTAACCTTGTCACTGTCTTTACAATTTGTTATCTAAAATGTGACTCACAAATTAGTTTTTTTAAAAAAAAATTAAAAAAGTGAAAAATATTTCTTAGCTCAATATATTAAGGGTCATGGTGATATGAATAAAAAAATTACATTATTAATCAAATATTTTGAGTTCAAGCTTCAAATATAAGAAAAAATATCTTGGTGGGGAAGCTTTTTAAGTTTACATATCACAAATTTAAATTAATCGAATTTAAATATGAGTATCGATCGATTCAAGGAAAAACAAAAGAAAAATAATGTAAGTAGGGACTGGTTGGTAGAAGAGGCCAAAATGACCCTGGTCTCTATGGCCAACCTGCCTTCTTCTAAGGATACACATACGAGATGGCACGTTGCTGAGCTAATATCTTATTTAATATCTTAGGGCTTAGACAATAGGAACTTTAGGACCATGTTGTATATGTTAAAAAAATAACCTTAGTGTTTAATATTGCAATTCGATTAATTTAGATTTATACTAAAAAAATTTACTTTAAAGGTAAAGCGATTTAGGTGACTCCATATTTAGAACTCGAAATCAAGATTTGAGGTTCGAATTTTAAATAGAAAACACTTGACATTCTAAAGTGTGACTTTTTAGCACGAATACAAATTAATCGAACTTTAAAAGCGGAAAAAGAAAAAGGGTGGACTAAAATTTTGCCATATGTGGGGCACTTGGTAAACGCAATGTGCTATCATTGTATTTAGAGTTTAATAGTTATTTTCTCAAATACTTTTTAAGGTCATCATAACATATTAGTTGTCGTTTGACTCTAAAATAATTTAGATGATGGTCTAATATTATTTTTTTATTTTTGGTTTGTTTAAAAAGAATTTTTAGATTATGATCTAAAATATTCGTAAGTTACAATTTATTTATTTTACTAAATAACTATATTAATAAAAAAAGTTTTACAAAATTAATTTAGGAACAACTAATGTTTTGTCCGTAAATATATAAGGGCATGTTTGAGCTAATTTGGTAAATCACAATGATGGATTTAATCCTAACTATTAACTAGTGATAATATTTAAACCATTTCGTATAAGTTTAGTGACAAATTTGAATCTTTACCCTATAAAATTAAAACTTGCTTGAAGGATTAAAATGGATCATAATATATTGTTTTCTTTCTTCTTCTTTTTTTTTTTTAATGTAGAATAAATTATGCCATCTTTTTTTTTTCTTTGCAAAAATTTTCCACATGTTTTCTCATTAAATTTGGGTCAATTTAGCTTGTCATTTACTCCATTGTAACTTTTCTTGTCTGATTTTAAACTTTATTCCAAGAGCTTTAAAGACGCACAGTAAAGGAATAAAAATATAAACAAATACTTTAGAGCTTTTAAAGACCACAGAAGAGAGGATAATAGCATTTTTGGTCCTTCACTTATTGATTTTGATTTCAATTCCAATAATATACGAATTAATATATTTAATTTTCAATTAATTAACATATATGCCTTTGATCTCTTCATACATGAAATATATCATATTGGGTTGATTTTCAAATCAGGTAACATCCATATATACCTATTTTCTTTTTATAATGAGACCAAAACATGTTATGTTGTCGGATAATTAGGGGTCGTTTGGTAGAGTGTATAAGAATAATGCAAAATATAGTGTATTAGTAATATTTGTATTAGTTATGCTTGCATTAGTTATGATGAGATTTTTTTTATGCAATGTTTGATTTGGTGTACTAAAAATATTATGCATTACATAATTTTTTTAGAAAAAATGTTTGTTTACAAAAGTACCCTCCACAAATATAGTGGAAAGGATGTAAAAAAATCTTTTGAGGGCAATTGTGTCTTTAACCATTGCATTACTAATGCATAGAAATAGATGGTATTAGAATACACTTTTCAATACACAATAGAGTGTATTACTAATATAAGCATTAGTTATGCATAAATTAGAAAAGTGTACCAAACAAGATACTACTAATACATTAAGCTAATGCAAGCATTATTTTCTGTAATACACTCTACCAAATATTTCACCAACCCAAACTAATGTGAAGTAAGTCTACACTCTAAAAGTGATGAAAAGACGAATGATCGTAATCATAATATAATATAAAAAAGTCTCTAAAAGAAAGAAAATCTAGCCGATCTTCAACTATATTATTATCAAATATTCCTCCCATTCATTTTTACTTGTTCATTATGTTATTTTGGGATGTTAAACAATAATTGTCTAGTTTATAAAATCAATGAATAATTTATCACTTTGTATCTATTTTACTCTTGCTATTACATACAATTCATTTTTCAACATTTAGATGACGTATATTTAATAAGTGTGATTTGGTAAAATTATTCCTATCATTTACTGCTTCTTAATTACTGTCTCAAGTCAATAATAAACAACTATTATTGGACATCGGAGTATAAAATAAGAGAAATAATTATTAATTTAGAAATTTTGTGAATATCCACAAGTTTTTTTTTTTTAATGAATATCCACAAGTTAAGGAATTAAAATTGAACTTTTTAAGTTATTGAAGATTAAATGTACTTAATCAGATATTACAAGGATTAAAATTAAATTTTATCAATAATCAAAGGACTAAAAATGTTATTAATCCCAATAAAAATTAAGGAATGAGAGACAGAGTGCGTGTCTCTGTATTTTCTTTCTTTTGTCAGTTTCTGCTTAGCTTCTGAAATTTAGGGTCCCTTCAAATTCCTCTCTCTGTTTTTCAGTTCTTTTACTTATATTAAACCAAAGCAGAATTTTACTTTATTCTGAAAAATCTTAGCTTTTTTCACTGTTAATCTTTTCAGAAAAACATGAATGTGTGTGAAATACTCATGAAGAGACACAACTAGGGATGTTCTGTTTGTTTGTTTTTTCACCATTTGCATTATAGTTTTGTGTGTGTGTATGGTCAAGAAAAGCTTAAAGGTGGAGTCTTTGGTATCTCTTCTAATGGAAAATTGTAAGTCTTTCATTTAAAATTTTCATCTTCCGTTTTTTATATGTTAGAAATGTTTTTCATTCAGGGGTAGATGCAGGTTTAAGTTATCGGGTTTGTCTGAACTCGGTACTTTTGACACGTTCGTTAAAATTATGATAAATAGTAGAGACTGTTGTTATTCTTAAAGATTGAATCTTTATAGAGTTCAAATCCTGGATCCCCATATGAGTTTCTTGATGTTTATTCAAATGCTGTGGCTTTTGATATTTATTATTGTGCAAAGTTCGGATTTTTCTTAAATTTTTGTGGTTGAGTTCTGTCCACATTTGAAATTTTGTGAACCTGCTATTTCTTGTTCAAGAATTGGTTGAATCTTTTTGTTCACTGCAAAAGTTTCAATCTTGCTATAAGATCTGATGTAATACTGGTCTTTTTACATGTTGAAGCTGTGATTCTGTCATTATTTCTTCTTTTTTCTTCTGAGTTACAGTTTTATTTTCTTTTTGCACCATTTTTGGTTTCCTACATGAATTTTATTGGCCTTTTCTTTAGAAAGCAGCATTTCAGAACTGGGATTTGTATGAATATTTGGAGGAATAAAGTTTACTGTACATGTTTGAATCTAGTCATAGTTGCGCGGAGAGGATTTTCACTAAGAGGTTAGGAATAGATTCTCAGTTGTGTCAAGGTGGTTCAATATGCAATATATACACATAAATATCAGATTTGATCTTACATATACAACGTACTTTTCCGACGAAAGGGATTTGGATGAACCCCTTCCACCACCCTGGCTCCACTCCTAATGATAAGAGTCACATAATAGCTCTTTTTTTATTTGAAGGAATAGTGAACTGTTTGTTTCTTTGCTATGTGGTGATTACTTGTCCAAAAAAGACAGAAGTTTAATTTATTTTAATTTATGTTATTTTGGGGATATTTATAATTTATGGGATCTGCTTACTTCATAGCTTTTCATTTGACTTTTGAACTATCAATCCCTTCTTTTCTCTGCATTTCCAAATGTGGGAGTTATTAATCATATCAATATCTTCAATAATTATGTAAGAGAACACTTTGGTCAAACTACTTTCTGAGTTCCTTTTTAGAACAGTCATTTTTTCCCTTTCCCTATTTTGACCTATGTTGCTTGGACTCTCCAAAAATGTTGCCTCACCCGTATCAAATCTCCGCAAAAGCACTACTTTTGGAGTAGCTGACACGCACCAACACACCCGTTGATTTTTTTGCAGAGTCCAAGCAACATAGATTTTTGACCTAGTTTTGGACTAGAAAATCATCAGAATGAGGATTAGGAGCTTATCTAAGTATACAGTTGAAACCAGTACGTCGGCAAAGATGAAGAAGTGTCAACTCCATTTAATGCTTTTCAACTTAGGTAGAAATTGACATTATATAGTTAAAGATAATAATCAATGTGTCTTCTTGTTTTTGTTTTGTTTGAGGGACGCTTGTTATGGTTAATAGTTAATGAATAATCTGTCTGATTTATGCTTGTACGAACAGACAATTAGATTGTCTATATCAATACGGGGCCGTCTGGTTGCTGGTTAGAGTTACTTAGGATTAGTTATACAGGGCTTAATTTAACGTTTAAGTATTCATGTATTATTAGTCATTGTATTAGTTAGTCTATCTTCTATCTCGCATAAAATAATACATAAAATTGACTCATAACTTATACTTGTTTTAATAACCAAACACCATATTTGGTGTGCTAATTTTTATACAAAGCAACTAAAAAGCTACCAAACATGATATTGTATTAGTTATGCTAGTTTTAATACATGAATAATTCCCTTCCTAATCAACAACCAAACGACCCTGTTGTGTATTTGCAAATATCTATTAAATGAGCTAATTAAAATTGAACTTCCAATTCTGCTTTTGAATTAAAGTATGTAGATGTAAGAAAGAGCTGCAATAATGGATGCAGACTACTGAGGATTACATACTAGAGTTAGTTGTTTCCTACTTATGCCACAAAGTTGACTTTCTTGGAAATGAAAGAGATGGATATATTCTTTCTTTTCTTTAACTTCCCTCTCTCCTCTCTCTCCCAACTGAAGATTCCTTCTGAAATAATCTTTTATGGGAAGTTCCTCACAACTGTTCTATGTTCACTTACCTTTGTTTGTTTAAATACTCATTTGTTAATTGAACAATTCAAACTTTGAGAAGTCATAGTAGGGCCTTGTCGCAATGGCCGGTGATTAAAATGGAAGGTGGCAACAGCTATATATTTATTTATTATCCTCAAAGGATCAAGCTGTATCATAGAATAGCATGACTAGTAAAAGCAGGTTGTTAGCTAAATATCTTCCAATGTAAAACACAAAAAGAATCTGCAATTGTGTGATATGTCTGTTTTAAGGAATTAAAAATGCATGGACAAAGGGTTGTAATGTGCTACGTCAAGTGCAATGGTTGTAATGTTCTGATGTGAAGTTGGATGGAGAACATTTGGTACGAAAGATTTGGTAATAAATTATAATGCACATATTTCATGGCATGCCAATAAAAAAAAGTTGGTTTTTGGATGGACGATATGTAGTCAGATAGAGCAAGCATATTGTAGTTTGTTACCAGCATGTTGTTCTTCCCTCTGGTTTCATATATAATGCATTAGATCTCTCAGAAGACAGCTTCCAGGTTAGCAAACAGTATGTGCCATGTTATACGTGGTCGATTATGAAACATTTCATGTTTCCCTCTAAATCTTTTTATAGAAACCCAGTGATTTTGTTTAGCCAAGTAGTTTAAATAAGGAAATTTCTTGAAAGCACAAGGCTAATGTTTTCTTCAAATGGGTTGGTCTTGTTTTTGTACTGGTGTACTGGCACACATGAGAACAACTAGTTTTTGTACTTATCATTATCATATGGTTACTAGTTCTAATTTGAGACGAACTTATATATGATCCAAATATGTATGTCAACTCGATTTATGGAGGTGACAAAACTGGACTGATATGTTCTTTTAGATGGAAAACATGCCCTAGTGTTTTATCCTTTTGCTTTGCTGTTCTCATATTTATCATTGGTTGATACATAGAAACATTTGCATGATTAAACTTCATCTGGTGCAAGTTTCTATTAAATCGTTGGAATTGTATTGTGAGAAAACAGCAATGATTATTGATCTTGGTACAAGATTCTTTCATTGGTACATTACTGATTTTCTCTTTGCATTTTTTCTTTTCTTGTTCTGAAGACTGACTTCTTAAACTTTAGTATGAAGCCTTATGCATTTCTGTTAATGCAGATGTACAAGACGCCGGCGGGCTTTGAGTGAATCTTATTTTGCATAGTAAAAGGAAAATGTCTTTAAAATCAAAGAAAGGATGGAAATCAGTCATGCCCCTCCGTCTGAAGACCAAATCATCAGCACATTTTTGTTTGCTCCCCAAAACAAAGTCGGATCGATTTGCTCCTGGTGAGACACCAGTTTGTCTCAATGTGTATGATTTGACACCAATGAACAACTATGTCTACTGGGCTGGTTTTGGCATCTTCCATTCTGGTGTGGAAGGTAAGAGATATTATTTAAGTGTGCACCTAGGGAAATTATCCTTTTCTTGTAAATATATGGTTCTATATGGATTTTTTTCCTATTTTAAACCTCGATTTTACTAATTGATTGATGATAGAATTGCATCTACAAGATGATATGTACCACATTATCATATGTTTGTCTGTCGTATATTTCATTTAGCTTTAATGAGATTAAAAATGTTTGTGATGCTTAAATTCAGGATCTGAAACTTGCCTCTAGGGTATATCATGTAACGAAGACAACAACTTACCATTGTAATCTCACAAATGGGATTTGGGGAGGATAGTGTGTATGCAGCCGTACCCCTACCTTATGAAGGTGAAGAGGTTGTTTCCGATAGACTCTCGACTCAAGTAAAGCAGATTCAAGAAGACAAGTGAGTGAGTAAAACAAATATAGTAACGTAGACGCCATGCTAAAAATAATTTAGAAGAGAACAAGTAGCAACAACAAAATGTACGATAACTGAAGCAAAGGAAACAACATGTAACAATAAAATCGAGGAATGAGACAGTAGGAGAGTAATAATATTGATAGGGGAACTAGATAATACTTGACTACCTACTAACCTTTTACCATAATCCTCGACCTCCATATCCTCCTATCCTCGGTAAGTTGCAGGTGTGTCATGTATTGTCTAGGGTATATTCATGTAGTATACCCTAGAACTGTTTCATTCTCAGTTTGAATCTCTATATGATAGGTAAATATATGAGCATGCATTGGAGCTTATTCGTAACGATTTCATGTCTAATAAATATTTGGTTTGCATCACAGTTTGTTTGTAGATTTCTACTTTTGACGTGCTATAGCATTTGACACCTCTCAGTTCATCTTTGAATGCTTCCTGAAGAACATAATTATGCAGTTTTGGTTCTATAGATATCACCTCTTTTCATCTAGAGTGTTTACTTGGTACCTGCAATCTGTTTCTCATTGAAAAATGCAGTTTCTGCAAGTTCTTTGAGTCCAATGAAACCTCAAGGTTCTCCGAATATTCCACTAGCATGTGAAGCTTGAGATGAAAATGATTTTGTGCTACTGCTAAGAAAAGACACGTCAGCAATTTTCTTCTATGCCTCATATTTTTGAACTTCAACTAATGTAACATTTACTTCACAGTTCATGGTGTTGAGTACGCATTTGGAGCTCATGATTACCCAACCAGTGGTGTCTTTGAAGTTGAACCGCGACAATGTCCAGGATTTAAGTTTAGGAAGTCAATATTTGTTGGGACTACAAAGCTGGATCCGAATCAGGTTAGAGAGTTCATTGAGCATCAAGCTGCTGCCTACAATGGTGACTCCTATCACTTGATCGTGAAGAACTGCAACCATTTTTGCAAGGATATATGCCACAAGCTGACAGGGAAAAAGATTCCAAAATGGGTGAACAGGCTTGCAAAATTAGGTAACCTTTGCCATTCCACCATTCTTTATTTTGCTGTGTCTACAGTTAATATTGCCCAGAATGCGTTCTGGCTTTTAATTATCATCAATTTATGTGGTTCATAGAGAAATAAATCCTATCTTTTGTTTCTTTCTGTGCTTCACAACAAAAATCCATTTTCCCGCCATTTTGGCACTCAAGTCCTTACGTGCAGTATTAATTACATATCAAAAGGTTCCATTTTCCATTGGTTCAGTTATAGTACACAAATTTGGTGGCTTCTCTTGCTCTATATGATACTATTGCATATGTCCGGCAAGTAATTAATCTCGAATTTCCATTTTAGAGATATAACTCTTCATTTTTAGAACGCAACTTTCCTGAAATAGAACATTTACATCTCTTTAAGTAAGTATATCTTTGTCCATATTTTGGTTTTCCTTCCACGGAAAGTATAGCTAAAAGCATCGTACTATTTTGTTTCCATAAGTTTGTTAACAGTATCTATGAGATTTATATGTCACTGGACCTAATCAGACCTTGAGAAAAGTTGTCTTGTATACTTGCGCAATCTCAAGCACATTATCTGCTTATGATGATGCATGCTGCTTGAGATGATATTCATAAATAAAAATGATAACTTCATATTGCCAATTAGCCATTGTGGATGAGTCTCACCTCCTGAATGTACAGGATATATGCTCCTTTTTTATGTCCTATTTGAAAAGAAAAAACAAAGATTGAGTGTTCATATTTTCTAGAAAAGCTTATTAACTACTACTCCTATTCCATTTCGTGTCGCATATTTTCCTTTTTAGTCTGTTCCCAAGATGTTATCTGTCTTTTTCCTTGGTTGTAGTGAAATTTTGTTTTATCTAGTGAGGAACAGTTTCACTCAACGTCAAATGATCAAAGATAAAAGCTTTAGGCATCTAAGAACTCTTTACCCCTAATGGAATGCTCTTATAGCCATAAAAGTGTCATAGCTGACCATAAGTTCCAAAAATACTTTTGATACTGTGTGTCCCTAATAAGCACCGCGGTATAAAACAAAATGGAAAAAGTATTGTTCATGATATGCTGCTTCTTTTTTGTCTGCATAGGTTCAGCATTCAACTGCATGTTACCTGAGGCTTTGAAAGTTGCTGCTGTCGAAGACGAACCAAATGGCCCAGAATATGATAGTGAGAAGAGAAGGCTGAGAAGTGCTTTCAGTTGTTTTTCTTCGATTTCAACGAGACAACAGAAGCTATCTGCTGTCGAAGACGAACCAAATGGCCCAGAATATGATGGTGAGAAGAGAAGGCTGAGAAGTGCTTTCAGTTGTTTTTCTTCGATTTCAACGAGACAACAGAAGCTATCTACGTCTTCGTTATTTCTACAGTCACCCGTTAAAGGTTGCTTACCTTCTTTGGAGTTGAGAAAGTCTACCAAATCCTCTTCAAAGGAAAAATAAACATAATGTACTCTCTTGTGATCACATTTTCCTTGATGAAAAAAAATTGTGAAGGCTACCCCATATGGTATTTTGAGAAAACTATAGAATGATAGATTTACATTCTTTAAGAAGGTATACTATGTGTAATGTGGCATTGCCAGTATATACAATTTGTGTTCCTTGTTTGGTCCCTTGTATCTTGAGTAATTTTCTGCTTCGTTCATCGATTGATCCCACGAGTATGCATCCACATAAAATAACAATCCACTTTCCACGCCGTTCTACTAAGAGATGCAATATGTTGAAAAAGTTTAATGATTTGGTGGGATGACATATTTGTATATTCCTAATCTCTGCAACATGAAAATGTCCCGTTTTCCAGTTTAAGTTGCTGTTACTTTTTACTGCAGAATACTACAATTGTTTCAACTGTAAGTCGTTAACATTTGTGTAGGCTGTTAGGCAATATGAGGGAGATCATGTATCTATCGTTGCTCATTTTTTTCGCGGAGAAAGATAAAGCTTACATTATCGTGTAATATTTTCTAGTTACCTTGGTGAAATATGGCACTATAAATAGCTTGTTACTTTTGCACACCTTACCCACATAAGCTCACTTTTTTGTGTTATGAACTTTGGCATAATATATTGATCAAATTAGTTCATCATAGGGAGAAACGTAATAAAGATGTGATGCTAAGAATTACTGGACCAAATTTACAGAACACGATGATAACATCAATGGCATCTCTGTCCTCTCTCTTTTGAATGACAATCTTCAACAGCATACAAATTATATCGATGGCATTGCATCCGCACAACACCCACCCAACAACCGCGTCTCCCTCCAGTGACAATCTTCAGTAGCATATAAGGCATACAGAAAAGAGACACAGAGAAATAAACACTTCAAGATGTGAGAAATGATATTTGAGATAGTGTTGATGTGCCTCCAACATACTTGATTTCTGATCTTTGAATACATTTAGCCAAAAACAAAAAAAATGAACAAGAACCTTTAGTACTCCTGATAACCAAAAAGCAGGTGAAGAAGCGACTTCTCTGTCTTAGCTCAGGAGCAATCGTCAAGGAAAATTAGTGGGGAGTCTATTCACATACCGGAGAGAGGGAAGACACTAACCTAATCTTGGGAGTTACATTCAACCCAGCCAGCAGCACTAGCTGCTACACTGAATTCACCTTTTTGGGTCTGTCAAAACGGAAGGTAAAATGAATAGGAAACAGAGATATTTGAGCATGTAACCACTGGCTGTGGCCAAAGAATGTTGTCCATAGGTCCATTTTCATTGATATAGACACAAAGAATGCTTCATCTGGATAAGCTATCTTCATATAACTTTTGCAAATAATAGAATCACAGAATGAATATACAGATGGCGAACCCGAATTACTGTTGACAAAACAAACCTGCAGGAACACCAAAGAGATTCTTCAGATAAACAAATGTCCAAAGATGTTTGTTAAAACATTGCCTAATTGTCATGTAACACATGATATACAACACATACAACCTCTCAAACTGGAAATCTGAACAACAAATGTCCACCCAGGATATCAACAAAGACAGAACACCCAAATTTTATTATTTTAGACAATAGAGGACAACCGCACTGTCATTATATTCAGAAACAACACAACTAGCATCACACTTGGATTAGATATCTTTTCAGTGCCCAGGCGATGAAATTATCAATCGTCTTTCTGATGGAAAACAGTAGGCATGCTATTATTACCATTGAGAGCAGCATGATATACTCGCTTCTCTGCCAAACCAATATCTGAAAGTAACAAATTACCCTGCAAGACCAGAGGAATGAGATCATCAATCCGCACACAAGTATACAGAGGATTGAAATTACCCTGTAATAAATTCACTTATTTACTTTACATGCCTAGGGAGAACACAAGAGGAGGTGAAAAGAATACTACTTTATAAAGATAAGCATCTGTTGTTTGCAGTGCAGAGATCATGATACTTAGCTCTTACTTTCAAGGAATACAAACATAAGAGCACAGGAATAATGGGAGACTCTCCAAATTGTGAAGGACTCCTATTTTCTAAACAACATTTCTAAAGACAATTTCAACATAAACTCAATAGGGGACATAGCTTGCCATCTCCAGATTGCAGAGAAATATATCCGCTTTCTACAAAACCACATCTTATGAGCAGGATGCATTGAATGAAATTTCATTCTTACAAAATGGTCAATGAACTATGAAGTATGTTCCTCTAATTGTAGTGGGGAAGAGGGGCATAAAACTAGCAAATCATATTTCTAACAGGTCTCCAGATTTACTTTATGTTCCTACTCTTCGAATATGAAGATTGAGCTTGTCATTAAGGTAAAACTGCATGCAAAACATACCTCATGAGCCATCAACCTCCGAACATTCTCAGCATAAAGTCTAGGGTCATCCTTTTCTTGCTGAGAAGGGTAGTAAACAGGTAACCAGGTTGCCTCCATATAATTTACAAATTGACAGAGAAGGAGAATCACATGCCGAGCCTGCAAAAGGAATTGCATTTTCATCCTAGGAATAAGAACCAGTCTCATATAATTCATGACTTTATTTAGTAGTATAACACTGATGACTATGAACAATTATTATAAATGTAACCAATCGACCATATAATTAGATGCATATCCCAACAAGAACTTTTGTGCAATCAGCGGTATATTCATATATGAGAACAAATATTCAGGTATTGGATACTTAATTTTCCTTGCTGTAACGACTAACTTGGTGCCACAAAGTTCATCTAAGAAATCTATCATTTGTCTATTTTGTGGTCAAGAAACCAAGATCCCGACAAAGTAGTACAATTCTATAATCCGTATCTGTATTCTGTTGCACTAACTGTCAGAACAGGAAAATTATAATGCAGTATTCATTTGCACAAAAGCAGGAAAACAATTAATACATGGCTGAATGCAAGAAAATGATAATTCTTAAAACCAAAACAAGCAACATAACATGTTTTAAGATGAACAAAAAAGACAATCATTGGTGTTAGGAGGGAGCATGAATATTAGCCTGTATCTGTAACAAATCACATTATTATGAAACTGAATCATTCACTGAAGATGGAGTACTACCATGTGGCAGAGTGTCCTAAAATGACAAAGCACGTTTCAAATCACCAAATACTTACCCCCGATATAGAGTCCCATGCAGGACTTAATCTCTGGTATGGATATCTTAGTATCACAGGTTGCACTGGAGCTCCTGAGAGAAATGCGCCACTCTTGAATGGAAGGAGAAAATCACCATTTGTGGTTGTGCCCTCTACAAGGAAAAAGATAACAGATCAAAACTGTTGTAAACCATCAGAAGTCGATTTTTGCAAGAGAATCTAAGAAATAAATTAAAAGCTCTAGCTTAAAAGTTGGTCATCAAACTAGCTTTTAACCACTTTTTGGCTTATTTTGGTGTTTGGTCTTTAAGCCAAGTGCTTTTAAGCTAAAACAAACCAAAATATACTATTATATAAACACCTCTAACTTATGGCTCTTCATTATAAAAGCTCTTTAAGTTTGACCAAGTGTTTTACTTTATTATCCCTTAACATTTTTACAACCCCAAAATATCCTTCAGCTTCTCTTTCAAATGTACACCGAATCATAATGTTATGAATGCTGATTCATTTCATTCTTTGAAGCAAAAAAAAAAACCCTCCAAAATCAAGTTTTTGACACAGAGTACTTGAAATGCTGGACGTCAATCACAGATCAAGTCTATACAGGTAGAAACTTTTAAGTGTATTAAAGAAGTCTCATATTACAACTATACCCAAGGTTTAGATATAATAGAAGATCAAAAAATAATTTGACTAAAGAATGTTTGAATTCATTAAATAAGTCTAATAGATTCTTGATCTATCAACTCAATGAACAACTTCACATCATTCAAATTAGTAAAAGCTTTTACCAAAAAAAATTAGTGGAAGAAGATCATGTCCATGAGGAAAAGAATATAAAGTCTGGTGAAGAAAAAACAGCTAGAAAAATTTTAGGTATACTCATAACATTAAATAAATGCCAAAGATGTGATATCCCTCTCTATCTACCTCTCTTTCACTGTGCAAAAGAACCCATATTTACCATCACTCATCTATTAACTGATCAGTGTTAAGCAGAAAAATATTGGTAGAAGAAATGTGCAGTAAAATGTGAGACACAAGTCAGTTGGTTGGTGCACTAAAAGCAACATTGACCTGGAAAAAGCAGCATGATTGGTGCAGATTTGTTCTGGTGAGCTTCACGAATCCTTTCATTTACAACACCTGCAATTGTATAAGTTTAATCCCAAGGATGTGGCAAAAATTAAAGCTGCATTCCATATGAAAAGGAGGAGAGGGTAAAGGACAAGGGGAAAGCTGGAAAGAGGTAAAAAATATATGATCAAAGAATATCCTACTGTACATTCCAATACAAGAGAAAAGGCTATATTTTTGCCCTATTCAGCTTGCTTACTACCACTATAGAAAAGACACTGAAGATCAAATCCTTACTGCTTTTAGTCACCTATGTGTAAATCCTAACACTGAAGTTAAATACCATTAAGAAGAGGGTTCTACTACATCTAAGGAAGTGTCATGGTGCAGAAGATTTTACCTTGAGGTTTCCGGACACACCAAATCTATATAGCAATAAACATTTCCATGACTCCAAAATAGTTTTGTAAAAGAAATTCAACCGCCTTGATTGGAAAAGACTCCCTCTATCCCATTTTATCTAACTTCTTTTCACTAAGCCTGAAGTTTAAGATACTATTATTTTAACTTGTATACTATATAAGGAGTGATGGAATTAAGCCAATGGTTTAGAAGTTCATAAAGGAATTAACTAAATGGTTTAATAGGTAGTTTAATGAAATAAATATCAGTTAAAATGTAAAAAGTCACCAATTTGAATCCTCAAAACCAAGTAAAAATTGTGTCATTACTAACACGTTGTCAAACATCAAGAAATACGCAAGTGTCATACATATAATAGAAGGTGTAAAAAAGTTATCCTTCCTCCATCTTCTAAGACATGAAGGTTGCAAAACCTTGCTTGATGTAAAGCGAAACTAAATTATCATTCTAAATTTCTGCATTCATAGTGTGACTTAAACAAATCAATAATGCAGAGTTCTATACAAGATTACTTTCTCTTATATCCTCAAACAAACGAGCTATATTATTGTACCAAATCTAGTGCAATATCTTTATTACCTGAGACACCTTTAAAATCAGGTGATTTAGATTCCCTCTGGACATACACACAGCCAAGGCACTTGCTGAAAAAAAAAAAATCAACAATCACTAGCAATTGTATGGAGTTTGTGATGATCCATCAACTCTTGCAGACCAAGCATATGTATGTCATGTGAGCATATGTGAAAAGTTCAATATATCAGATTCACGTATTGTTCGAGAGGGAAAGTGAATAAAAATTATACTTAGATGTACTATGGTAGATAGTGTATAAAAGTACTCCACATCTAGTAGATGTATCTAGGTACGTTGAATGGTATGAATAAAAAAGTCTTAGATGTAAGACATTTGACTTCAAACATTCTCTCTATATCTTCTTTAATGTTTCTCTTTCTTTCAACAATTTGATACTAGCAGATAAAGGAATATGTAATAACCACTAATAAATACATTCCATATATTAATAAATACTATAACTAACCTGATTAGACCAACCAGAGGAAGCTTAGCCACTGATCTCTTCAGCAATAAAAACAAAAAGAAGCAAGGTCAGGAGATTAAGCAAAGTGTGCCCAAAGTGGCTCCATCGAACAAAAAATAGTTGTCTAAATCTCATTTTACCAAGATTGTAAAAGAAGTCACAGACCTTAGCAACAAAGCTAGGAAATGAGCGAGACTTGTGATACAATATATCCAGGTACGAAATGTGGTTTGACACAATTGCCCCTGGTCTTTCAAGTTCTTCAGCCTGCTGTTTTGATCCATCCTGACAAAGAGAAAAAAATGTATCACGTCACAGGTCAAAGCAGGTGAAAACCAGGAATATTAGTTAAACAACAATTTAAGAAGAAAATTTGTTCACAAAACCACAGATCAAATGAACCAACAACATAACCAGTGTAATCCCATAAGTGGGATTTGGGGAGGGTAGGATCTACGCGGACTTTAACCTTACCCTTGGTGGGGTAGAGAGGCTGACCTCGAGTTGATCGACAATACAGATCAATAGAACAAAACTTCTATAGGTACGTGTGTATAAGCATAAGATTAGGTTATAACATTGTTTAATTATGATTTATGAACCAGAGTAAGTTCATGTAAAATTGCTAGAAGTTCCTTCTTTAACCAGTCCAACTGTAGTTGGTTAAAAGAAAAACTAAGAAGAATATGCGTTTACAAATCTACAGATCAGATGAACCAAGTTTATCTACTAATCATCCATATATTAGTGTGAATAAGCAGAAAATAAGGGTACAGCGCAGCATTACTTTATGAACCAGTAAAGGCACTTAATCATGTAAAATTGCTAGGTACTCGTTTAACTGGTTCAACAATTTCACTCAACCCAAAAGTAAGGGTAAGATCATCCAATGACCAATTGTTTATGACTTCTTATTTTTTTCTACTTGCTATTCAATTGCATCCAATTGCATAATGGTAATATAGAGGTGCCCTAGTAATTCTTCTGCAGCACGTACCCAATGGCCAACACTATGCAACCCTCCCTCCCCTCAATATACACATCCATCCCAAATATCTCGGCAACCAAAATAAATACCAAAACTTTTAGGTTTGTCCCCCCGCCCCCNCCCCCCCCCCCCCCCCAAAAAAAAAAAAAAAACTTTAGGAGGAGCAAGTTTCTACTTATGCATGCCCAACTTAAGTGATGTACCTCAAGATTGAATTAGAAAAATCAACATTCAATAACTACAACTAAATCAGTACATACCAACCTTAAACTAGTGGGGTCGCCTTTGTGGATCAACATCCATTCCATTAGGAAACCTTTCACCCCCCTTTTTTGGTCAACACTCACTAGAGGAAGAAAAAACAGCACCTAAGCAGTAATAATAATTTTTAAAAAGTTCTCTTATGTTTCAATTTATTTGTCTTACTTTCCTTTCTCTATAATCTTTTTAACTCTTTAATTCCAATTTTCCGTGCATGTTTAAGCCTACGAGATTAAAGTACAATTTGGTACATTCTGTGTGCAAATCAAAACCAGACAAATAAATTGAAAAATAGGGAGTACCAAGTAAGCTCCTGGCCTTCCCTCATCCAATACATGAAGATAAATGAGTAAATAAACATAAAAGGCAAGACAAACTACTTCGAAAATTACGCCTCAAAGCTAAACATCAAAAATTAAATATACCTCATTATTTGAGTTGCCATTGAGATTAATAGGCTGATAAGTTTCATGTATCCAATAGAATCCAAAAACGAAAAGTATAACTCTTGAAAGAAACATCCCACTCTGCATCATGACAGTCCTTCTCCACCCACCCGTATGTGCATAATCCTCCTGCTCATCCTCACGATTCGGAGCCCAAAACGCTGTACAAATCTTACAAATCAAATAATACACCACCAAAACGGTCGTTGCCCCAATAACTCTCATCGGAACAAGCGTCACCAATGCAATACCCAAAAGCACCTTTTCTGTCCATGGCAGTTCGCCCCGACCCATTATCCCGTACACATCATGCCTCACGTATGGCGCGTACTTCTTCTCTAATTCCTCAATACTAGGGCTAGATGACTGCGATTGAACTTGGAGTTGAGGGTTAGTCGGGTCGGGTTTCAAAAGAGGACGATCATCTTTGGTGGATCCTTCATCAATGGATTCGGGTTGTGATGGTCGGGTTGTTTCGAGTTGTGGTAATTTCTGGAGCTCGGACTCCATTTTTTCCGGTGCCCGGTGATTGATTCTCAACGGGATGCTATCTTCTTATTCTTCTCTATTGGATAGCCATTGTTGTTAATGTTTTTTTGCAGAAAAAGCAATTTGTTCGTAGATCTGGGTAACTCTATAATATTTTCTGTAGAGAAAAAAATAAAGAAGAAGCAAATTCAATAAAGTATTAAAAGTTTAAATTAATAGCATTTTCTCATCACTTCTTTTCTTGTAACTATAATCATGTCCCACAACTTTATAGTATTGCATTTACATACCTCTTTTTTTTTCTTTTCTTTTTTATGTTGTGATGTTTCGGACACACTCTATCATATTCTAATTCTAAATAAATAAATAAAACTAGTTAAATACCCTTCGTTTATTTTTCTTGTTCTCTGTAGACTTTGTACGTCTCTTTTAATAAATAGTGATTGATATTAGTAAAGTAACATGATTTTCAAACTAATTGATGTTTAGCTTTAAGTACTCATTAGATAATAGTAGGTAATTAGTACTTATTGAATAAAACTATGGGAAAAAAAATATTTTTGTGTTGATATGTTAAAAGTGTTTAGTAAAAGTAAAGATATATTTTTCTAATGTAATGAACAAGTAAAAGTGAATGAAGATTGGAGAGAATACTATTTTGTCTGAAAAGAAATGATGAAATTACGAGTACGAAAATAACTCATTCAATTTTTTATATGAATTATGCTATTGATTTCTAAACTATATATTTCGAAATTATATGAAAGTATTATATATTATAGTATTTATCTAGTAATATACAATTTTTTTTTAAATAATATTATTTACATACGAACATGAAAAAATAAGTAATACTTTTTTAAAAAAAAATACATGTTAAGAAAATATCTTTCATCGTACCGAACACACCCTTAATCTTCATTCCCCCGGCCTGCTCTTCTCAAAGGGGAATAACATTCAATTTTATGTCTTTCAAATTATTACAACTATAGATAGATGAACATGCTTTGAAGTAAAAAATATTGTTTCTGCTCATGTATACTTATGTCCTATTGTACTCCTAAGAAAATATATTTTTTGTTATATTTATTTTAAATTGTTTGATTATAGTGTATTTATCATGATGAAAAGAGGGAGTGGGGCATATTAGTACTTTTTAGAGTTTAATTTGAATATTAAACATTAAAATGGTTAAATGAAATTATATAGAAAGGAAGATGAGTATTATAGATTAGAGTAAAAGTGTAATTCAATTAATTGATCGCGCATAATTGGACTATACAAGAAATAATAGGGTGATATATGGAAAGGCCTAGAAAATAGAGGACTAGATATTAAGAGTTTTCAGAAGGAAAAAGAAGTTATACACGTGGAAAGCAAGTTGAGAATAGGACGGAAAGTAGGGATGGGCATAACTTTTAACTATTAAAAAATTGAAAAGTTGAACCAAATTGAATTAATTTAATTTTGATTTTTCGATTCGATATTGATTTAAAGGAAAATAGTTTGATATATATCCGAATTTTAATCAGAATTACTGTAACAATCTCAAATTTTGGGCAAGACTTATTATCCATGCACTATTTAATAGTATATTTTAAAAGATATATAGGTAGGTGCGCACGTGTATATCATAAATATTGCATCATTATAAATAGTAAGTTGTTCAGCCGTACACGTATATATCTTTGAAATATACTATTAAATAAAAAAGAAGGTAATAGCTACTGCCCAAAATTTGAAATTGTTACAACAATTTTAATCAAAGTTCAAATATATTTCAAATATTTTTGCCTTGATTTAAGTTCAATTCTCAATTTTAGAATCTGATTCTTTATGTAGCAGAAAATTCATTATGTGAACTCAAAATTTCATTTTAAACTTTCTGATTACACCTCCACTTTGCATCAATTTCAACTTCTAACTTATGGACAGTTTATAATTTTCAATTAAAAATATAATTGATGAAATTTTTATTTTCATTGTAATCTATTTTCATAGCCAGTGGTTGGTTGCTGTTTGGTGCAGAAATTAGCCTATTTTGAATTTTAAGAAATAGTCTAATTTTAAAAAAGAGAAATATTCCATTATATAATCTCATATCGAAGAGTCAAATTAGAAAAATTGAATCGAATGAATTAGAACCAATTAAGTCGAATTGGGATAATTTTGATTTGGCATGCATTAATGAAGAATCGATAAAAAAAAATACAACAGAATTGAGTTGAAGAATCGAATATCCACCCTTACATGCACTTGTTAAAGTTCTTCCCCTAATATTTGACCCATTTAATTTGGCAATTACTCTCACCGTCTAATAATACTTGTATATTATTGCATTTCGTTTATTATATTACCCTTTGAATATATTTAGTTGTCCACTATACTATTCTGGGATGTCCAACAATACATGTCCACGTATGAAATTAATGGATAATTTTACACTTAATTCATAATTTACTCTTATCATTAATTATAGTTATTTTCCTATTACATTTTCAAGACATTGTATTTATAATATTCAACGGGTGATATAATAAAATTATCCTTCTATTTATGGTTTCTTAAGGAGTGTGTCAAGTCAATAGTGGACAACTATTGTTGTACTAAGAGAGTAATAAATACAATGTCTTGAAAAATATTTTAGAGAAATGATTATTATTAATGATAAGGGTAAATTAGGAACTAAGTGTAAAATTGTCCATTAATTTAATAAAATGGACAAATATTATTGGACATCTCAAAATAATATAGTAGACAACTATTATTGAACAGAAAATGGGTAAGTTGTAACCTCTCATGGGTGGAATCTTAATAAAAGTTGCCAAATTAAAAGAAGTTCGATGGGTTTTAGAACAATGGGTTTTTCAATTCATTGTAGCGGTAAAATTATCTTGTTGTTTTGAATGGGATTGATAAAGTTATTTCATAAATGCATAATAAAATAATTCTAGATTTTATCTTGAGATTATTATCCTTCATACAAAACGACTTCTTAAAGTATATGTCAACTCACATAGGTTTATTTCATTAGGTAAACTTGTTCACCTATCACTTATTAGACGCATCTTGATGGCTCACAATTTAATTGTTTATCCTACCTACTTCGTTCTAGCCTTAAGATCGTGGATTCCAATCATCCAGGAAACAAAAGAAGGTGGGAAGCAAGGGTAAAAAAAGAATGTTCTACATTCCTTAACAAAACCCAAAATTCTTGTAACCTTCTCAATCAAATTAAGAGGTCGTTAACCTATAAATTAACAATCAATTAAAGGCAATCGTTAATAACATCGTCGTGTATGAAGTAACTTTTATTCATTAGTTCATTATCTAGTATTACTATTTATTTTAGGATTTGTTGCCTAGGCATAAAAAACATTTTTTATAAAAATAAATGTGTATCAATTTAGAGCGGACAAGGACATGATTGAACCCAACTTTAAATCAATGTCAGAAATTGGCCATTTCACAAATCACATAAGCAATTTTAGGAGTTCGGAACTTAAATAAGCCACAAAAACATAAAAGTGACCAAAATAAGCCACTATTTTAATAAGTAACTAAAATAGGCCTAGTGGAAGAAAAAATTCCACTTTATCTAATATTCTAAACATTTTTCGTTAGTCTCATAACGTGTATATTTTAATATATAACGGGACTATTTCCTACACTTTATAAAATGGAACTATTTCTTACACTTTATAAAGTGTAAATTTTTCTTACACTTTGTAAAGTGAAACTTTTTTCTTATACTTTGTAAAGTGAAACTTTTTCTTACACTTTATAAAGTGGAAGAAAATCTTACATTTTATAAAAAGTTACTTTACCTTTTCACTTTCATGGCTTCCAAACTTTTTTCTCTTTGAAGATTAACAATTGGTGGTCCCAGTCCATCAATTGAAGCGGCCCTACACTAAAAAATCAAAATCTTGAAAGATTGGAGTAGCACAATCCGACAACATAACAATTCGACCCTACAAATTATATAAATTAGATATTTTTTTCCATCTCATATTTTCATTACTTTAAAATGATGTTGTAATTTGTTCAAAATTTCAGCAAGTCTTATACAATGTGCATTCAATTACTAAATATTGAGTTAGAAAAAAAGTCTTTAATTCGAAATAAACAAAAGGAATTACACTATTGGATTGGTATTGCAAAATAGTATTTGGCTACTGCTGAATTACATATTTTCGTCTCATGTTTTTTTTATTCTAGATGGACACGCATATTCATTTGTTCTTGCTGGCATGTATTAACTTTACCATTTTGCAATGTGCCCAAACTACCATTTAGATCCCATCAAAGTACATAAAATAAATAATAGTAGAGTATTTTTTTATGCACATAAACTGCGTCCATATCCTTGTAAAAATTGACAATAAATTGAGATTGCACAAAAGGTTATATTCTTGTTAATTCAGTTGGTTAAATTTGTCCGCAAAATTGAATACAAAATTCATCAAACATATATAGTCATCCCTCAATTGTTCCAATAGATGGTTCCATCTGTTTCTCTTTAGGTATATGTTCCTCTTGTTTTTTTTTTCTATTTTATTTTCTTATGGTTGACTCGACAAATAACACATTGAATTGACTTGCTGAAGTTAGAGATTCTTTAGTTCTCGTTTAATTATTTGTTTGAAGATAGTTCATGGTTTAATTTGTCAAGATATAATTATATTAAACGAATTTATAGAATTTTTCTTACAGAATATAATGGAGCGTGTTGTGAATCCTGGACCGATTGATCGTACACTTCTTCTCTCTCAGCATGAGCATAAATCAGAATTGTTATTGAAATGCGAGATATCATTCAGTAGCCTTATGAGGACAGTGCACTGATACGCTCAAATTACACCTCCTTTCAGAAGCATAAGCGATCGTTATCAAGTAAAGAACCCAACTTGTAGGTTGGGATCGATCCCACGAGGAAAATGGTTTAGACTTTACTTTTAACCGACAATTATATTCGATTAGTCAAATTATTTCCAGAAACAAATAATAAAAAGGGGGGTTGTGCTTGTGTAAAACAAATAGTAATACGAAATATTGTAATCAATAATTAAACTCAACTTTGGTTGTTATCAAGATAAGAGAAATAACTAGGGTATACGTGTTCCCCATAATCTCATAACGCAGTAATTCTAGTAATAGCAATCCTCTTCTAGTGTATTACATGCAAAGTGATAAGTTAGGTATCTCTAAATCCTTGGTCCGGCATCTAGAGAATTTCACCCCGCACCTTGGTCCGGCTACGTGTGTATAATTTACTAACTCTTACCTTTACCTCATATTAGACATCATAATCGATGTTTGGCTTAGTTATTACTTCGCACCAATCGACACTAGCCTATTAGATAGTATCACACTAAATCTATGTTGATAATTCTTTTCTTGTTAATTACCTCCTTGGTCCGGCAAGTAGTAACAAGGCGAGTTCTAACGTTGGCCACCGTTAAAAAGACTTCTAAACGAAAGAATTATCAATGCATGCAAAATACTAGTCAAGAATTGCTTATTTACTATTCATACTTTGTTAATCGATCATGGTTCCCACAACCCTAGTTGTGGATTTAGTTACTCATATTAGCAAGAACACAATTCATAATTGTAGATGGAGAAATCATGAACTTACGTAAAGAGAATAATAAACCCAGAAAATTAACTTGAATTGCAAAGCCAAAATCTTCAAAACGAACTTCGGAAATCAATAATTGCTAGGGTTGCAAAATTAATCTCCAAAGTTCCAAAGTAAAAAAAAGAATAATAGTGTCTAACCCCCAAAAACGAGGTTTACATGTCCTATTTATAGAAAACAAATCCTAAATAAAAAAGGAAACAAATTAAGGAAAGTTTTGTTCAGGTACGCGTCTTCGATCCACGAGACTGACTTACGGACCGTCGATTGATCTACGGTCCGTAAGTCCCTTCCGTCACTCGGGACTTAGAAAATATTTCGGCATCCAAAAATCAGCTTCTCTGAAGCAAACGACGGACCAGCAGCACGGACCGTAGATCGATATACGGTCCGTCAATCCCTTTCGTAGCTCCATACTTAGAATCTTCAAAAATCAGGTACTGGAACCCTCACAGTCTCATCCTACGGATCAACAGTACGGTCCGTAGATCCATCTACGGACCGTAAATAGGCACCGTGGTTCCACACTTGGTCAGATTTCCCTGATTTGTCCTCAACACATTCCTGTTGGTCTACGGTCATCACCTACGGACTGGGAATGGACCTACGGTCTGTAGATGACCTCAGTGGATGCCTTTTTCTGCATTTCCTTCAGCTGTCTCTAAACTTCCGCGCCTGAACACCTTTCCTGCAAAACATGATAGAATACATAAAAACCAATATAAAAAGGCCCTAGACACACACAACTTGTAAGTGAAATGTATTAGAAATACCGTAAACTCACGGTATATCATGCGCATGAATGATGCCTGAAATTTATTTCGTTTGCATCAACCTCATGGACTAGTTGAGGAGATCTTACGTAGATCAGGACTGTATGATGTAGTTTGTGTGGGAAGGATGCAGTATGACCATGCCCTTGTTACAACTATGGTTGAGCGTTGGAGGCCAGAGACTCATTGCTTCCACTTACCTTTGGTGAGGTCACGATTACATTCCGTCGATCGATTTAACAGGACGACAAAACACAAACCCATCAATGCATGGTTTAAAATTCTAGAACACATAGTTTAATACATCTTTAATGATATCGACACACCGCTCTGTTTTCCATTCAACTATTGTTCCGGGATTGAAGTGTTTCAAAGCTTCCATGAACCTCAGCAACTCGGCAAAAGAACCCTCCCAAGTACCATAGATTTTTTCAAAAGCACACTTGCGATCAAGATAGGCTTATCTTCTGCTTATCGAAATGTCATATGTTTTAAGAACGACTGTTTTACAGTCTTTGATGGGAAACCTGAAAAGTAAAAATAATATTAATTATCAAATAAAAAATGAATATTTTCTTATTAAAGAAAAATCATCTAAGGATAAAATAGTACCTTGACATTTTTTCTATATCAACACGGAGGACGTTAGCAATTATCTCAACATCCAAGTTGAAATGTCCATCGCGGCACGTACCTATATCACATGTATGTTCTTTAATGTATCTTCCAACTTTCCACATGTTAGTATGTTTATCATTAAAAGAAGTTAGTCTAAATCGACATCCTTGTTCTACACACCTGCAAACAAGTCGCCATGATTTCTTTGTCGATTTAATAACAAAGTACTCCCTTCCTATCTTTAAATGTAAAAGCTTAACTGTTCTTTGCAACTGCTTCTTTGAATTGAATAACATGACTTTTTCAATATAAATAGCAGCATTCATGAAATCTTCTGGTTCACGCCACGTACGTTGTGATGTATATTCATCATGTGTATCGCCAAAGATATCTGGACCATCTGGGAGATGATCAAGATAACAAATTTCATGATTACGAAACGAACTCATGGACATTGGTCTTAGCGACCGATTGGGCATTAAAAATCATCACTAGATGATGCCTCAAATGGAACATTATCTCCTGATTTCTCGGCATTAGGCAAATAATCACTATCACTAGGTGAAGGTGAGTCATAATTTGAAAGGTCATGATCGTCGATATTCACAGGATTAATGGGCTCATCTTGTGTGATATTTCCCTATATATATGTAAAAAAGTATAAATATTTGTCTCATGCAATTAACTTACTTAAATAAAAAGTCAAGTGTTGGACATACCGATAATCATCTGCATCAAAAGTAGGCGAGACATGAAACTTTGAGGATGTCCCAACATTTTTTGTCATTTCAAAGTGTGAGGACTGACCAAAATAATTATCTAGTATAACCTTGAGAAATATTCCTATCTTGCTGAGGTAAACCGCTACAAAATATATAATAATAATAATAATAATAATAATAATAATAATAAATCATATAAATTAATAAATAATTGACAAAATCAACAAATAATAATTGAAATATCATTATTGAGCATTACCAATCACTTTCATTGATAGTTTCGTTCAAATCAAACTCATATCGACTGGTAAGAATATTTTGATAATGAGTCATGTTAGGAAAATCAGTAGATTGAGTTATCGAAAATCCATCAACGCTATTACGATTTTCTAATCGGGGATGGACATCGACCGATAAAGGAGAACGTTGTTGACTAGTCTTAGGCTCCTTCCTAACATAGATTTCAAGTATTGTTAACTTTATTTGATCTATGTAGTCATTTGGAACCCTCAAAAAGTCGATCAACGATTCGTCATTATAAATAATCCACTCTCCAAAATTTACTTGTCCTTGTGATAAAAATGAAGTAGGGTATTTTTCGACTATAATCAAATTATAAACAACATTGTTTATATCTATTCTTTTATAAATTGATGAAAGAAATTTATGATATCGGACATTAATTGAATATTTAGCATTGTGTTTGGGAGGACAATTATAATAAACGATATTTCCGTCATGTATAATTTTGTCATACCAATAAATCAAAACTCTAACTTTTGGTTTAGAAGACATTTTTTTTAGATTGAAATGAACAAATATAGAAGACTTTATGTTGTAGGTGCTATCAACTATGTTTGAACGTCCTTAACACTACTAAAAAATTGTCAAGAAACGACGGCCAAAAGCGACGGACTTCGTCATTTTTTTGGACAAAATCAACGGAAAAGCGACATAGTCACCTCCGTCGCTTTTTAGCTCGACGCTTTTCAAAAAGCGACGGACGACATCGCATTTTTTAAATTTTTTTTAAAGAAACGACGGAGTCCGTCACTTTATTTTAATTTTAATTTTTTTTATTTCAAAAAGGCGACGCAGTTCGTTGCTTTTCTGGAAATTTTCTTTTTGAAAATCCCAGAAAAGCGACGGACTAAACCACTCTGTCCGTCACTTTTATAGGTTTTTAAAAAAATTAACCCTAGAAAAGCGACGGACTAAACCACGTTGTCCGTCGCTTTTTCTGCAATATTTTTTACAACAAAAACTGGCAGTTTCTGCTGCCCACCTACAAATGCAATTCAATTCAATTCTACACTATTCATCTCAATCAAACACACAATTATAAACAATCTAAACAAAACATAAAACAACAAACTTAAAATAACATTCAAAAGTATCTAAATCATAAATTAAACACTTATAAAGTCTTTTAAAATTCGTTTCAAAATTTCAAAAAGTTCATAAATGTCCAAAGATCTAAACTAAGGAGTGAGATCTACATAATCATCATCATCACTCTCGTTGTCGATGTCATCAGGAGCGGAAGTAGTAGGTCGACGAGCGAGGTTCATCACTTGTTCTTTGATTTGCTAAACAGTTTCACTCATGTTTGCTTTTTCAGCTACTCTTCTCCGCTCTGACTCTGCTAGTGTCGTTGTAAGTTTAGCTATTTGATCCGACATAGCAGCAATCTGAACACCGTCAAGTGTCTCAGCTTGACGTGACGATCCAATACTTTCTAAGCCTGACTGGAGTCGTCTAACATCGTTTCGAGAGCCTAGACCATAGCATCTACTCTTGTGTGTCCCCCCTACCACTTTTTCTTTCCAAATCTGGGTGGACAATTCAGGGGTTAATTGGACCGAACTATCTAGATTCTCAGCGACATACTAATGAAAGTCATTCTGTAGATTAAATATAAAAATTGACATCAATATATATACATATCATAAATATATCCACTATTAATATATATTATTCATTGTATGTTTAGTAAAATTTCTAACACCGTCAATAAACTCAGGTTTCAAACCAGCACCAGTTTCATAATGCATATTATACATCCACAAACGATGATGAATCTACAAAAATATAGATATTCAATTATATTATAAATAAAATTTAATAATAATTTTACTAGTAGTAGTCCTAAAACTAGTTTAGTGTTGACAAAATCACATTATTTAATTTAACTTATTTAAACAACTTAACAACTTTATAACTTGAACTAGTTTAGTTTTGACTTAATTAAAACAACTAAATTCATCAACAAAACCACATTATTTAATTTAACTTATTTAAACAACTTAACAACTTTATAACTTGAACTAGTTTAGTTTTGACTTAATTCTAACAACTAAATCCATCAACAAAACCACATTATGTAATTTAACTTATTTAAACAACTTAGCAACTTTAACTAGTTTAGTTTTGACTTAATACAACAACTAAATCCACCAACTAAACCACATTATTTATTTTAACTTATTTAAACAACTTAACAACTTTAACTAGTTTAGTTTTGACTTAATACAACAACTAAATCCACCAACTAAACCACATTATTTATTTTAACTTATTTAAACA